>NC_044398.1:46516282-46859615 GCF_006542625.1 Nomascus leucogenys | reverse complement strand
CTCATATATGCAGGGCCACAGAGGAACAAAAGCCCGGCCTTAGTGCTTTTTGCCTTTCATATCCGCAAGAGCTCACCATCAGGGTCTTGTTCATTTATACAATTCAGCAAGCTTTTCCCTCCCATCCCTTCCTTCCAAACTGCACGAACCCTTCAAGGCCCATTTAAAACCCTGCCTCCTGACCTGATCAATCCCTAGAGTCTTCCTCCTCTTCTAATCTGCTTCTCTTGGTACTTGAAGTCTCTACTCTTTATTTCAGTAAAGAGTTTTTATATACTAAATTCAATTCAACGGTATGTTTCCATTATGTGACCTTTTTTTCCTCCCATGTTTTCCCCCTTTTAATCTAGTGATTCTCAAAGCGTGGTCCCCAGACCTCTGGAAATCTCTGAGACCTTTAAAGAGGTCACAAGGTTAACAACTAGTTTGTTAACAATGCAATATGTCTGGTCCTTTTTTTTTTTTTTTTTTTCTTTTTGGATACAGAGTCTTGCTCTGTCACCCAGGCTGGAATGCAGTGGCGGCACAATCTCAGCTCACTGCAACCTCCACCTCCCGGGTTCAAGTGATTCTCCCGTCTCAGCTTCCTGAGTAGCTGGTATTACAGAAGCCCGCCACCACGCCCAGCTAATTTTTTGTATTTTGTAGAGACAGGGTTTCACCATGTCACCACATTGCCCAGGCTGGTCTTGAACTCCTGAGCTCAGGCAATCCACCCACCTCGGCCTCCCAAAGTGCTAGGATTACAGGCCTGAGCCACCGTGCCAGGCCCCCCCTGCTTTTTGTTTTGTTTTGTTTTGTTTTTGTTTTTGACACAGGGTCTCCCTGTGTCCCTGAGGCTGGAGTGCAGGAGTGCAGGAGTACAGTGGCCTGATCATAGCTCACTGCGGCCTCAAACTCCTGGGCTCAAGCGAGTGTCCCATCTCAGTTTCCGAACTAGCTGGGACGACAGGCGTGTGCGCCACCACACCCAGCTAATTTTTGTATTTTTGGTAGACATGGGGTCTCGCTGTGTTGCCCAGGCTCCTCTGGAACTCCTGAGCTCAAGCGATCTACCCACCTCAGCCTCCCAAAAGTTCTGAGATTACAGGAGTGAGCCACCACACCTGGTCTCCTCTGTCTTTTTGACTGAGTTTGTTTTTGTACTGATGGTACAAAGGAATACGGATACTATTGATGCCTTAGCAGGGATCAAGACAGTGCCACCAACCTGTCCAGGTGGTCATTGGATCACTGTATTCTTCACTGCCATACATTCCCAGTTTTTTTTGTTTGTTTTTTTTTTTGAGACGGAGTCCTGCTCTGTCCCCCAGGCTGGAGTACAGTGGCGCAATCTCAGCTCACTGCAAGCTCTGCCTCCCGGGTTCACACCATTCTCCTGCCTCAGCCTCCCGAGTAGCTGGGACTACAGGCACCCGCCAACGCACCCGGCTAATTTTTTGTATTTTTAGTAGAGACGGGGTTTCACCGTGTTACCCAGGATGGTCTCGATCTCCTGACCTCGTGATCCGCCCGCCTTGGCCTCCCAAAGTGCTGGGATTACAGACTTGAGCCACTGTGCCCGGCCACATTCCCAGTTTTTAAGACTATTGATTTAGGAATATTCTGGATGAAGTAGAAGCATTAATTTTATTCAATTTTGGCCCTTGAATACAAGTCTTTCTAATACTGTGTGAAGAAATGGGAAGTACACATGCACTTCCTGCATGCCAAAGTGGGATGGCTGTCTTGAAGTAAAGCACTTGTGCGGTTGACTTACAGGCTGAACTACCTGCATTTTTCGTGGTGAAACTGCCTTTGCAAAACATGATAGTAAGAGGAATCTGACCTCATTGATTTAATCTTGCATCTGACCTCCAGGGTGTTCCTGGTCATTCCCGGGCATAGGCCAACTTAATTTGGGGAGGAAGTTAGTTTATGGTTTAACTTGAAAGCTAAGTTCCTCCCTAAAACTACCCCTGTTCTTGCTTAGGGATGAAAAACCACCTTTGGAAGACTAATGAAAAGCAGCAAGAATAGGATTATGGGAGGGGTGTGAACTTTGCTAAAGTGTAGGCATATTTCTATTAATATACTCCCTTACTGGTCAGGGGTCATGTGGCCAGAGGTCACAAGATTTGTGACTTCCCCAGTTGCTCCTATAAATAACATCAGTATTGTACAACTGAAGATCGCTTTTTGAGATATTTTTCAGACTGACCCCACCTGGACTCGTGACTCATGACTCAGAACTGGTCCTATGGCCCCACCCAGAGGCAGGCTCAGCACTTAAGGACTGTTTTCCACACCCCCATGATTCCATCCCCATCAGCAGAACCCATTCTCTAGTCCCCTGCTCACCAAATTGTCCATAAAAACCCTAACCTCCAACCCAGGGGGAGACTGATTTGAGTGATAACTCCAGTTCTCCTATGTGACTGGCCTTGAGTCAATTAAACACTTTCTCTACTGCAATACCTTGGTCTCGGTGAATTTTGTCTGTGCAGTAGCCAGAAGTAATCTGGCCGTTACAATGGAAGGCCATTTTTACTTGAAAGAACAATTGACAGACTTGGCTCATGCCTCCCAGCACTTTGGGAGGCTGAGGTGGGCATATCTCTTGAGTGTAGGAATTTGAGACCAGCCTGGACAATATAGCGAAACCCCATCTCTACAAAAAATACAAAATTTAGCCAGGCATGGTGGTGTGTGCTGGTAGTCACAGCTACTTGGGAGGCTGAGGTGGGAGAATCACTTGAACCTGGGAGGCAGATGTTGCAGTGAGCCAAGATCATGCCACGCTGCACCCAGCCTGGGCAATAAAGGCAGACCTTGTCTCAAAAAAAAAAAAAAAAAGAAAAGAAAAGAAAAGTAGAAGAAATTACCACTTGTTGAATTTCACTATAGTATCAAAGAAGAATATCCATAATTATCCAAAAAGATTATTTAATTTTCTTTCAAAGGCCTGAGTTTCTTCATATACTTCAACCATAGAAAACCTAGCTATCTTCTATTAAATCAAATATTTACAGAGTTGCAAAAATACAAAAGCAATCCTTTTCTTCTGATCAAATTTTTTTTATTTTGGGAAATATGGTTATTTTTCATAAAAGCATGCAATTTATGTTAAATGTGTTTGGTTTATTATTTTTTAAAATTAATCAGTAATTTAAAAAAATTATTTTTTTATTTTTTTTTTTGAGACGGAGTCTCGCTCTGTCACCCAGGCTGGAGTGCAGTGGCGCGATCTCGGCTCACTGCAAGCTCCGCCTCCCGGGTTCACGCCATTCTCCTGCCTCAGCTTCTCCGAGTAGCTGGGACTACAGGCGCCTGCCACCACGCCCGGCTAATTTTTTGTATTTTTAGTAGAGACGGGGTTTCACCGTGGTCTCAATCTCCTGACCTTGTGATCCGCCCGCCTCGGCCTCCCAAAGTGCTGGGATTACAAGTGTGAGCCACCGTGCCCAGCCTTAAAAATTTTTATCCTTTAAATTTCTAATACAATAACTATTTATAGATAGATAGTTTCCCGAGGCCTCCCTAGACACTGAGCAGACGCCAGGATCATGCTTCCTGTACAGCCTGCAGAACCATGAGCCAATTAAACCTCTTTATTTCATCAATTACACGGTCTCAGGTATTTCATTATAACAATACAAGAATGGCCTAATACAACAGATATAACCCACATGAACATAAGCTCTTCTAAGTCCTCAATAATTTTTTTTTTTTTTTTTGAGATGGAGTTTCGCTCTTGTTGCCCAGGCTGGAGTGCAATGGTGCAATCTCGGCTCACTGCAACCTCCACCTCCCAGGTTCAAGCTATTCTCCTGCCTCAGCCTCCCGAGTAGCTGAGATTACAGGCATGTGCCATCACGCCCAGCTAATTTTGTATTTTTAGTAGAGATGGGATTTCACCATGTTGGTCAAGCTTGATCTTGAACTCCTGACCTCAGGTGATTTGCCCGCCTGGGCATCCCAAAGTGCTGGGATTACAGGCGGGAGCCACTGCACCCAGAGTAATTTTTAAGCGTGTAAAGAAACTGAAAAGTTTGAGAACCACTGCTCTAACTCATGAAATTCCTTCGCTCTCATCACGTTCCTCTTAACTCTGGTTGGAAATGTGATCGAGCGTGAAGGGTGCCAACCATAATCACTATAACAGCCCCCTTTACTTCTAAATTCCAGTGATTGCCCCTACCTCTTTACAGTTTACCCAAACTCTATAGTAGGGAAATAATATTCGTAAAATAGTTATTAGCATCCAAGCCCTTAATATCAAAGTGAAATTACTTCCTTTTTCCAGAAAAAAAATTCTTTCTGGGTACCCCTTTAAGTTACCACTTTTAGCATTAGTTGGACCTCACTCCCCAAACAAACCTCAAATCCTAGTTCATCTATGATTGCTTTCCTTGTTTTACTTTTTGGCAAATGCTGCATTTTACAAAACTGTGTTTTGGCCTTGTATGTTTATTTAATTCCTTTATAACTGTTTCTGACTTCAAAAGTAATGTGTTGGCGGGGCACAATGGCTCACACCTGTAATCCCAGCACTTTGGGAGGCTGAGGCTTGTGGATCACTTGAGGTAAGGTGGATCACTTCGAGACCAGCCTGGCCAATATGGTAAAACCTTGTCTCTACTAAAAAAAATACAAAAATTAGCTGGGCATAGTGTTGCATGCCTGAAATCCCAGCTACTCGGGAGGCTGAGACAGGAGAATCACTTGAATTCAGAAGGTGGAGGTTGCAGTGAACCGAGATTGTGCCACTGCACTCCAGCCTGACAATAGAGCAAGACTCTATCTCAAAAAAAAAAAAAAGAAAGAAAGAAAAAAATACATGCTTTTTGTAAAAACTACCTCTACTATAGAAATAGAGAATCATGTTTGGATTGATGTACATAACTCACGATTTATTTCTATGAATATGATTAAATATATTTTTATATGTATCAGAACGTATAATATATATGCTATTTTGTAGTCAGCTATTTGTACTTCTCTGATTTTGATCTTTATGAAAATGCAAATAATTATTTTGTGTGTGTGTGTGTGTGTGTGTATATGTATTTTTGAGATGGAGTCTCCCTCTGTTGCCCGGGCTGGAGTGCAGTGGTGTGATCTTGGCTCACTGCAACCTCTGCCTCCCCGGTTCAAGGCATTCTCATGCCTCAGACTCCCGAGTAGCTGGAACTACAGGCACATGCCAATACACCCAGCGAATTTTTTTGTATTTTTAGTAGAGACAACGTTTCACCATGTTGGCCAGGCTGGTCTTGAACTCCTGACCTCAAGTGATCCACCCACCTCAGCCTCCCAAAGAGTTGAGATTACAGGCGTGAGCCACCAAGCCCAGCCAGTTATGTCATGTATTAAACATTTTTCTACCTTTTATTTTGGGAAACCCCTAGATACTGTACAACAGTTTTAACGTTTGGAGTGGCTCATTAAGGAGCTATTTTGAGGCTGGGCACGATGGCTCATCCTGTAATCCCAGCACTTTGGGAGTCTGAGGCGGGTGGATTGCTTGAGGCCAGGAGCTTGAGACCAGTCTGGCCAATATGGTCAGACCCTATCTCTACTAAAAATACAAAAATAAGCCCAGGCTGGTGGTGTGTGCCTGTAATCCCAGCTACTCAGAAGGCTGAGGCAGGAGAATCAATTGAACCTGGGAGGCAGAGGTTTCAGTGAGTTGAGATCATGCCACTCCAGCATGGGCAACAGAGCAAGACTCTGTCTCAAAAAAGAAAAAAAAAAGAAAAAGAAAACAGCTATTTTGAGCTTACAAAAGTGCGAGTCTCTTTAAAGAAGTGGCTGACGTGATGGCCGGGTACAGTGGCTCATGCCTGTAATCCCAGCACTTTGGAAGGTGGGGATAGAAGGGTCACTTGAGGCCAGGAGTTCAAGACCAGCCTGGGCAACAGAGCAAAACCTTGTCTCTATGAAAAATAAATACAACAAAATATCAGCTGGGTATGGTGGTGCATGCCTGTAGTCCCAGCTACTCTGGAGGCTGAAGTGGGAGGATCACTTGAGCCCAGGAGGTCATGTTTGCAGTGATCTGTGATTATGCCACCGCACTACAGACTGGGTAACAGAGCCAGACCCTATCTTTAAACAAACAAATAAACAAAACTGTATAGGTTAAGAAAGTAAGGAAGTACTAAAAAACAAAACAAAACAAAACAAAATCTGCTTCCATAAGAGTATTTCAAAGGGGCACAGGAGCCAACTGAGAGACAGATGGTGTTGTTTGCTGAAACTAAATTGCTTGTGTTAGGTTTTTAGTAGTAGAAAGATGTAGCTTCAGGTCCACTTTTTTTTTTTTTTTTTGAGATGGCGTTTCACTCCAGGCTGGAGTGCAGTGGTGCAATCTCAGCTCACTGCAACCTCTGCCTCCTGGGTTCAAGTGATACTCCTGCCTCAGCTTCTCAAGTAGCTGGGATTACAGACGCCTTCCACCATACTCAGCTAATTTTTGTATTTTTAGTAGAGATGAGGTTTCACCATGTTGGCCAGGCTGGTCTCGAACTCCTGTCTTCAAATGACCCGTCCACCTCAACCTCCCAAAGTGCTAGGATTACAGGCATGAGCCACCGTGCCCAGCCTCATGCCCCTTTTCTTCAAAGGTTCACCTTATCTTATGTAAACTGTAGATTTACTGAGCACCAACTAAAGTGTCACAAGTAGGTAACTATTTGCCTTACTGCCACCCCCTTGATTTAAGAAAAATGTATAAATACTGAACTTCCTGTGAACCTCTTTGGAAAAAGCAGCCAGATGCATCTGTGCCTCGGATTTTTCCTAGTTGTACCCTTAAGCTGGCTCAGTACACCTCAAGGAGGGAGGATTGCTTGAGGCCAGAAGTGCAAGACCAGCCTGAGGAGGCTGAAGTGGAAGGATTGTTTGAGTTCAGGAGATTGAGATTGCAGTGAACTGTGATCGCGCCATTGCCCTCCAGCTTGGGCAACTGAGCAAGACCCCCTGTCTCAAAAAAAAAAAAAAAAAAAAGAAGAACTTACAGTGACACAATCTGACAAATATCCCTCAGCCAGGTGATCAAGCTCAGTATTAACAATGTACCTTTGGCATGATGTGCTGAGAATGGCACTTTACCTCTGTGATCATCCTCCCCAAACCCCTAAGCTCAGTCTATCATGAGAAGAATATTAGACAAATTCCTGCTGGGCACAGTGGCTCACGCCTGCAATTGACACTTTGGGAGTCCATGGTGGGTGGATCACTTGAGGTCAGGAGTTTGAGACTAGCCTGGGCAATACAGCAAGACCCCATCTTTACTAAAAATACAAAAATTAGCTGGGTTTGGTGGTGCATGCCTGTAGTCCCAGCTACTGGGGAGGCTGAGACATGAGAATCACTTCAGCCTGGGAGGCAGAGGTTGCAGTGAACCACAATCATGCCACTGCATTCCAGCCTGGGTGACAGAGCAAGACTTTGACTCAAAAAAATTAATTAATTAAATAAAATTAAATAAATAAATAAAAGAGCAAAAGTACAAGGTCTCTAATCAGAAAAGCTCAGAACTCATATCATATTCTGTGGGTGATAGTGGTACCAGATGAACAGGTTATATCTTTGCCTCTCCTAGACAATTCTGGTTGAAAGCTATTTAAAAAGGAAATATAAAAAGTGTTCTTTCTTAATAAAAAGAAATTACCAGTGGATCCTTTATATTTCTTTGCAGTCACTTTTAGACAGGTAATTTAATAAGATAAAAGCTGCACTGGAAAAGAACTCATTTTGAGGAAAAGCCCACTATTTGAGATAAATAACTCACTATTTGAGATGGATGATGCATTTATGATTTCTCAAAATTGGGAATACAGAGTAAATCTGGGTAATGGATTGCAAGGAGTTATACATGATATGTGAAAGAAGGGGAGATGACATTTTTCTGAACTGTTACATCATATTAAAAATACCCCAGGCACGGTGGCTTACACCTGTAATTCCAGCACTTTAGGAAGCCAAGGCAAGAGGATTGCTTGAGGTCAGGAGTTCAAGACAAGACCTATTTCTACCAAGAAAAAAAAAAAATGTGTGTTACCAAGAGCAAAATATGAATTGTGACCCATCCAGATAAGGATGATGACAAAGAAGATGGAAGAACTTGTAACTTAATAAAAATAAGCAGGCGGGGCACAGTGGCTCATGCCTATAATCCCAGCACTTTGGGAAGCTGACATGGGTGGATCACCTGAGGTCAGGAGTTCGAGACCAACCTGGCCAACATGGTGAAACCCCATCTCTACTAAAATAAACGAAAAATTAGCTGGGCATGGTGGCGGGCGCCTGTAATCCCAGTTACTTGGGAGGCTGACGCAGGAGAATTGCTTGAACCCAGGAGGCAGAGGTTGTAGTGAGTTGAGATTGCATCATTGCACTCCAGCCTGGGCAACAAAGCAAGACTCTGTCTCGAAATAAATAAATTAAGTAATATAGGCCATCTCATTTGAGAAGATAGGAACAAAGAAAGTGAACAAGTCAAATGTGGCAAGTCTGGAGGGAAGCTAATTCACAGAAAGAACAAATGGACTAAAAGACGTAGTTCCTGGGCTAAGGAGGGTTGATCAATAATATTAACTTGGGCTGGGCGCATTGGCTCATGCCTTTAATCCCAGCACTTTGGGAGGCCGAGGCGGGCAGATCATGAGGTCAGGAGATCCAGACCATCCTTGCCAACATGGTTAAAACCTGTTCTACTAAAATACAAAAAATTAGCTGGGTGTGGTGGTACCCACCTGTAGTCCCAGCTACTCGGGAGACTGAGGCAGGGGAATTGCTTGAACCTGGGAGGCAGAGATTGCAGTGAGCCGAGATAGCATGGCTGCACTCCAGCCTGGCGACAGAGTGAGACTCCGCCTAAAAAAAAAAAAAAAAAAAAAAAATTAACTTGTACCAAGTGGATCCTGAATATTGGGTTTGCTCAACATCAATGTTAGAAGTAGAAACTACCCAAGATTATACAACCAGATTTCTAAAATAGCATACTTAGACTTAGCGAGGCTGAGACAGGTGGATCACCTGAGGTCACGAGTTCAAGACTAGCTTAGTCAACATGGTGAAAGCCCGTCTCTACTAAAAATACAAAAAAAAAAAAAAAAAAATTAGCTGTGTATGGTGGTGCATGCCTGTGATCCTAGCTACTTGGGAGGCTGAGGCATGAGAATCGCTTGAACCTGAGAGGCAGAGGTTGCAGCCTGGGCGACAGAGCAAGACTCCACCTAAAATAAAATTAAAAAATAAAATAGCTTACTTACGTATGGATGGCAAGGTTAAGAATCTGAGCTAAGTGTCAATGCCTTTTCCAATAAATAAAATATGTGTTAAGTAAGCCAAAAGAAAAAAAGAAAAAAATGGACTTTTATTAACCTTATGGTTTACTTGACTAGATCTCTGTGGGCAAGTGAATAAGACTAATATACTAAGAATTGTATAGTGGGGTTTTTGTTTTCATTTTTTTTTCTAGAGACAGAGTCTTGCTATGTTGCCCAGGCTAGTCCGAAACCCCTGGTCTCAAGCAATCCTCCTGTCTTGGCCTCCCAAAGTGCCGGAATTATAGGCATGAGCTACTGTGCCCGGTCTTGTACAGTCGTTTAATATTTAATAAAACATTCTATAAAATAAAATATTCTGGTATAACACCAACCTAAAAAAAGGTTAGCAACATCTTGCTTCCAAAAAGACATCTTTTGTTATTAGAAAATAAAACAAAGAAAAAACATTCACAATATGAACTCTTAGATCAGAGTATGCACCAAACACTCCGCTAGAAATAAAAAAGGATAAATCTGCTGGGACTTTTGTAACCTGCACTACATGTAACAAGTTGCTCACTTGAAGCCTACATCCTCATCACATTTCTCTTACTAGAAAAGATGGGAGGCATGGCCCCTATTGCACTGTTTTATACTTTATTTTCTGTTTTTATGGTTTTATTCTTATTTTTAAATGACCCAGGTCAGGCGTGGTGGTTCATGCCTGTAATCCCAGCACTTTGGGAGGCCGAGGCAGGCGATCACTTGAGGTCAGGAGTTCAAGACCAGCCTGGCCAACATGGCGAAACCTCGTCTCTACTAAAAATAGAAAAATTAGCTGGGCATGGTAGTGTGTACCTGTAATCCCAGCTACTTGGGAGGCCGAAGCAGGAGAATTGCTTGAACCCGGGAGGCAGAGGTTACAGTGAGTCAAGATAGCACCACTGCACTCCAGCTTAGGCGACAGAGTCCTTCTCAAAAAAAAAAAAAAAAAAAAAGACCCTACAGTAAAAATTGACTGGGTAGAGGGGTGTACCTTCTATCCATTTCAACCCACTTACAGCCATGCAGGGCCATCACTGCAATCAGGATACAGAAGAGTTCCATTCTCCCCAATAAGCTGTCCTGTGCTCTTCCTCTATATATCACAGGGTTTTCTTTCCATGTCGCCATGGGTTTTTGTTCATGTCCTTTGCCACCTGAGTTTTTCTCCCTTCTTCCCAGTCATTTCTGACCACTTGAGCCTTGGAACAATCGGGAATGGAGAGTGCTTCTACCCTAGGAGTGAGAAAAAGGAGAGGGAATTAGAGGAGGGGCCTTCTCGGTTGTGGGAATACAGGAACCTTATTCAGATCAGATCATGAGGTTTCCAGCCTTCTATCTGGAAGAGTCTCATAGCCAGTTGGGCATTTAATTTAGCTCAACTAAAAATCTCTAATAAAGGTGAGAGGTATTAAGCCATCAACAGACATTCACCTGATGTCGCTGGCAATAGTGGCTTATAATTGTGGGACAGCTCAAAGCTACAGAACCAGTTGCTTTCAGCATGGAGACAACGGGTCTACCATTGTAGAAAATGTGGAGACCACACTTTGACCTCATTAGTACCAACGTCTAGCCTGTGTATACAGGAATCTGTTTTAATATCACCAGATTAACTCACATCAAAACAGCTGCTTTGATTTTTAGGGTCCATTATTATTCCTGTTTTACTGGAAGCTACAATGAAGACTTAAGTGATGGAAGTGTCAACACAATAGATTCATGCCTACTAATTCCTGCTGTAGAAACCCTGAGACCAAGATTAGTTTCGAACTGAAGAGTTACAAGTGGGATGCTATGTCCTCTCACAGCTCAGTCACCACACACACAAGAACTCGTTTCTTCTGAATCAATTCTTGTAACTCTTCAGTTCCAAACTAATCTTTTGCATCATTCAATTGTACTCTAATATCAAAAGCATAATTAGAAGACATACTTCACCCAGAACTAGAGCAGTTGCTATTGACATTTGTAGCAGTACAGCTTGTGCTCGGCTCCCTGCTCTAATTCTAGTGCACCAAAGGGGAATGGTTTCTAATTACAGGGAGTAGAACTAACAAAGCATGAAAAACAGGATATCTGTGTTGTAGCTGTGATATAACCTAAGTTATTTAGTGTCTGCACTTGACCAGTAAAATAAGAAACAGCCTCCCAAAGTGCTGGGATTACAGTTGTGAGCCATTGCCAGGCGGGCCAATCACCTGAAGTAGAGAGTTTGAGACCAGCCTGGCCAGTAAGGTGAAACCCCATCTCTACCAAAAATACAAAAATTAGCCAAGCGTGGTGGCACATGCCTGTAATCCCAGCTACTTGAAAGCCTGAGGCAGGAGAATCGCTTGAACCCGGGAGGCAGAGGTTACAGTGAGCTGAGATTGTGCCACTCCAGCCTGGGTGACAGAGCGAGACTCCGTCTCAAAAAAATAATAATAATAACATTAATAAAAAAAAATTAAAATAAAATAAGAAACATGGCCGGGCGCAGTGGCTCACACTTGTAATCCCAGCACTTTGGGAGGCCGAGGCGGGCGGATCACGAGGTCAGGAGATCGAGACCACAGTGAAACCCCGTCTCTAGTAAAAATACAAAAAAATTAGCCGGGCGTGGTGGCGGGTGCCTGTAGTCCCAGCTACTCGGAGAGGCTGAGGCAGGAGAATGGCGTGAACCCGGGAGGCAGAGCTTGCAGTGAGCCGAGATTGCGCCACTGCACTCCAGCCTGGGTGACAGAGCGAGACTCCGTCTCAAAAAAAAAAAAAAAAAAAAAAAAAAGAAACAGGCTGGGCACTGTGACTCACACCTGCAGTCCCAGCACTTTGGGAAGCCAAGGCAGGTGGATAACTTGAGGCCAGGTGTTCAAGACCAGCCTGACCAACATAGTGAAATCCTGTCTCCACTAAAAATACAAAAATTAGCCAGGCATGGTAGCACATGCCTGTAATTCCAGCTACTTGGGAGGCTGAGGCATGAGAATCACTGGAACCTGGGAGGCAGAGGTTACAGTGAGCTGAGACTGTTCCACTACACTCCAGCCTGAGCAACAGAGCTAGACTCTGTCTCAAAAAAAAATAAAAAATAAATAAACTTAAAGGCGGGGCACCGTGGCTTATACCTATAATCTCAGCACTTTGAGAGACCGAGGCGGGTGGATCACAAGGTCAAGAGTTCAAGACCAGGCTAGGCGCGGTGGCTCACGCTTGTAATCCCAGCACTTTGGGAGGCCGAGGCGGGTGGATCACGAGGTCAGGAGATCGAGACCACGGTGAAACCCCGTCTCTACTAAAAATACAAAAAAATTAGCCGGGCGTGGTGGCGGGCGCCTGTAGTCCCAGCTACTCGGAGAGGCTGAGGCAGGAGAATGGCGTGAACCCAGGAGGCGGAGCTTGCAGTGAGCCGAGATTGCGCCACTGCACTCCAGCCTGAGCGACAGAGCGAGACTCCGTCTCAAAAAAAAAAAGAGTTCAAGACCAGCCTCGCCAAGATGGTGAAACCTTGTTTCTACTAAAAATGCAAAAATTAGCCGGGCACAGTGGCAGGTGCCTATAATCCCGGCTACTCGGGAGGCTGAGGCAGGAGAATCGCTTGCACCTGGGGGGCAGAGGTTGCAGTGAGCTGAGATCACACCACTGTACTCCAGCCTGGGCAACAGAGTGAGACTCTGTCTTAAAAAAAAAAAAAAAAATTTGAAGAAGAAACAACCTAGGTGACAATGTTAGTTCCAGCCGCAATACTCCAATTATTAAAATCAAAGTTGAACAATGCTGCCTGTCTATTAAGGGGAAGAGCTAGTTGTAACATTAGTATGAAGAGCTCTCTAATCTAGTGTTTTCATTGTGTCCAATCTGTTAGATACTTGTAAATTGTCTAATCCAGAAACTTATGCACTTTCAAGTTACCTCCATCCCAAATCTACTTGGCTCAAAAAAATTTTTTTTTGTTTTTGAGACAGAGTCTTGCTGTTGCCCAGGCTGCAGTGCAGTGGTGTGATCACAACTCACTGGAGATTCAAACTCCTGGGCTCAAGGGATCCTCCCACTTCAGCCTCCTGAGTAGCTGGGACACAGGCGCCCGCCACCAGGCCAAGCTAATTTTTTGTATTTTTAATAGAGACGAGGTTTAAGTATATAGCCCAGGCTGGTCTCGAACACCTGACCTCAAGTGATCTGCTCACCTCAGCCTCCTAAAGTGCTGAGATTATAGGCATGGGCCACCATACCTGGCTGCTCAAAATGTTTTCACCGATGCAGGATTTTCCCCAGCCAGTATGAACTAATATTGCTTTCATACTCTGCCTCTCATTTATTCTTTCTCCTCTAGATATAATCTAAAGGTTTACAATAAAATGTAACCTCTCCAAGGGATAGATCTTGGAATTGAGGGGATTCACTTAAAAAAAAAAAAAGAGAATGTAAAAATGCAAATAAAAAATGCTAGTACCTGGCATAGGGCCTTGGGAAATGAAATTTAAGCTTCTTTAGCTTTATGGTAACTCATTCCTGTCTCTAACATCTGGAAAACTTTAAACATAGTCCATTAGCTGTACAAAAACACTTATTGAGCTAAGCATACACATATGTGCACACACACGATTTCACACACACATGCAGGGTCCATAAGATGACACCAGAGGCTGGGCGTAGTGGCTCACACCTGTAATCCCAGCACTTAGGGATGCCAAGGAAGGTGGATTGCTTGAGCTCCGGAGTTGGAGACCAGCCCGGGTGACATGGAGAAACCCTGTCTCTAGAAAAATACAAAAATTAGCCAGGCATGGTGTCGTGTATTTGTAGTCTTAGTTACTCTGGAGGCTGAGGTGGGAGGATGGCTTGAGCCCAGGAGTTCAAGGCTGCAGTGAACCAAGATCTCGCCATTGCACTCTAGCCTGGGAAGATGGCCCCAGACATTATTCTTCCCATTAAGGTTAACCCCTTGACTACCTGGTCTCCTTCCCTTTTCTCTCCTCCCCTCCATTTATTTTGATTGCCTAGAACCTTGGTGTAGGGAAGGAGGTGGAATTGCTGGGCTTCTTTTCCAATTTTTACTTGTGTTAAGGATAGGGTAAATTTTAGGAAACCATAGTAATGTGCAAATACAGGCACTCAATACATTAATGGCAAATTAATTAAATGTATAAGCAACCATGGAATCCAATATATTTTTTTTAACATGAACAGTCCTACTAAAGGAAGAATCAAAGACTTTTTTGGGGGGAGGGGACAGTCTCGCTCTTGTTGCCCAGGCTGCAGTGCAATGGCGCAATCTCAGCTCAATACAACCTCCGCCTCCCGGGTTCAAGCGATTCTCTTGCCTCAGCCTCCTGAGTAGCTGGGATTACAGGCACCTGCCACCACACCCAGCTAATTTTGTATTTTAAGTAGAGACGGAGTTTCTCCATGTTGGTCAGGCTGGTCTCGAATTCCCTACCTCAGGTGATCCAACTGCCTGGGCTTCCCAATGTGCTGGGATTACAGGCGCGAGCTACCGTGCCCAGCCCAAAGTCTCTTAAAGATATATTCAGGCTTGAGAAATGTGTTGAAACAAACAACACGACATTTAATAGGGATTGAATGTGATGGCTTGGATTTAGGTTTTAAAAAACTAAGTAATTGGCCGGGCGCGGTGGCTCACGCCTATAATCCCAGCACTTTGGGAGGCCGAGGCAGGCGAATCACGAGGTCAGGAGATCGAGACCATCCTGGTTAACACCGTGAAACCCGTCTCTACCAAAAATAGAAAAAAATTAGCCGGGCATGGTGGCCGGTGCCTGTAATCCCAGCTACTCGGGAGGGTGAGGCAGGAGAATGGCGTGAACCCGGGAGGCAGAGCTTGCAGTGAGCCGAGATGGCGCCACTGCACACCAGCGTGGGAGACAGAGTGAGACTCCGTTTCAAAAAAAAAAACAAAACTAAGTAATTGGGCCGGGTGCGGTGGCTCACGCCAGTAATCCCAGCACTTTGGGAGGGAGACCATGCTGGCTAACACAGTGGAAACCCGTCTCTACTAAAAAAATACAAAAAAATTTGCCTGGTGTGATGGCGGGCGCCTGTAGTCCCAGCTCCTCAGGATGCTAAGGCAGGAGAATCACTTGAACCCCGGAGGCAGAGGTTGCAGTTAGCCGAGATCACACCATTGCACTCCAGCCTGGGCAACACAGCGAGACTCCGTCTCAAAAAAAAAGAAAAAAACCCAAAACTAATTACATACAATAAAGGGAATATAATTAATGTTCAACAGAAGCTTTACTAAAAGCCATGAACCTGGCTCCTGAAAGAGGCAATCTCCTGAAAAAAAAAAAAAAGTCAACAAACATTAGTAAACTTTAGGAGAAAAACACACAGCAAATGACATATTGGTATGATGACAGTGTACTTTACACATAGATAGCTAGGAAGGATAAGAACAGCATATATTTCCAACAATCGCTGAAGTAACAGATAAAAATTTAGAGGGTTGGAGATTAAACAAAAATGTGTAGGTGCTATAGAAAAAATGCATTCCCCAAAATTCATATGTTGAAACCTAATCCCCAATATGATGGTTTTTGTAGTACAGGGCTTTCGGAGGTGTTACACCATCAGGGTGGAGGCCTTCTGAATGGGATTAGTGCCTTTACAAAAGAGTTCCCAGAGAGCTCCCTCACTTCTTCGGTCATGTGAGGACACAGCAAGAGGATGACCATCTGTGATCCACAGAGGGGCCTTCACCAGACACCAAATCTACCAGCACCTTGATCTTGGACTTAGCCTCCTATAAAAAAAATAAATGTGAGTGTGTTTTTTTTTTTTTTTTTTTTGAGACGGAGTCTCACTCTAGCCCAGGCTGGAGTGCAGTGGCACGATCTCAGCTCACTGCAAGCTCCGCCTCTCAGGTTCACGCCATTCTCCTGCCTCAGCCTCCCGAGTAGCTGGGACTACAGGCACTGACCACCACGCCCGGCTTTTTTTTTTTTTTTTTTCTTTTTTTAGAGACGAGGTTTCGCCATGTTAGCCAGGATGGTCTCGATCTCCTGACCTCATGATCCGCCCGCCTCGGCCTCCCAAAGTGCTGGGATTACAGGTGTGAGCCACTACACCAGGCCAAATGTTTGTTGTTTATAAGCCACCCAGTCTATGGCATTTTGTTATGGCAGCCCAAGTGGAAAGATAGTGGGTCTGATGTTCTTACAACTCTTGTTAGAAAAAGGATAAATTATGTCCGCATTGCCCTTACCTGGTTTTGAAAGCAGAGTGGTTATGATCTGAAAAAGGATTATAGGCGGTGGCTTTGAAAGTAGGCTGAAGGTCAAGATTTTAGAGAAAATGGCAGTTTATTACTTCAAGCATTTTTCATAATTGTCAATAAACAAATATACGTAAAATACCTCCAAAAAGATACATGGCTAAGTGCTGCCTCTGGGGAGAACTGGAGAAGTAGGGACACAGAAATGTGTCCTTTAATGTTGTTGTATCTTTAATGTCATGTGAATTTTGTGCCATGTTTATGTATCATCAATTTAACACTTACTAATTATTTTTTTTTTTTTTTTTTTTTTTTTTTTTTTTTTTTTTTTTTTTTTGAGACGGAGTCTCGCTCTTTCACCCAGGCTGGAGTGCAGTGGCGTGATCTCGGCTCACTGCAGGCTCCGCCCCCCGGGGTTCACGCCATTCTCCTGCCTCAACCTCCCTTGTAGCTGGGACTACAGGCGCCTGCCACCTCGCCCGGCTAATTTTTTGTATTTTTAGTAGAGACGGGGTTTCACCGTGTTAGCCAGGATGGTCTTGATCTCCTGACCTCGTGATCCACCCGCCTCGGCCTCCCAAAGTGCTGGGATTACAGGCGTGAGCCACCGCGCCCGGCCAACACTTACTAATTTTAAAAAGTAGAAGACTTGGGCCTGGCAAGGTGGCTCACGCCTGTAATCCCAGCACTTACGGAGGCCGAAGCAGGCGAATCACAAGGTCAGGAGATGGAGACCATCCTGTCTAACATGGTGAAACCCTGCCTCTACTAAAAATACAAACAATTAGCCAGGCGTGGTGGCGGAAGCTTGTAGTACCAGCAACTCGGGAGGCTGAGGCAGGAGAATGGCATGAAGCTGGGAGGAGGAGCTTGCAGTGAGCCAAGATCGTGCCACTGCACTCCAGCCTGGGCAACAGAGCGAGACTCCATCTCAAAAAAAAAAAAAAAAAAAGTAGAAGACCTGGTTCCTACTCTTCCTAAGTTAATTGCTCCTTTTCTGTGTACTCGTACTCTCTGGGATTATTGCTAATGTGGCACTTATCTGAATTCATTGCAATTATTTAGGGCAAGGGAAGAGTTTGTGAGGTTTTCATGTTGGAAAAACAACATCTTAGCCTTTTGCAAATGGAGAATGGATTAACAAGAGGCCAGAATGGATGCAGGCTGATCAGTTAAGAGGCTATTGCAGCTGCCTAAGTGAGAAGTGACAGTAGTTTGGGCCAGGCACGGTGGCTTACGCCTGTAAGCCCAGCACTCTGGGCTAAGGTGGGAGGATTGCTTGAGCCCAGGAGCTCCAGACCAGCCTGGGCGACATGATGAGATCCTGTCTCTTCAAAAAAATAGAAAAAATTGGTGGGGTGTTGTGGTGTGTGCCTGTAGTCCCAGCTACTTGGGAGGCTAAGGTGGGAGGATCACCTGAGCCCAGGAGATCGAGGCTGTAGTGAGCCAAGATTGTACCACTGTACTCTAGCCTGGGCGACAGTTAGACCCTGACTCAAAAAAAAAAAAAAAAAAAAAAAGAAAAGAAAAAAAAACAAAGTTATTTGGACTAGAATAGTGGTGGGAAAGACAGGGAGAAATGAAAAATTTGGGAGATATTTAAATGTCTTTGATATTGGAATTGAGGTAGGAGGAAGTTATCAAAGATGACACCTGTTTCCAGATTTGGGAATGTATTAGCTATCTATTGCTGTGCATGGATTCTTTGGGTCAGATTTGGGAGTGGCTTAGCTGAATAGTTCTTTTTCAGGGTTTCTCATGAGATTTCAGTCAAAGTATTGGCCTGGGCTACAGCCATCTGAAGGCTTGACTGTGGCTGGGGGATCCTGCTACCAAACCCACTCACATTACTGTTGGCAGGAGACCTCAGTTCCATGCAGTCCCTGTGGACCTCTCCATGGGACTTTCTGGATCTCCTCATAAATCGTTAGCTGTCACACAGCAATCTGATGTTTGCTGAATTAATGTTTTTTAAAAACCTAGCCATTTCTGCTAGGGACAGTGGCTCATGCCTGTAATCCCAGCACTTTGGGAGGCCAAAATGGGTGGACCACCTGTGCTCAGGAGTTGGAGAGCAGCCTGGGCAGGATGGCAAAACTCTATCTCTACAAAAAATACAAAAGTTAGCCAGGTGTGGTGGTGCACACCTATAGTTCCAGCTACTTGGGAGGCTGAGGTAAGAGGATTGCTTGAGCCTGGAAGTCGAGGCTCCAGTGAAGCATGTTCGCACCTAGCAGAAATGGTTAGGTTTTTAAGAAACATTTAAAAATGTTTAGCCTGGGTGACAGAGTGAGACCCTGTCTCAAAACCAAAACAAAACACAACAAAAAACCTGACCATCATTTCAACCAGAATTATACATTTATGCATCCATCAATCTTTCATTCCTTGATTGATTACATAATTATTTCATATATATTATGTGCCATGCAATGTTCTAGGTGCTGGGCACAATATTTGTAGGGTCCTTTTCTCAATAAACTTACATTCCAGTGAGCAGAGACAGATAAAAATCAGGTAAATGAATGACAAAGATAATTTTGTCTAGTAATTAATACTGTAAAGAAAAACAGTATAATTGAATAAAGTGATGGGGGATACTACATTAGCTAAGGCCATCAAGCAAGGATTTTCTGAGGTGACATTTGCGTTTACATGGCAAGGAGAGGCCAGCCCCACAAACATTTGCAGAACAAGATTTCCAGGCAGTGGGAGCAGCAAGTGAAAAAGCCTGAAAGATGGATGAGTTAGGTGTGTTTGTGAAATAAAATGAAAGCCAGTGTGATCAGTGCATAATGAAAAGGAAGACCAAAGCCAAATCTTGTAGGACTTTATCAACTTTGATAGAGAAGCTTGATTTTATTTCAACCACCTGGAAGTCACTGGAGGTTTTGAAGCATGAATAATGATATAATTTGGTTTGCCATAATTAAAATATCCATAGTGGGCCAGGCATGGTGGCTCACACCTGTAATCTCAGAACTTTGGAAGGCTGAGGCAGGAGGATTGCTTCAGGCCAGGAGTTCAAGAGCAGCCTGGGCAACATAGTGAGACCCTATCTCTAGAAAATAATCGAAAAATTAGCTGGGTGTGGTGGTGCATACCTGTGGTCTCAGCTACTCGGGAGGCTGAATTAGGAGGATCACTTGAGCCTGGGAGGTCAAGGCTGCAGTGAGCCATGATTGTGCCATTGCAACACAGCAACATTCTGTCTCAGAAACAAAACAAAACAACAAATGAAATAGCCATACTGCTATAGGAACAAGGAGGTATAATTGTTTGCTAGGGCTGCTATAAAAAATGCCACAGACTGAGTGGATTAAAGAATAGAAATTTATCCAGGCGCAGTGGCTCATGCCTATAATCCCAGCATTTCAGGAGGCCGAGGCAGGTGAATCACTTAAGGTCAGGAATTCAAGACCAGCCTGGTCAACATGGTGAAACTTGTCTCTACCAAAAAATACAAAAATTAGCTGGGTGTGGTCCCAGATACGCCTATAGTCCCAGATACTCTGGAGTCTGAGATGGGAGAATTGATTGTACCTGGCAGGTGGAGGTTGCAGTGAGCTAAGATCACACCACTGCACTCCAGCCTGGGTGACAGAGTGAGACCCTGTCTAATAACATAACATAACATAACATAACATAACATAACATAACATAACATAAAATAAACAGAAATTAATTTTGTCACAGCTCTGGAGGCTGGGAGTCCAAGATCAAGATGCTGGTAGGGTTGGTTTCCCCTGAGGGCCTAAGGGAGGAGTCTGTTCCAGGCCTCTCTCCTTGGCTTGCAGATTGCCACCCTCTTGGTTGCTGCCTCTTCACATATTTGTCTCTGTGGGCATGCATCCCTCATATCCCCTTCTTATAATTACACCAGTCATATGGGATTAAGGTCCTACCCCAATGGCCTCATTTTAACTTAATCATCTCTTCAATGACCTAATCTCCGGATATGGTTACATTCTGAGGTACTAGAGGTTGAGACTTAGACAAGTGAATTTGGGAGAGACACATAACAGCCCATAACAAAAGTCAAGAATGGAAGCAGCAAGATCAGTTAGGATACTATTGCAGTATCTCAGCAAGAGATGCCAGTGGCTTGGATTAGGATTTTTAGATTAGGAGTGGTTGGATTAGATAATTATTTTAAAAGTAGCATGCATGGGTTTGCTACTTCTAAGTGCTGAAAAGAAAGGACTCAGGGATTATCATCAGTTTTTGGTCTGAGCAACTTGGTTGCCATTTGCTGAAACAGAGAAAATGGAGAAGCAAGTTTACAGGGAGAACAAGAATTATGAGATTAAATGATTCTTTAAGAATCACTCTTCTCTTATGAGAAGACTTTTTTTTTTTTTTTGATTCGGGTTCTGGCTCTGTTGCCCAACTAGAGTGCAGTGGTACAATTGTGGCTCACTGCAGCCTCAAACTCCTGGGCTCAAGTAATTCTCCTGTCCTAGCTTCCCAAGTATTTGGAACTACAGGTGTGCACCACCACGCCTAACTAAGATTTTCTATTCATACTTTTTATAGAGATGGAGTCTCACTATGTTGCCCAGGCTGGTCTCAAACTCCTAGCCTCAAGCCATCCTCTGCCTTGGTCTCCCAAAATGCTGGAATTACAGGTGTAAGCCATTGCACCCAGCCAATAATTCTAATTTGAACATGTTATGTCTAAAACATATTAGACATTCAGGCCAGGCACGGTGGCTCACGCCTGTAATACCAACACTTTGGGATGCTGAGAAGGGCGGATCACTTGAGGTCAGGAGTTCAAGACCAGCCTGGCCAACATGGTGAAAACTGGTCTCTACTAAAAGTGAAAAAATTAGCTGGGCGTGCTGTGGCATGTGCCTGTAATCCCAGCTACCAGGGAGGCTGAGGCAGGAGAATCACTTGTTGCAGTGAGCTGAGATCACATCATTGCACTCCAGCCTGATATATTGCTATTAATTTCCAAAAAACTTTTCATGGTCTCTGATTCAATTCCTGCACAGCACAAACTCATAGCCTACTGTCCAGAGATTGGGAGTGTGGTAGAAGAGGAGTCACTGCTCAACTGTACAAGGGTCTATGTGTAGAGAAGAACCTGAAGGCCTCATTACTCCTTGTACAAACTCACAACCAAATCCTATTTCAGCTCCTATTTTCTGGTACCTACTTTTCCTAGGACTCTTAGAAGTTCTTCAAAGTAAATCAAATTGCTTCTCACTTGTCTTCCCTTCTGCACCCTATGTCTACTATTAACTATCATTCTTTCAGTCTTACAAAATTTTGTTGAACTCTTGTCTGCTGGAACTTCGCTTTCAGCGAAGATGGAAAGACCAGAACTGGATTTATCCTTCTGCCTAAAACAACTAGAAAACCAGACAGAGTACATAAAACAATGGTTTTTAGATTGTAGATAATGGGCAGTGCAGGACTGTGATCCCCGAGCAAAGGGAAAACACAGGTGACTCCTACAATTGAGCCAGCTTACCGTCTGGAGGCAGTTTTCAGGCTCTAGTGCGGGTAAAGGGAACCCAGACAGAGCATGGCTCTCTGGCTAAGTTGAGGAGATAGATACCAGAGTTCACAGAGGCCAATAGAATTTTTAGGACAGACTGCAAGAGAAGACAGAGCTCTATAGAGAGAGGTCTAGAGACCTGGAAAATGAGTTTCCTCAAGTCTATGACTGAGTTTTGGGCTGTGCATGCACGAGAAGAACATGACTGGGGCCAGAGAAATAATCTCTGGAAAGGAGTAGACAGAAAAAAATCCTAGACCTCACACAGGGCTGGAAATAAATTATTCATGTCTCAAAAGTCACAGTATTATACAGGGCATGAGGCAGAATCTTCAAAAGGTTGTTGCCTGAGTTGTGAAATCAAAATAGATCAAGATTAAAGACCATTCTTTATTTACACCAATAATCTTAAAATAAAATTTTAAAAGGATCTAACTGATTTCAAGTACTTAATGCACACTGTATAAAAGAATTCAGGCCAGTCGTGGTGGCTAACGTCTGTAATCCCAGTACTTTGGGAGGCCAAGGCAGGCAGATCACAAGATCAGGAGATGGAGACCATCCTGGCCAACATGGTGAAACCCAGTCTCTACTAAAAATACAAAAATTGGCTGGGTGTGGTGGCCCGCATGTGTAATCTCAGCTACTCTGGAGGTTGAGGCAGGAGAATGGCTTGAATCCAGGAGGTGGAGATTGCAGTGAGCTGAGATCGAGCCACTGCACTCAAGCCTGGAGACAGAGCAAGACTCCATCTCAAAAAAAAAAAAAAAAAAAAAAAAGAATTCAGCGGCCAGGTGTGGTGGCTCACATCTGCAATCCCAGCACTTTGGGAGCCCGAGGTGGGTGGATCACCTGAAGTCAGGAGTTTGAGACCAGCCTGGCCAACATGGTGAAACCCTGTCTCTACTAAAAATACAAAAAAATTAGCCAGGCGTAGTGGTGTGCGTGTGTAATCCCAGCTACTCGGGAGGCTGGGGCAGTAGAATCGCTTGAATGTGGGAGATGAAGGTTGCAGTAAGCCGATCTCACGCTACTGCACTCCAGCCTGGGCGACAAGAGCGAGACTCCGCCTCAAAAAAAAAAAAAAAAAAGAATTCCGCAAGATCCAGTAACTAGCAGTGTGAAATTCACAACACCTGGCATCTACAAAAAATTACCAAGAATGCAAAGAAGCAACAAAATATAATTCATAATCAGGAGAAAAATAGAAAAATCAATAGGAACAAACTCAGAAATAATAGATATGATGAATTTAGCAGACAAGTTTTTCTTTCTTTTTTTTTTTGAGACGGAGTTTCGCTCTGTCACCCAGGCTGGAATGCAGTGGCATGATCTCAGCTCGCTGCAACCTCTCCCTCCCAGGTTCAAGTGATTCTCCTGCATCAGGCTCCCGAGAAGCTGGGATTACAGGCGCCCACGACACCCAGCTAATTTTTGTATTTTTTATTATTTTTTAAATTATTATTATTATTATTTATTTTTTGAGACAGAGTCTCACTCTGTCGCTCAGGCTGGAGTGCAGTGGCATGATCTCCGCTCACTGCAAGCTCCATCTCCTGGGTTCACGCCATTCTCCTGCCTCAGCCTCCCGAATAGCTGGGACTACAGGTGCCCGCCACCACACCCAGCTAATTTTTTTTTTTTTGTATTTCTGGTAGAGACAGGGTTTTACTGTGTTAGCCAGGATGATCTTGATCTCCTGACCTCGTGATCCACCCGCCTCAGCCTCCCAAAGTGCTGGGATTACAAGTGTGAGCCACCACGCCCGGCCCCGTATTTTTTTTTTTTTCTTTTAGTAGAGACAACGTTTCCCCATGTTGGCCAGGTTAGTCTGGAACTCCTGACCTCAAGTGATTCTCCCTACCTCGTCCTCCTAAAGTGTTGGGATTACAGGCGTGAGGCACCACCCCCAGCTGCATTCTAATGTTTTTGTTGTTGTTTTTTGTTTTTTTGAGACAGAGTCTTGCTCTTGTTCACCCAGGCTGGAGTGCTATGGCACAATCTCAGCTTACTGCAACTTCTGCCTCCCAGGTTCCAGCGATTCTCCTGCCTCAGCCTCCCGAATAGCTGGAATTACAGGCACCCACCACCACGCCTGGCTAATTTTTGTATTTTTAGTAGAGACAGCGTTTCGCTATGTTGGCTAGGCTGGTCTCGAACTCCTGACCTCATGATCTGTCCGCCTTGGCCTCCCAAAGTTCTGGGATTACAGGCGTGAGCCACCACGCCTGGCCTGCAGACAAGTTGTTAAAAATAGATTTTATAAATATACACTGTATGTTCACAAAAGTAGAGGAAAACATGAGCATGGAGAGGAGAGAGAAAATATTTTTAAAGTCCCAAATAGAACTTCCAGAAATGAAAATGCAAGGTCTGAAATTAAAAAATACATTGGATGGAATTTAAAGAAGATCAGATGCTGCAGAAGAAAACATCAATGAATTTGACGACACTGGTATAGAAACGATCTAAAATGGAGCACAAACAGGCTGGGCGCAGTGGCTCAAGCCTATAATCCCAGCACTTTGGGAGGCCGAGGTGGGCAGATCACCTGAGGTCAGAAGTTCGAGACCAGCCTGGCCAATATGGCAAAACCCCATCTCTACTAAAAATACAAAAATTAGCTGGGTGTGATGATGTGCACCTTTAATCCCAGCTACTCGGGAGGCTGAGGCAGGAGAATCGCTTGAACCCAGGAGGCAGGAGATTCTCTTGAACCCAGGAAGTAGAGGTTGCAGTGAGCTGAGGTCATGCTACTGCATGCCAGCCTGGGCAACAGAGCAAGATTCTGTCTAAAAAATAAAATAAAATGGAGCACAAAGATAAAACAAGGCCAGGTGCAGTGGCTCACACTTGTAATCCCAGCACTTTGGGAGGCGGAGGCGGGCGGATCGCGAGGTTAGGAATTCAAGACCAGCCTGGCAAACATAGTGAAACCCCGTCTCTACTAAAACAAAAAAATTTAGCCAGGCATGCTGGTGGGTGCCTGTAATCCCAGCTACTCGGGAGGCTGAGGCAGGAAAATCGCTTGAACGTGGGAGGCGGAGGTTGCAGTGAGCTGAGATCGTGCCACTACACTCTAGCCTGGGTGACAGAGCAATACTCCATCTCAAAAGAAAATATTAACAAGGGAGATAAATTAATTAATCTAAACGTTGGTTCTGGCTGGGTGTGGTGGCTCACACCTGTAATCTCAGCACTTTGGGAGGCCAAGGCATGAGGATCACTTGAGCCCAGGAGTTTGAGACCTGCCTGGGCAACATAGTGACACTCCTGTCACTACAAAAAAATACAAAAATTAGCTGGGTGTCCCACACACTTGTAGTTCTAGCTACTAGGGGGACTGAGGCAGAAGGATGGGTTGAACCTGGGAGGCTGAGGCTGTAGTGAGCCGAGATTGCGCCACTGCACTCCAGCCTGCATGACAGAGTGAGACCTGGTCTCAAAAAATATAATCAAATAATAAATAAATGTTGATTCTTTGAAGAGAGCAATAAAATGGATAAAAACTGAAACAGGGAAAGAGAAATGATAAAAATTACCAAGATTTGGCTTGAAAGATGATATCACTACAGATCTGATAGACATTAAAGGATAAAAAAAAATTATGGGCTGGGCACAGTGGTTCACACCTGTAATCCCAGCACTTTGGGAGGCCGAGGTGGGCAGATAACCTGAGGTCAGGAGTTTGAGACTAGGCTGGCCAACATGGTGAAACTCCGTCTCTACTAAAAATACAAAAATTAGCCAGGTGTGGTGGCAGGCGCCTGTAATCCCAGCTACTCTGGAGGCCGAGGCACAAGAATTCCTTGAACCTGGGAGGTGGAGGTTGTGTAGTAAGCTGAGATCACACCACTGCACTCCAGCCTGGGCTACGGAGCCAGACTCCATCTCAAAAAAAAAATTATGAACAATTTTATGACAATAAATTTGACAATGGAGACAAAATAGAGAAATTCTCTGAAAGGCATAAACTACAAAACTTACTCTTTTTGAGTAAGAAATAGATAAGCTGAAAAGATCTGTATCTATTGTTTCTCTCTGATGCTGTTTAATTTCACAGTAATGTACCCAGCTGTGGCTTTTTTTGTGATCTCGTTTAACCCTCTTTGAATCCTCTCAATCTGAAATTTTCCTTATTTATTATGTAAGAATATGACTTTTGGGGGATTTAAAAAGCAGTATGTCAAGTATTTAGTAAATGTCCAGTACTCAGTAAATATGAGATGCTCTGGCTGGGCATGGTGGCTCAAGCCTGTAATCCCAGCACTTTGGGAGGCCAAGGCAGGCAGATAACAAGGCAAGAGATTGAGACCATCGTGGTGAAACCCCATCTCTACCAAAAATACAAAAAATTAGCTGGGCATGGTGGCGAACACCTGTAGTTCCAGCTACTCGGGAGGCTGAGGTTGGAGAATCGCTTAAACCTGGGAGGTAGAGGTTGCAGTGAGTCGAGATTGTGCCACTGCACTCCAGCCTGGGCGACAGAGCGAGACTCCATCTCAAAAAAAAAAAAAAAAAGGTTAGCCAGGGCTGATTTCCAGCTTGTTTTGGATGTAAACATCCAGAAGAGACATTTCTTCCACCCTTACAATAAAAAAAAAAGGTAAACTTCCTTCAAATTAGCAAGTATTTTTGAACTTATCAAAGAGTTGAGTTCCCAGAACAAAAAACTGGTCCAAAATCTAAGAAGCAACAGATGCCTGCAGGAAGAGAAGGGCGCTAGCTTAATTGGGACAGACACAACCAGATACTGGTATAAGTTTAGCTAGTAGAATTGCGGAATTCATGAAGGCTGGTGTGGACTGGCAGAGCACTCAACTCTGCTGTTCAGGCTGGAGTGCAGTGGTATCATCTGGCTCACTGCAGCGGTATGATCTTGGCTCACTGCAGCCTCTATCTCACAGGCTCAATCCTCCCACCTCAGCTCCTGAGTATTAAGACTATAGATGAGTGCCACCATGCCTGGCATTTTATTTTTTGTAGAGACGAGGTCTCACTATGTTTCCCAGTCTGGTCTTGAACTCCTGGGCTCAAGCAATTCTCCTGCCTCAGCCTCACAAAGTGTTGGAATTACAGGCGTGAGTCACTGCAACTGGCTTTTTTTTTTTTTTAAACTGCTCTAAAAGGCAACTATCAAAAGCAAAAATAGCACAAGTATTGTATGTTTACAGCATTTGTAAAAGTGAAATGTATGGCAACATTGGCACAATGAATGGAAGAGTTGGGAATATACTGTTTTAAAGTCCTCCTGCTACATGTGAAGCGGTCTTTACTGGAGGAGGTTCCTATTATGTGGAACCTATCTGAGTGGACCATTCCATGAAAGTTGTAGGCATGGAAGAATAAAAGTGTTACAGAAATATGTGACCTTGAATTCTAAAATTACACTGCATTACATGTATTATTATAACAAGTATGCTCTTATGCTTTAAAAAGCTGTCTTTGTTTTCTTAATAGACTTGATTTTTTTCAGAAAAATCACAGCAAAATCGAGCAGAAAGTACACAGTTCCTATCATCCCCTCCCCCATATATGCACAGCCTCCCTATCAACATCCTGTACCAGCATGTTCTATTTGTTAGAACTGATGAACCTACATTGACACATCATAATCATCCAAAGTGCATACATAAGGCTTCATTTTCAGTGATGTACATTCAATGGATTTTGACAAATGTGTAACAGCATGCATCCACCATTATAGTATCATGCAGAATAGTTTCACTGCCCTAAAAATCCTGTGCATTCCCCTTGGGCATTCTAAATTTTCATTCCTCTGAAGCTAGAAATCCCAAAGTTAGAGTTGGCCTTTTTCATTCTAAAGTATGTCTTCAATTCTGGGAAATTCTCAGCAATAATTCTTTCACGTTCTTTTTTTTCCCCTGCTGGAATTTCTAGTAGAAAAATATTTATGCTTCTATCTTCCACATTTCTTAACTCTCCTTTCATGCTTTCCATTTCTTAGTTCCTTCCTTGCTCTAATCTTCCGGTTTATGAGTGAACTGTCCAGCTATATTCAACCCATCCATTGAGTTATTTCATTAATATTTGTCAACATCCAATTCACAAATGCTTGTTTGTGCTTTGTGTTTCCAACATTCTCCCTTCTTTCTCTGAAGCTCTATTAAGCTTATTTTCAATTCTTACTGTCTGATCCATTCACTTGACTTTCTCTGATATAGCTAGTTCTATGTATCGTTTTAGTAGTTCTCATGGTCCTCAGATGTTTCATGATTTTCCCTCTGTGCTCATACTTATTCCTTGGGACAATCAGCTGCCTGGGCTATCATGTCTGCCGGAGGGAGAGAGAGAAAAGCCTCAATGTTGGTTTGTGCTGCTCCGCAAGAGTTTAGGACTTAGGAAAAAGGTATATCTCATGTCAAAGTGCTTCCAGGATAATGATCCAGTTAAAGCATTCCCTGTTTTCCCATTTCAGGCATGTCCAGATCACTTCACAATTCCTCTACTCCAGCCACTGCTACTGTTGGAGAGGTAAAGGTAAAGAATAGGGGGACAATAGGGTCCCCAGGCACAGGCTGGCCAATCCACACTGACACACCACACTTCCAAATGTCTTGGCTGGTTCTTTTTTTCCGACCTACTCCTTAAAAGTTGATGTTTTCCAATGCTCCTTGTGTGTTCCTTTTATCTAACATTGGATGGAGTCTCTCTGGCTCACATTTTCTTCACCTACACATAGCAGGTGAACAAATAACATTCAAAGTTTGTTAAATTGTGTAATTGGGAAATTCAAGGGACATTTTCAACCACATTCTCAGTCTTGGAGGAGGTAAGGCTCAGTTTCAGCTTTAAAGTACCTGTTTTTATTGGTTCAGTTATTTTATCTTAAAAAGGAGGTAAATACTAAACAAAGTTAGAAAAAGAATTCTAAAGGTCCAACTCTCTATTTCTGTGGATCTCCATTTGCACTGTGGAGTTGCTTGAGCCATATAATTTTACCACGTTTAGTCTCTGGTGGATGTCAGTTAATATTAAGTGGGTTATGGACTAATTTTTAGCTCTCTGTGAAAATCAACACACCTAGATTTTAACACAAATATTTTGGTATTCATATATCTAGGCATACTATAATTTTTAGGGAGGTTTTAAAATTAATTTTATTTATTTATTTATTTATTTATAGAGACAGGGTCTCACTCTGTTATCCAGGTTACAGTCCAGTGGTACAAACTCCTAGACCCAAGGAATCCTCCTGCCTCAGCCTTCCACCTAGCTGGGACTACAGGCATGCTACCACGTCTGGCTCATTTTTCTTTTTTTTTGGTAAAGATAGGATTTCACTATGTTGCCCAGGCTGATCTCGAACTCCTGGCTTCAAGCAGTCATCCCACTTCGGCCTCCTACCTCAACTTGTGTTGAGATTGTAGGCACAGACCACCTTGCCCAGCCCAGGGAGGTTATTTTTTGAAACTCTTTTCCTTAGACTATATTGCTCTCCTAAGCCAGTCTGAGGTTACTCCTTTGGCTCCACACATTAATATTTATTTTTTATTCTTACCTTTTCAGAACATGGCAAAAAAACCTTTGGCCCCAATTTCTTTGCACAGCCTAGTATCCAGAAAGAGAGAAAACTGATCATCTATGGGGACTGCATGTATTATCAAGCTATGGTATTCAGATTTATTTTATCATCTAAATGATCATTTCCAAATTTTGTATACTAAAAACTCAGATATAGAAGTCCCTGAGTGAATCTGTACACAGAAAGGCTTAGACACAAATACCAAATTAATTGTCATGACAGGCTGGGCACAGTGGCTCATGCTTATCATTTCAGCTACTAAGGAGGCTGAGTTGGAGGATTGCTTGAGCCTGGGAGGTGGAGGTTGCAGTAAACTGAGACTGCACCACTGCACTCCAGCCTGGGTGACAGAGGGAGACCTTTCTCAATAAATAAATGACATAAAATATAAATTGTCATACCTGGGTGTTGGGATGGCTGAGTTTTCTAGTTTTTTTTTTTTTTTTTTTTTTTTTTGAGACGGAGTCTCACTCTGTCACCCAGGCTGGAGTGCGGTGGCGCGATCTCGGCTCACTGCAAGCTCCGCCTCCCGGGTTCACGCCATTCTCCTGCCTCAGCCTCCCGAGTAGCTGGGACTACAGGCGCCCGCCAACACGCCCGGCTAATTTTTTGTATTTTTAGTAGAGACGGGGTTTCACTGTGTTAGCCAGGATGGTCTCGATCTCCTGACCTCGTGATCCGCCCGCCTCGGCCTCCCAAAGTGCTGGGATTACAGGCTTGAGCCACCGCGCCCGGCTGAGTTTTCTAGTTTCTATTATAAAAAGGTTACATTTTATTTGAAGAAAACAAAGTATCCACATGATGGCACTATAACCTACAAAATAAGAGGTTGTCAATTTATGAAGACCAAGAACTTGGTAAATTCTACTTAGAGTACTTACTACTCTAAAATGCTGAAAAGAAATTGCCTAAAGAATGTGCTGAAAAATGGCTGGGCTCATGCCTGTGAATCTCAGCAATTTGAAAGGCCAAGGCAGGCAGATCGCTTGAGCCCAGGAGTTCGAGGCCAGCCTGGGTGACATGGTGGAAACTCCCTCTACGAAAAATACAAAAATTAGCTTGGCATGGTGATGCGCACCCATAGTCTCAGCTACTCGGGAGGCTGTAGTGGGAGGACTGCTTGAGCCCAGGAGGTTGAGGCTGCAGTGAACCAAGATCATGCCACTGCAATCCAGCCTGGGCCATAGAGTAAGAGATCCTGTCTCAAAAAAACAACAAAAAAAAGAATGCTGAAAACTAAGGCATTTTATATACAAGGTAATATGGATATAATTCCCTTATGTTTTACAGAGACTTACTGGCTAATCCTTCATATCCCTTTCCAAGTTCATTTTTCCATGATTTATTTAATAACAGTATCTTAGTCCTAATGTGACCACATGACCATGTTGGGAGCTACTTAATGCATTCCCCATAATGTCATGTCTTCCTATAGGCAATTCTAGGGGGCAATTCAGGAGCTATTAGAGAAACAGTGTTAAATAAGACAGATGCCATCCATGGAGTTTATATTCTGGCCGGAAGATAGGCTTTATTTATTTTTTTGGGATGGAGTCTCACTCACTCTGTCGCCCAGGCTGGAGTGCTGTGGTGTGATCTCAGCTCATTGCAACTGCCGCCTCACAGGCTCAATTGATTCTCCTGCCTCAGCCTCCCAAGTAGCAGGGACTATAGGCACACCACCACGCCCAGCTGATTTTTTGTATTTTTAGTAGAGACGGAGTTTCGCCATGTTGGCCAGGCTGTATAATATGCACTGTATTAAAACCTTTATGTTATTAGCTAATGTATTCTTCTTCACAAACACTTTATGCAGTACGAGGATCCCTGTTCTACAGCTAAAGAAAACTAGGCTGAGAGAGGGGCTAAGGCCACAGAACAAAAATGTGGCATGGAGCCCTTTTCCAGTATGAAATATATTGACAATAACAATCTTCCTCTTTTCCTCATACCTTTCTTCTCCCTTAATGAGGCATGGTGGCACATGTCTGTAGTTCCAGCTACTTGGCCAGCTGAGGTGGGAGGATTGCTTGAGCCTGGGAGGTCGAGGCTGCAGTGAACCATGATTGCACTACTGTACTCCAGCCTAGGTGACAGAGTAAGACCCTGTCTCAAAAAAAAAAAACAAATAAATAAAAATTAGCTTAGTTTAACGACTGCAATCTTATAGTTTTAAATAATTCAGTAGCCTGGGTTTTTATTATAATATCCTTTAGCGATAGTTCTAAGTAGTTTCCTGAGTACAGAGCACATCAGATTTAGAGGTTTAAGTTTACCAAACTTAAAAACCAAAAGCACGTAAACACACATACAAAATGGTATTTCCCATGTTGGAACATAGAACTGTTAACTCTCTAATAGAATGAAACATTTTTTGCCAAATGGCAAATCAAAGACATCATAAATCAAGCACATATTATACTAACTTGTTTTTACCTTTCTCAAATATTTAAATTGGGCACACTATCTTTGTAAGTCTCAAATCCTAAAGTTTGAATAGAAAGGGCCTGCATAGAAATGCTTTTAAGGTGAATCGATTTTCTAGTTTTTCTCTGTATTAAATTAGTAAAATAAACAAAAGAGGATAGTCATTTGAAAAATGCTAAATCTTGAGATCTGTGGTCTAGTGGAAAGAGTACAGGGTTAAAAGTCACAAGTTCAGGGTTCTAGTCCTAATATTACTGTCTACTAGCCAAAGGATGTTTTGAAACCTCTCAGCCTCTACTTTCTAATTTATAAAACAAAGGGGTTTATTTTGACTTCTAAGTTCTCAGATTTCACACAAGTCAACAAATAAACTTGGCCAAGTCATAAAATAATAATTATAGCTTACGTTTATTTAATGCTTATTTTGTGCCAGGCACAATGTTCTATATACTTTACATGCATTAATTTAATTCATGTAACTTGTGAGGCAGGTAGTAATAATATCCTTATTTTATTTTATTTATTTATTTTTTTGAGATAGAGTCTTGCTCCATTACCCAGGCTGGAGTGCAGTGGCACAATCTTGGCTCACTGCTACCTCCACCCCCTGGGTTCAAGTGGTTCTCATGCCTCGGGCTCCTAAGTAGCTGGGATTACAATCATGCGCCACCATGCCCAGCTAATTTTTGTATTTTTAGTAGAGACGGGGTTTTGTCATATTGGCCAGGCTGTTTGTTCTCAAACTCCCCACCTCAAGTGATCTGCTTACCTCAGCCTCCCAATGTGCTAGAATTATAGGCGTGGGCCACTGTGCCTGGCCAATATCCCCATTTTAGAGAACCCATCTATATATTAAAAAAAAAAAAATTAGCCAGGCGTGGTGGTGCACACCTGTAGTCCTAGCTACTCAGGAGGCTGAAGTGGGAGGATTGCTTGAGCCTGGGAGGTCAAGACTGCAGTGAGCTGTGACGGCACCACTGCACTCCAGCCAGGGTGACAGAGTAAGATCCTATCTACAAACAAGCAAAACAAAACAAAACAAAACAAAACAAAGGACTTCATGTCAAACTTAGTTGCATTCTGTTAGCTAATGACATCTCACTGGTGTTTTTGCTTCAATTAAAACGTCATTTTTTAAAAAATATGTAAAACATTCTTGCAGTACACAATTCAAGAGGCCACCAAAGATAATTCAGTCTCCTTTCACTTCTGTTCCTTAAGTTTCAGTCCCTCCTAGTCACTGTAGATTTTCTAAGAGAAAGCACATCACCAGAGCTGTATCTAAGGAAAATGAATCAGACAGAAATACTTAGGACGAACTATACTGGAAGTACCAGATGGGTAATAGTGGGATTAAAAAAAAGGGATGGGTGCAAGTTTCTACAGGCAAAAGCAACAGGACTTAGCATTTAGCACAGGGCCTGGAACATAGCAGGCACTTCAAAATATTTTCTATGTGGCTCCTGAATGACATGAGTAGAAGAATGACCAAAATGATTTCCAGGTGTAAAGGCAAGATGACAAGGAGCTGAAAAGTGCCATTAACATTGCTAAAACAACAATAAAAAAATCAAGATTCAGGTATGAAAGGGGAAGAAGACAAGACATGTAGTTTTGAACCTATGAGTTGGAAATGCTTATGGGCCATGTAAGTGAGAACTGTCAGGTGTTTGGAAATGTGATCTGGTGCTAATGAATGAAGTTGGAAGCTTTGGGTATAAATTTTAGAATTATCCTTCAAAAAAAATGGGTATGATTAGATAACTAAGGAAAATACTGTTTGAGGACAGTATAGAAGATGATGTCCAAGGACAGAAAATTAGTAACTGTCTACATTAGGGAGACAAAGATGAGTGAAACCGTAAGAGCCAAGTATCATGAAAATTCAGGAGGGAGACTATATTAAGAAGGTGGCAGGCTTATGCCTGTAATCCCAACACTTTGGGAAGTCGAGGTGGGAGGATTGCTTTAGACCAGGAATTTGAAGCTGAATGAGCTATGATTGCACCACTGCACTCTAACCTGGGTGGCAGAGCGAGACTCTGCCTCTAAGTAAATACATTAAAAAAAGAAGGCAGCAGTCATTGGTAGTATCTGATGAGGAAAATAGGTCAAGTAGAATGAAAAATGAGAAAAAGTGGTCAGATTTAGTAATCAGAAAGGCGACAGATTTAGTAATCATTGCAAGTGCAATGGCTCATGGCTATAATCCCAGCACTTTCAGAGGCCAAGGTGGAAGGACTGCTTAAGCCCAGGAGTTCCAGACTAGCCTGGACAAGAGACTCCATGTCTACATATAAAAATAAAAATTAAATTAAAAAAAAAAGAGAGGGAAGAGGGCAAAAATTTGGCAGGAAATAACAAACAAGTGGGTGGTGAGGAAGTGAATACAGCCCATGCCTTGCCTTCCTCTCTTGAGAAATCTGAAGGTGGCCGGGCGCAGTGGCTCAAGCCTGTAATCCCAGCACTTTGGGAGGCCGAGGCGGGCGGATCACGAGGTCAGGAGATCGAGACCATCCTGCCTAACATGGTGAAACCCCGTCTCTACTAAAAATACAAAAAATTAGCCGGGCGTGGTGGCAGGCGCCTGTAATCCCAGCTACTCGGGAGGCTGAGGCAGGAGAATGGCGTGATCCCAGGAGGCGGAGCTTGCAGTGAGCCGAGATCGCGCCAGTGCACTCCAGCCTGGGGGACAGAGAAAGACTCCGTCTCAAAAAAAAAAAAAAAAAAAAAAAAAAGAGAAATCTGAAGGTGAGGGGATGGCAAGGGACGGAACAGTAGGCAAATGGGCAAAAAATGAAATGTAAATGTGCAACCTGGAATTGGCAACTCTGTGGCCTTCCTTATAGTGCTAGCAGTGCCAACAGTTTTCAAGAAGCAAGATACTAACACATTTGTAGGGAAAGAAGGAGCCAAGAGGACGAAAAAGGCTGCAGGTATGATTCTTGGTAATTGAGCAAGATCTGATATGGGAAAGAAATGACATCTAACTTACAGTTGGATTTGGAGAGGAAAAAGAGGCGCTCCTCCCGACCCAGAAAGGGAGGGAAAGTTTAAGATATTTTGAAGTGAGGAGGGAGGATAAGGGTGTGACTGACAGCCTGTATTTTCGCAGAAAAGTAGGTGACCTAGTTGTCCCTCCCCAACACAGAATTAACTATCACCTAGGTGAGGAGCCCCAAAAGCTAGACACTGGACTAACATAAACATGAGTAGGTTTTCAAGTATTCATCTTATGGCAGATATTTTTTAAAATCTATAATAATCCTAACAGGTAGGTACTATTTTTCTTCCCATTTAAAAATCTTATGCTTCCCTTAAGAGGATATGACACTTGCCCACAGCTAACAAGCATACATTTAAACCCAGATCCAACTGCATGGTTTTTAAGTCTATTACATCTTACAGCAAGGGTATAGCAGAGGCCATGAACTGATGGGCTTACAAGTATGTGTATCTCACCTCCAGTATTGATCTTTGTAAAAAAACAGATGAACAAAAAAATATGGTTTGTGCTTTCTGAACTTTATAATTAAGACTACATACATATGGGAGTAAAATACTGGCAAGAAAGGAAACAGTAGAGCTAATACTTTGCAAATAAGAAATTGCCATTCCTTTGGTTCTTTTTGATTCATATGAACTCCTGTTACAGAGACAATTGTTGCGGATACATTCCCTTTGACCTATGAAAATTAGATTTGAACAAAGGTTCAGATTGGATTTAGATTAGGTCCTGCTCAGTGAAAATTATGAAAACACTCTGACACTACAGTAACTGATATGAAAGAATACAATAAATCCTCACTTAACATTGTCAATACCGTCTTAGAAACTGGTTTTCAGTGAAACAACGTACAATGAAACCGATTTTTGTTGTCATCAACATTATAACGAAATGAAGACAACATTGAAATGTTTTTTTGTGGACCTGCTGTAAGTTGTTTGGCTTAAAGCCATGATTTCTAAGACCCTATCGTTAAGTGAGGACCTACTGTACTCTATAACCATGCTGCTATTCTTTATTCCTGATATCCCATTACTTTTTTTTTTTTGAGATGGAGCCTCACTCTGCACTCACCGAGGCTGGAGTGCAGTGGAACGATCTCAGTTCACTGCAGCCTTGACCTCCCAGGTTCAAGCGATTCTCCTGCCTCAGCCTCCCAACTAGCTGGGACTACAGGCGTCTGCCACCACTCCTGGCTAATTTTTGTATTTTTAGTAGAGATGGGGTTTCACCATGTTGGCCAGGCTGCTCCTGACCTCAGGTGATCTGCCCATGTCTGCCTCCCAAAATGCTGGGATTACAGGCTTGAGCCCCCGGCCGACCTTTCTAATCTAAAAAAAAAAAAAAAAAAAGAGATGGGGTCTCACTGTGTTCCCTAGGCTGGTCTCCTGGGCTCAAGCGATCCTCCCACCTTGGCCTCCCGTGTTGGGATTACAGGCCCGAGCCAGCGAGCCCGGCATGCGGAGCATTTCCAGTGAAATACTGGGATAAACTGCAATAAATGACCCTAAGAAGCAGGTGAATTGTCTCAAGAGCTCAAGCTTCTTTTGGAGAAGGACTCAACCAGCTGTGACTGGCTGTGAAGACGGAGGAAAAGGGCCACTAGTCAAAGTATGTAGACAGCTTTTAGAAGTCAGAAGAAGCAAGCCTGCAGTCCCAGCTACTCAGGAGGCTGAGGCGGGAGGATCGCTTGAGCCTGGGGAGATAGAGGTTGCAGAGAGCCGAGATCACGTCACTGCAGTCCAGCCTGGACAGAGGTGAGACGCTCATGGACCTTGGCTTGGGGTTGGCGGCTTTAGGAAGAAACCGACCTCGAGCCCCTGAGGACCTGAAAACAGCCGTTACTCTGGCCGACAAGTCGTTGGATTTCTGGCGCACGCGCGGCGCTGCGCGGGCAGCTTCCGGTTTCCAGCCTTGCCCCCGCCCCTACCTTCCGCCCCACCTCCAGGCTAGTTCCTCCTCTTGGCCCCGCCCTCTGACCTTTCTTCTCCCCACCCCTAGGCCCCGCCCCCTGACCCGCACCTTCCCGCCGCCCCTCCCCGGTTCCATTTCATTGTTGGATTGTGGCGCCTCACTCCTGCTGGCGGCCGGCAGGGGGCGGAGTTCGAGCCTGAATTTTTTTCCTCCGGGCGTCCCCCGGAGGCCGTCCCGGCGTGGGGGAGCGGAGGGGAGGGCGGGGCTGGAGGACGCGGTTCGGTCGGCTGCAGCGCTACTTTTGGTCCGGGGTCGGCAGGGAGGCCGCGGCCACCGCATCAGAGCTGACGTGGGACTACGTGGGGCCGCTGCCGGCTCCGGGTTGCTGGGCGGCGGCGCCGCTGCTGAGCGGCGGTCGGGCTCGCCGTCTCCACCTCCTCGCGTCCGTAATCAGTGACGAGGTCCGCTACGTAAATCCCTTTGCGGCGGGTAAGTGGTGCGCCGGCTCCGGCCCCGAGACCCAGCAGCCGGCAACGCGGCGCTGGAGGCGGAGATGGAGGCAGGAGGCGGAGCGGAGCCGGGGGCGGTGGAGCAGCGGAGGCCGAGCGGAGCCGTGGGCGGCGGGCCGGGACCCCGGGGCCGGGCCGAGGACTGGCTGGACAGCCGCGAGTTCACCTGACGCGGCCCCTCGCTCGGCGCCTCCGAGGACGGCGCCTCCGAGGCCGGCGCCTCCGAGGCCGCCGTCTCGCCGCCTCACGTCTGCTTCGTCCGCTCAGCTGCCCCGGGACCCGTCTGCCTTCTCGCGAACTTGGGACGAGTTGGAAAATCCGCCCTCAGCCCTGCGGCTCAGGGGAGCGGTTTAACTCGGAAAAGGAAAAGGAATCCAGAAGTAAGGACCTCGGATTTCAGTGCCCATAGCGCCTCTACCCCACTTTACGAGTGCAGTTTAGACGAAAGCGGACGCAGCCCGTTTTCCCCAAAACCTGGGCCGGAGGGCCTGGCAGCTGAGTCATTCGGTCCCGGGCGCGGGCAGTCTCAGGAGTGGGAAGGGTAGAGCCGCGACCGCTCGGAAGGCGCATTTTCCCTTCTGCCTGAGTCTTGGCTATTTAGGGCCATCTGGTAAGGTTTCCAGAGCCTGTTGAATTTGGGGCATAAACACATTATTAAACATACCTTTTTTTTTTTTTTTTTTTTGAGACAGTCTTGCTGTTACCCAGGCTGGAATGCAGCGGCATGATCTCGGCTCACTGCAGCCTCTGCCTCCTGGGTTCAAGCGATTCTCTTGCCTCAGCCTCCCGAGTAGCTGGGATTACAGGCATGCGCCAACACGCCTGCTAATTTTTGTATTTTTAGTAGACATGGGGTTTTACCATGTTGGTCAGGCTGGTCTCGAACTCCTGACCTTCCACCCACCTCGGCCTCCCAAGTGCTGGGATTACAGGCGTGAGCCACCGCGCCTGACCTCAGCATGCTTCTTGATCCTGTTGCGTTTTATTTGTATGTCAGATACCTGAGTTTGAAATCACTTAGGGGTTTCCTGCATGCTGCTCAGTGAAGCAGCTCTGAGTTTGTAATCACATTTTAAGAAATTGTGACTTACAGGGCCAGTCTCAAAGTGTCACTGAAACTGAAAGAGCCCCTTTAACACTGTGGCTTACGTACGTGACTCAGTTTTCTTTCTACTTAATTTGCCGGGCGGATGAGAGTGTACCTTTCCCTTGAAACAAAAACCTAGATTGAACAGTGAGAGGTCCGCTATGAACATTGTATCAGATTACATTAATCAACAACGCTGTTTTGTTTTGTTTTGTTTTTTGCTTTGGGCGCCACGTTTTTTTCCTAGTCTTTTTTTTTTTTGATACGGAGTCTCGCTCTGTCGCCCAGGCTGGAGTGCAGTGGCCCGCTCTCAGCTCACTGCAAGCTCCGCCTCCTGGGATCGCGCCATTCTCCTGCCTCAGCCTCCTGAGTAGCGGGGACTACGGGTGCCCGCCACCACACCCGGCTAATTTTTTGTATTTTTAGTAGAAACGGGGTTTCACCGTGTTAGCCAGGATGGTCTCGATCTCCTGACCTTGTGATCTGCCCGCCTCAGCCTCCCAAAGTGCTGGGATTACAGGCATGAGCCACCGCGCCCGGCCGTTTTTTCGTAGTCTTGATTCTCTTTTTGTATAACAAACTTTCCCTTCCTAAGTCATAGTAGTCTTAAAGTCTTTCAATCTAAAGTAATTTTTTCCCAAAGGAAGGCAAATCGCACACAGTATGTTTTGGCCAATAAATGCTAAGTATTAAAACCGATGTTTAAAGAACTATGTATTGATCCCAACACAACTTTAACAAATATATTAAAATGGTTTTGATCCTGAATGAGTAAACACTTAAAGCATTGTCAGTATTCACACAACTTTGGCGAATCTGTAAATAGATGAATATAACACATACTTTCCCAGTGAGTTGGTGATGGATATGGAATCATTTTGGTGAGTGTGAAGTTGTAATTACGGTGATGTTTTGTGTACATATTTTGGTGACAGTATATGAATAAATTTTTATTGAATGTGTAAACAGAGGGCATTTTTATTTTTAGTGTTTTTGTTTTTGCATTGTCCCCGAAAGTTAATGAAATTTACTTCTTCTTTCTGAATTTTAAACTCTGGAATCCATAGTTAATAGGCTGTATTCCGTTTTCCTACTCAGGTGAGTCACTGCCTAATCAAAATACAAAATCTTGCTTAGGGTTATGACCATTTCATGAAAAGTAGGGAAGAGTTTTGAATTATTAACATATATGAGGAATCCTGACTGAATCTTTACCAATATAGACATGTAGTTCTTATCCTTTTTCTCCCAAGTTGTATTGCCTGCAAATTAAGTATTGGGCCAGAAGATTGAGCTAGGTTTATTGTTGAAGTGGATATTCCTACTGAAAAGCTCTCAAATGTCCTGTTCTTTTTAGATAGACTTCTTAAAATAAAACTGAACAGTGCAAACACTTAATAGCTGAACCATTGAGAGACGTTATTTTTTAGAGCAGTTTTAGAACCATTGATATTTTTATATTTCCTTATCAACATTGGTAAGGAAATAAGCCTGAAATATTGAATTTTATTGTTTCTGCTTAAGTAAACTGATGGATTCCATATGTAAAAGTCAGCTTTGAAAATAATTATTATTGTACATTGAATGTAGTTTTTTTTTTTTTTTTTGAGACGGAGTCTCGCTCTATCACCCAGGCTGGAGTGCAGTGGCCTGATCTCGGCTCACTGCAAGCTCCGCCTCCCGGGTTCACGCCATTCTCCTGCCTCAGCCTCTCCGAGTAGCTGGGACTACAGGCGCCCGCCACCACGCCCGGCTAATTTTTTTTTGAATTTTTAGTAGAGACGGGGTTTCACCGTGGTCTCGATCTCCTGACCTCGTGATCCCCCTGCCTCGGCCTCCCAAAGTGCTGGGATTACAAGCGTGAGCCACCGCGCCCGGCCTTGAATATAGTTTTGATATTATCAACACAGGAACTTAAAAACCCATTTTAGGCCGGGCGTGGTGGCACACGCCTGTAATCCCAGCATTTTGGGAGGCTGAGGCAGGCAGATCACCTGAGGTCCGGAGTTCAAGACCAGCCTAACCAACATGGAGAAACCCCGTCTCTACTAAAAATACAAAATTAGCCGGGCATGGTGGCCCGTGCCTGTAATTCTGGCTACTTGGGAAGCTGAGACTGGAGAATCGCTTGAACCCAGGAGGCAGAGGGTGCAGTGAGCCAAGATCAAGCCATTGCACCCCAGCCTGTGCAACAAGAGCCAAACTCTGTCTCAAAAAAAACAAAAAAAACATTTTAGGAAAAATGTATCTCATTACACAATAGATAGAAATGAACATTTTAAATAATTATGTTAATAATCTGCTTTTAGACAATACATTTTAAATACCTTTTGCAATGGGAACTCCACAATACTGTGCTGTTCTTAAGAATAAATGCTTTTACTCATATGTTTTCATCTTCTGATACTGTATATCCAGTAGAGAATAAGCAAGAACAAAGAAGAAAACCTAAGGATATCATTAGTGGAAATTTTTCTTGATACTGCTTATGGAAATGCCTTAAGTCTTGCACTGAAAAATGATGTTTTGGTCAATGATGGACCACATATATGTCCCATAAGATTATAATGGAGCTGAAGAATTCCTGTTACCTAGTGATGTCCTAGCTGTCCTAATGTCAGAGGGCAGAGTATTACCTTTTTTCTATGTTTAGGTATGTTTAGACACAAATACATTCCACTGTGTTCTAATCGCCTGCAGTGTATAGTACAGTAACATGCTGTACAAGTTTTGTAGCCTAGGAGCAACAGGCTGTCCCATTTGGCATAGGTGTGTAGTCGGTTGCGCCATCTAGGTTTGTTTAAGAGCAGTTTACAACGTTCGCAGAATGAAGTTGCCTAATATTTCTAAGAACGTATCCCCATTATTAAGTGAAGCATAACTGTAATTCAGTTACAGCAAGGTTTACAAAGTAAAATGATATCTATTTGCACATTTCGTGACAGGCCTTCCTAGGAGTGATAGAGGAAATTACTGGCAACGTGTGTGTGAAGTAGTTTTTATAAGTAGAGGAAATGCATAGGCTATAAAACTATGTGGTAGTTTTGCTTAAAGACTGCTTAAATAACTATCTCATTGGTCAGGAAGGATGCTTACCTCTAAGAAAACCTTACTAGCAACTCATCCTCTTGTCAGACTTTTTGAAGCCTCTCAGATCTCCACAAATGAGAAACATCTTTGTGCATGTTTTCTAAACAGTAGTATAACCAGGCCATTTAAATGTCATGATACTAATAAAATCCTGTGAACATTTAAGAGTGGAGCTAATGTGATGCTAATATTTCCCTGAGAATTTCACAAAATAAACTCAGTGTCTTTAAAGTTATCTTAGTAAAGGTTTTTTTTTGTATTTTTTTAAACATAGCAGACTTAAATCATCCAGCTTAGAATAGCAAAATAGCAGATAGTTTTGTTTATATTCTTAATCTCAATTTTTTTGATAGCACAAAAAATGATTTTTTTATTGATAACACAAAAAATGATTTTTTTTTTTGGTTAGAAATGTTTTTAACTGGAATTTATATCCTAGCACTGATTATGGTGAAAGTATCCACTTTGGAATTATGACAACTGTATCACACATAAAGACCCACGTTACTGAATATGGGTGCTTGGAATGTTTTTACTCTTAAAATTTCTGGAGGAGTAAAATAGGCATGTTTCTGCACTTAGAAAGATACAGGTTTTGTTCAGATGTATAAGATAGGACCAATCTAGGTAAGTAAAATAATGGTAAAATTCTTTTTTCTGATCTTAAGCTAATTCAGGTAGTTTATCTACTTTGTCAGATTTACTATCTAGTAGTTAATGCATTTATACTTAATATGTAGATGAGTGTTTTCTAATGTACTTAATGTGCAGTGAAGAAGCATGCTATTGAAAACAAAACAGAACAACCTTACAGTGATTCTAGTCAAGCAAGTAACTCCCTCAGAAGTTTACAAATTTGGTTTCACATTGGCCGGGTGCAGTGGCTCACGCCTGTAATCTCAGTGCTTTGAGAGGCGGAGGCGGGCGGATCACGAGACCAGCCTGACCAAACATGGTGAAACCCCATCTCTACTAAAAATACAAAAATTAGCTGGGCATGGTGGCTCGTGCCTGTAATCCCAGCTACTCAGGAGGCTGAGGCAGAAGAATTGCTTGAACCCAGGAGTCGGAGGTTGCAGTGAGCCGAGATCATGCTACTGCACTCCAGCCTGGGTGACAGAGCGAGACTGAGTCTCAAAAAAAAAAAAAAAAAATGCTTTCACATGAAGTAGTGGTGGTCGTGGGGGAGGGAGGTGTTTGAAAGGATGGAGATAGGCCATGATTATTTGAATTTCATTCTTCATTTCCTCCTCAGCAGCGCATTCTGTAGTTCATTTACTGTGAAATAGCCAAAAGCAGGCAGCATGTGGGAAATGAATTGAAAGAGAGACACTTATTGAATAGCTAATCCTTTAGTGATTTTAGTAAAGAGTTAAGATTTCTTAAATAATAACAGGTGTCTCAGGCAATTAAATTGGAGTAGCCGTGAATCTATATTAGAGAGCCTCCTGAATTTATGTATAATTCATGTTTGAAATATTAAAGACATTTACCAGTGTTTGGAATATTTATTTATGAGTATCCCTCTTGGCTATTCTGTTTTTACATGAAAGTGTAAAGATTATTTTTTGAAAGTTACTGTTACTTTGCTTCATAAAGAGTATAAGACCAATGGTGTAATTTCATGGTACTGCTTTCTCCATTGTTTTTCCTGTACTCATCTTCCCCTAAAATGCATAACCATAGTCTCATCCCTGTCAATTTCAGCTATATGGCTGTTTGGAATTATTTCTCATAACTAGTCCCACCTTCTCTTAATTTTTTAATCGACTTGGTTGAGAAGGACCAACTTTACAATATGAGCTTCATATTCTCCTTTATCTTTCAAACTTTATTGCTCTTGCTATTAAATTACAGTTAACCTATGGATATCTACTTTTGCAAAGAACTAAAACCTTGCTTCATCACAGAACCAAATAAACAGATTGTATTTCTCTGTGTTCTCTTTCTCTTCCTGCTTCTGTAAAAGGTACGATACCTTTTATTCCACATTCTTTTCTTTTTCTTTTGGGTATGCTAGTTGCAGTGCTTTCAGGTTTTCTTATTCTTTTTCTTTTTTTTTTAGCCTTTCTTTTAGAAACCATCTCAATAATGCATAATTTACAGTTTACATTTTTGGGTTTTTGAAAGTGGAGTAAGAACTTAGATTGTTTGGCAAGTGTCTTATAAAGAATTCTTAATTTAATATTTCCTGTATCTCATAGTTATCTCCAATTGTAATATCTAGTCCAAAAGCAGATTTTTTTTTTTTTTTTTTTTTTTTTTTTTGAGACAGAGTCTCACTTTGTTGCCCAGGCTGGAGTGCAGTGGAGCAATCTCGGCTCACTGCAGCCTTCACCTCCCAGATTCTTCTGCCTCAGCCTCCCAAGTAGCTGGGATTACAGGTGCCTGCCACCGTGCCTGGCTAATTTCTGTATTTTTTGCAGAGATAGGGTTTCACCATGTTGGCCAGGCTGGTCTCGAACTCCTGACCTCATGTAATCCACCCGCCTTGGCCTCCGAAAATGCTGGGATTACAGGCGTGAGCCATGGCGCCTGGCCAAAAGCAGCTTTTTTTTTAAGCAGAAAAAGCAAAACTGTCTTTATTGTCTTTCCAAAGCATTCAACTTAGTCTTCAGAGAAACAGTTCTCTTTTTGAATCATTTAATCTACTTAGTCATTTCATCTAATGTACTATTTAACAAAATTACAAAATTGCAACAAGTATAGCTGGCACAATCAGGTTTGGTGACAAACACAACTAACTCTTGGTAAGCACCTATCCTTGTTGGAGTGAACACAAGTGCCTGGGCACACTAGAGAATATGGTGGGCATTAGCTATACTGTAGGCTTCACAGGAGTGGAGAACACTGTTAATATGGAGAGCTGGAAATTGGTTAAGTAGACTTTGGTATTCTAGTAAACTTGCCCAAGAAGTGTAATTCTTATATATACCTAGTTTTTCCAGAAAGTTACATTAAGGTATTAATGTAACCACAGCAGATAAAAGATTTTTTTTTTTTTTAAGACAGCTCTGTTGCCCTGGCTAGAGTGCAGTGATGCTATCTTGGCTCACTACAATTTCTGCCTCCTGGGTTCAAGTGATTCTCTTGCCTCAGCCTCCAGAGTAGCTGGGATTATACGCGCACACCACCATCCTGGCTCATTTTTGTAATTTTTTTTTTTTAAATGAGAGTCTCGCTCTGTTGCCCAGGGTGGAGTGCAGGGGCGCGATCTTGGCTCACTGCAACCTCTGCCTCTTGGGTTCAAGCAGTTCTCCTGCCTCACCCTCCCAAGGAGCTGGGATTACAGGCGCATGCCATCACGCCTGGCTAATTTTTGTATTTTTAGTAGAGACAGGGTTTCGCCATGTTGGCCAGGCTGGTCTTGAACTCTTGACCTCAGGCGATCTGCCCACCCCAGCCTTCCAAAGTGCTGGGATTACAGGGGTGAGCCACCGCGCCTGGCCTCAACATTTTTAAGTGTTAATTTAATAGTATCTTTTCTCTATCAGCATATTGTATTTGTTTGTTTATATTATATGAGCATTTTCCAACATTTGCTTTATTACCCTCTCTGTAATATATAATCCCATATTCAGATTTCACCATTTGTTCCCAAAATGTCCTTTACAGCATAATCAACATATTTTAAATATCATTTGTATAGAAAGCTATATATTGAAGGATACTGACAGCAATGAAATTGAGCCTGGCACGATGGCTCAAGCCTGTAATCCCAGCACTTTGGGAGGCCGAGGCAGGCGGATCATTTGAAGTCAAGGGTTTGAGACCAGCCTGGCCAAAATGGTGAAACACCATCTCTACTAAAAATACAAAAATTAGCTGAGCATGGTGGCATGTGCCTGTAATCCCAGCTACTTGGGAGGCTGAGGCATGAGAACTGCTTGAACCTGGGACGTGGATTTTGCAGTGAGCTGAGATGATGCCACTGCACTCCAGCCTGGGCGACAGAGCAAGACTCAGTCTCAAAAAAAAAAAAAAAGGAAACAAATTAATTGAAGCTGTTGCACCACAGGGTGACTAGAGCAACATACTGGTGAAAGTAAGGTGAATGCCAACTGTTGTTTTTGTAATCATACCTAATAAAGTTTTTATCAGTGTATTAGATGGCCTTCAAAATATGGCAGAGAAATTCATAACCAGGCAAAATAATTTTGGGTCTCATTTCTTCTTATAAGTTATTACTTGCCTATAACAAATTGATCTAAAATATGCCTTTCTGCTCTAAAAGCTAAAGCTTAAGAGTCCCTTGGCAGATGGGACTTTTAAATTATTCCTGTAGAAAATTGGTAGTATATAAGTGTTACAGCTCTTAGAATTTGTCTAGCAGGCTCTCTGGTTTTTGCCAGAATGCCCTCCACCCACCAAAAAAAGAAAATTGGTAGATTGGTAGTGTACAGGATATATCAGTATCCTTTGGGCATTTAGGTATAAGGAGATCTGCTTAGAAATTGTAACTGGAGAGCTGAGTACAGTGGCTTATGCCTGTAATCCCAACACTTTGGGAGGCTATGGTGGGAGGATTGCTTGAAGCTAGGAGTTTGAGACCAGCCTGGGCAACATAGTGATACCTATTTCTGGAAAAAAAAAAAATTAAAAAGAGAGACATTAAAAAAAAATGAGCCAAAGAAGATAGAACAAAAGGCTAGATAATTTGGAAGAAAAGCATGAAAGTAATGTCATAAAGAATTCAAAGAGTACAGTTTCAAATAGAGGGGGAAATGCTGTAGGGGTATTGAGGAAGATGGGGACTAGAAAGCATCCTTTTAGATTTGGCAAGCAGGCAAGCATTCATTGGTGACCTTGTGGAGAATAGTTGGAATGAAGTAAGTCTCTGATCATCCTGAGTCAGGGTCAAGTTTATCTTGTCATTATTCGGGTATGAGGCTAGTTTTTCTCTTTGATATCCCGTGGCTCCCATGGCCGGAAGCTGGTGTTTTCTTCAGTGCTGGTTACCTCTAGGAAGAGGAAGCGGGAGGCTGTTCCTGGACTTCTCTGAATACCTTTTTCTAGTTTTAAAGTTTTGAACCACAAGAATGTATTACTTATTCAGCAAATAAAACAAAATATTTCCAAGTGAAGTACAGACATTGGCATTTGTTTCTATGATATAGTGCTGTGATTATCATTATTGTTCAAGTGCTATTATTATTTTATTGACACATCTGCCCCCCCTTTAGATTGCAGGCTCCTGGAGAGCTGTCTCCTACAGTGCCCCAGTGTCTAGTATGAGGGGGTGGCATCTAATGGGTTATATGGTTTTTAAGGAGCATAAGATGTTCCTATGTAAAATGATAGTGTAGTATAACAGAATAAGGTTTAATCTCAGAATGGCATCAGTTCTGCTTTTTGTTCCTGTTGTGAGGAGCCTGTTCAAATGCCCTACTGTGTCTTGTCCCTATGCTGAGGGCACATGGTAGCAGTAGTAACCATCACCTTAGTGCCCTTAGTGAGGTTTGATAAACCTGCCTGCTGCCTACAGTTCCAAATTTGACCAGGATTGTATGACATCATTTAGAGGAACCCTTAGGAGGGAACTCTGAAAGCAGTGTGTCTGTCTAAGCACTGCTGTTGCTGGCAGAGGGGTCTAGAGGTTACTTAGGGATGAGCACGATTGTTTTCTCCAGCTCTAAAGGAAATTAAGGACTCTCAGAATTTTTTTTTTTTTTTTTGAGACTCTGTCTCAAAAGAGTTTAGGTCTGTGAATGGTCTTGCTCTGTCACCTAGGCTGGAATACAGAGGTGCGAATATGGCCCATTGCAGCCTCAACTGTCCACGCTCAAGTGATTCTCCCACCTCAGCCTCCTGAGTAGCTGGGAGTCCAGGCCTGTGCCACCATACCTGGTCAGTTTTCTTGTAGAGACAAGGTCTCACTATGTTGCCAAGGCTTGTCTCAAACTCCTGGGTTCAAGCAAACCTGCTGCCTCAGCCTCCCACAGTGCTGGGATTACAGGTGTGAGCCACTATGTCTGGCTCAAATGTTCTTTTGTCTTTGTCTTTGCCAGTTTTACTTCATTCCACATGTCAAATGTATATTTTTAAAGATATTAGTAAAAAAATAAAGGGAGTTTGATTGCTACAATGTCTAAACTAGGTTTTTTAATGGATTGAAGGCTATCAGAAGGACGTTTTGAATAAACTTATTTTGTTTGGAGTTTAATTTTGTGACAAAAACCCAAGTTGGAATTTAAGGTAAATGAAAATTTTGTTGCATTGGAGTGAAATATAAGGAAATAATAAATTCATTAAGTTTATTAAATGATCATTACTTCTTAAAAATAGAGCTGATACCTATGAGCTATACTTAGTGTGTATTAGATGATTTAGATAGCACTGCTTTCTTTTCAGTAGAAAATAATCAGAAAAATAGTGTATCATTTAAGTTTTGTCAATTTTTTTCCCTAGGAAGATAAGAAAAATACAGTAGAAGTAAGATTGACAAAAAAACCGTCCAGGGCTGTTTTTAGCTTTCTAGTCTTTTTTTTTTTTTGGGGGGGGGGGGGGTTGGGGGGGTTATTTTGTATTTTTAGTTTTATAGAAATTAGAATATTCTTCCTGGCCTCGTGTTGAGAGTTTTTAATTTAAATAAAATTTAATTTGAGAGTTTTTTGAAGTGAAATGTTACGATCTCCCAATTCAACATTATAATTTTACTGCAGGATAAATAAAGAAAACGGGAAAGGAGGAAAGCATTGATTACAAATGTCTTAACAATGAGCAAATGTGCAAGGAAAAAATATATTAAGACAAATCTGAGGTAGGTAGATGTACGTTTTTCTGTTCTTTTGAAAATTCTACTTAGCTTAAAGTTCGTGATGAATAAATTGATATATAGATATACACATACATATATGTATATATATATTGTATTATAATATATACTCAAATTATTCAGCCATTCACTTAAGGCACCATCTACTGTGTACCATGCTAGGCGCTATAGGAGATGTGTCAGTATGTCAGTTGACTTATGCTAAGTACTAATCTTTTCATTTAGGAAGTAGACCAATAGGAGGATGTTGATAGTCAAGTGGAATTGTAGAATTCGAAGAATCCCCAGGGTTTTATTCTTCCTCCTGGCCTTTTGGCCATACTTGTACTTAACCTTTTAAAACAGAAGAAAGTCTCTACCAATGTTTTACAAATATCCAAATAGAATTTTTCAAGTTTTCTTTTGATTACTTTCAGAGACATTCTGTTTCATTAGTTGGATGTAGCCCTAGAGAGAAAATTGATTTTCCACTTTTTGTAAAGTTATTTAAAAGAATAGAAACAACTTTAATAACTTCCTTTTCCAATTGGATTCTATTTTTAGAAGAGATAAAAAAATTTTTCAAGGGTAATGCACTTCCTCTGCAAATTATTGTCTTTGAAAATTGGATACAACTAAAATTTTAGAATTTTTTTTTTTTTTTTGGAGACAGAGTCTCACTCTGTTACCCAGGCTGGAGTGCAATGGCATGATCTTGGCTCACTGCAACCTCTGCCTCCCAGGTTCAAGGGATTCTCCTGCCTCAGCCACTTGAGTAGCTGGGATTACAGGGTGCCACCATACCCGGCTAATTTTTTTTATTTTATATTAAAACAATTTTTTATTAAAAAAAAATTTTTTTAGGCCGAGTGCAGTGGCTTAACCTGTAATCCCAGCACTTTGGGAGGCCAAGGTAGGAGAATTGCTTGAGGCCAGGTGTTAAAGACCAGCCTAGGGGAAAAAAAAAAAGAGAAAAGAGAGAAGACCAGCCTGGGTAACATAGCAAGATCCTGTCTCTTAGAAAAAAAAATTGTTTTAATGGAGGGTCCTATTTTTTTTAAATAGATATATTAATGTTTTATTAATTTGGATCCCAATATATTCAAAACAGGTTGGGATAATTTTTGCTTTTCTATCAAAGTTTGCTAAATAATATAAAGGAGATTTCAGAAGAAATATTTAACTTCAAAAGAAAATAATGTTCCTGCTGTTATTAGTTGTTTGTAAATTTAAATATCTCCATTTTAGCAATTTTTTTTTTTTCAAGACACAGTTTCACTCTGTTGCCCAGGCTGGATTGCAGTGGCACAATCTTGGCTCACTGCAACCTCTGTCTCCCAGGTTCAAGTGATTCTTGTGCCTCAGCCCTGGAGTAGCTGGGATTATAGGCGCGTGCCACCACACCCAGCTAATTTTTGTATTATTAGTAGAGGGAGTTTCACCATATTGACCAAGCTGGTCTCAAACTCCTGACCTCGGGTGATCCACCTGCCTAGCCCTCCCAAAGTGCTAGGATTACAGGCATGAGCCACCATGCCCAGCCACCATTTTAGCAAATTTTTACCTGTTTTTTAGAACTGTGGAACCAAATATTTGCCAGTATTTTGCTTGTTGCTAATTTATAGTGCTTAGTGAACGTTTTTGTTTTAGTTTTTATTGTTTTATCCTTACATGTTTTTATTTTTAATTATTTTGTAATTCATAATTGCCCGTTGGTTCTTCTCTCTCTAAAAAGGATTATTGTTTAAGATTAAAATACTACATAGTTAATTGAAGACTATTAGTTTTAGTACAACTATGTTTATTTAATATTATCACAACTATGTTTAATATAGAAAGTGAGATTTGGAGAAATATATTCTATAAGACATCTCTTCAATTTTATTTAGCTATAAATTATATAGTGAATAATGTAAGATTATAATGGACTCTATAAATTCTATCTGGAGCAGCTGTGGCTGATTTATAGATGTTAATGTTGTATGTACATCATTTACAGCTGAGTTTGGGGTCCTGCATTTCTGCTGAGATAGTGCCTGAAAAATGCCTGGTACAGTGCTTGACCCATGTTGAGCACTGAAATGTTAGTTAAATCTTCTGCACTGAGTCCTGTATAGGAATTGGGTTTTAGTGGGTTTAGGAGGTTGTACTGGAGGGCATAAATCTGCAGAATAAATCTGCAGATTTGGATATAAATCTGCAGAATAAACTGGCTTGAAATAGCATATCTATTTTAAATTGCTAGTATTGACCTTTTTTGTAGATGATTTTTACCTTCAAAAAAATAATTTTAGTATCAAACTTTTACTAAATGGCATGAACTGAACACCGTGCTAGGTACTCTGGCAGAATACAAATGGAATAAAATTACAGTCCATACATTTGGTATGAAAGAGAAAGCATATCTGAGTGAGATTGCGACAACAATTGCAGCATACTCCAAAACACATCATCATCGTAAAATGTTGTCCAAACTGTAATTCACAGGGCACTGACTGTGGAAGGAACCCTGGAGTCACAGTCACAACACCTCTTTTTCATCCCTCATCATGCTACCTATTATGTTCCCTGTAAAAGTCCTTTAATCTCTCTGAACATTATTATTATAATAACACCTGACAGTTGCACAGTCTTCCAGGATAATTGATTAATTGGTTTATTTAGCATATACTGTACTAGGCACTGGGAATGCATGGAAATCTATAAGATGGGATTCCCTGTCCCTGAGTTGCTCACGCTCTTGAGTGAATACATGTATTATATGCTACACAAGTGTTATAACAGACTTGTAAAATGCTTTGGGAACTCAAAAGAGAATAACTAATTCTGCCCAGGGCTATTAGAATAGGCTTTTGAAAGTTGGTGTCCTCGAACCAGGCCTGGACAGACTAGTGAGAATTTGCCAGTTGGACAAAGAAGGGTAAAGGGCATTTCAGGAAGAGGGGAGATTAGATGTAAAAGATTAAAACTGGGAGAGTAAGATATGTACTTGAAAAAATGTCTGATTAGGAGGCTGGCATGCAGTGTGTTGGAAAGAGTAGAGGGACTGGAGATAAGGCTGTAGAACTAAAATGGGTCACATTGTGAAAGAGATCGAATGGCAGTGTGGTTTAGTAATGGAGTATATGGACTTTGGAAAAAGACCTTGGTTGAAAACCTGGCTATGCCACTTAATACCTTTGTGGTAAGATCAAATTCTTAACCTCCCTAAGTCTCTTTTTCCTTATTTCTAAAAGAAGAACTAATTATTTTTTATTTTTTGAGACAGTCTCACTCTGTTGCCCAGGCTGGAAGAACTGATGATAGTGATCTTATAGAGTTGTTAATCAAAACTACCAGGCACTTACCACATGATAAACTCTCAATAAATGATGGTTATAGTTATGAGAATTAGAAGTTTGGATTTTATCCTGTAGTCAATAGGAAGCTACTGAAGAGTTTTAAGCAAAGAAGTGTTTTAAGCAGAAATACATGTTTTAGAAACATAACTATTGGCATGGATTGGAGCCAGGAGGTAGAGTGGTGGCTGTGGAAAGGTAGAGAAGGAGACTTAATTGTTATTTAGAAGGTAGAATCATCATACCTGGTGATGATGCTGTGTGGAATGACAGAGAGTTTCAGGGGTTTCTGGCTTGAACAATTGGTTGGATGGTGGGGTCCCATTTCCTGAGATAGGAAACTCAGAAGGGTAGAAAGTTTGTGGAAGAAGAGGAGTTTAGTTCTGGACCCACTGATTTTGAGGTTCCTGCAGGACGTGTGTTTAGAGATGTTAAACAGGGATTTGCATATTGGATTTTGGAATTCAGAAGAGACGTCTCGCCTAGAGTCATGGGTTTAAATCTGGCACTTGAATTCAGAGAAACAGACCATGTGAAGTAGGGAGAGATTTGAGAGTGAGGCAAGAAAGCTAAGCAGAGTCCTGAAGACATGCAATGTTGAAGGTTAACATTGAGGAAGGGAAGGAATTGTCAGAGGAGGTTGTGGAGGAATTGTCAGCGAATCAGATGAGAAGAGGAAAATGTAGTATCAGAACACTGAGACAGTGTTCAAGAAGGAAGATGTCAACAGTTCGAATGCTGCTGAGGGATCAAACAAAAGGTAGGATTTAAAATGTACATTGGATTTAGTGACAGAGATTAGTTACCATTTCTAGAGACGTTTTACAGGCAGAAACCTCTCTAAACTTGGGGGTGTCTAGGAGTATGTGGGATGTGAAGTAACGGAGGTAGTAGTGTTGGCAATTCTTTCAAGTAGTTCAGCAGTGAGAAGGGGAAGAGAGGTTCAAGGGAATAGCTCGAGAGATTTCTGATCCAGTGGATTTGTGGCTATGAGTGTAAGTTGTGAGATGGGAGAGACGTGAATGTGTTTTAAGTCTTTACCGGAAAAAACTGTTAGAGGGGGAGAGAATAATTGATAGTATAATCCCCTGGGGCATGGGCTCCAAACAACAGATACAGGTATTTTAAGAGTGGGGAGGAGGCAGGAAGCAAGGGAACATGGTGAGTGTAGATGTCAATAGCTTTGTTGATTTGGTTGTGGGAAGTTGATGGAGTTCTCATTAGAGACAGGAGGCAAGGGCTTTCATTGAATGTAATCAGTATAGAAACGCAGGGATTGAGAAGAGGGAGAACATTGGAAACAGTTGTGGAGAATGGGATAGTAAGCCAAGTAGGCAAACTCCATCAGTTAGCCGCCCATTTGAGGTTGAAAACCAAGAATTTAATAGCTATATTTATTTTATTTTTTTAGAGATGGGGTCTTGCTCTGTCGCCCAGGCTGGAGTGCGGTGGCACGATTATGGCGCACTGCAGTCTTGACCTCGTGAGCTCAAGTGATCCTTCCACCTCACCCTCCTGAGTAGCTGGGACTACAGGTGCCCACCACTACGCCCAGCCAACTTCTTTGTTTTTTATGTGGATACGGGGTCTCACTATGTTGCCCAGTCTGGTCTCGAACTCCTAGGCTCGTGTGATCCTTCTGCCTTGGTCCCCCAGAGTGTTGGGATTACAGGCGTGAGCCCCTGTGCTTGGCCTCAATAGCTTATTCTGTCTTATAATTTCATTCAGTATTGTTCATCTGCCTTGGTGCAGGCATAGAGGAGATGAAGAGTTGGTTTTATCCAAGATTGGTACTTACTAAGAATATACAGCAGCAGCACAATCTTGGCTTACTGCAGCCTCCACCTCCCAGGTTCAAGCAATTCTCCTGCCTCTACCTCCCAAGTAGCTGGGATTACAGGCGCCTGCCACCACACCTGGCTAATTTTTGTATTTTTAGTAGAGACGGAGTTTCACCATGTTGGCCAGGCTGGTCTTGAACTCTTGACCTCGTGATCTGCCCGCCTTGGCCTCCCAAAGTGCTGGGATTACAGACGTGAGCCACCGTGCCCGGCTGGGCAACAGTAATTAAAATGAGAAGCCATGTTAGCTGAATAGGGTGGGAAGTGAAGAAAGGGGGAGGCGGATGGGCAGAGAGAAAGTGGTGTGGAGATCTCAGTGTGTTGGAATAACAAGTGTGATGGGAGTGGTCAAGGGAGAGGATAAGATGGGAGGATAGGATGTTGTAGGCAAAGTGGAATGTTGGAATTAATTTTTTCAGAGCTGGACCAGTTTGCACATTAGCAATGTCCAGGGTGTGGCCAACCACTGCAGTAGATGGCTGAAGTGGCATAAAGTAAGTCATTGATCTGAGGCATCTGGGTAAGGGATAGGTCTTCTTTTGAGTGTTGAACATAGACAGAATGGTGAAGAGGAAGACTTTTACATCAGGGGCCAGAGTCTTCAGTTTACATCCTGGAGGTGAGTAGATGATTATCTTATGGATGGGTTCAGGATGGTACACCTGATGACCTTGAGCCTCAGTTGAACAAGGGTTTTTACGAGGGAGTAAAGGAGGTACAGGTGGGAAGCAACAGTGGGGAACAAAGCAGATGGCCAGTCAACATGCTGACCTTGATTGGGTGTGGGAAGATGTGCAGTACCCTCTTGAGAGGACAGCTGAGAGGCTTTGGGAGTTCAGATAGCATATTGCTGGGGTTTGGAAGGAGAACAGGAGTGAGGGGTTGTATTATGGAGGGAAAGGAAGCACTAGTTATGAGAGTGAAGATGAAATATGGAAGGAGCTTATATCCTAGTGATTTGAGTGTGATTCTGGCATGGGTGCAGGGGGCATTGCAGTTTAGTTGTGGCTTAGGGCAAGACCCATTTTCTGTGATATATTGTCTTCAGAGTGGATAGCAGCAACTGTGTGGAAAAGCAGCTCAACTGCTTTGTCCAGTGTGGCGATGGGAGGTTACAGTGGACAGTGCCCAGTGCTAAATTCTGGTAAGGAGGAGGAGTTGGGATGGCTGCTGACCTTCCATCTCTGCCTTTCTCCCTAAGGCTCAAGGCCTCATGGCATCCTGACTGATGTTTAGCTTTGTGGGGTTGCTTTTTGTGGTTGATCTGGTTCTGACTGATTATATATAGACACACGATTCTAGCTTTGGAGCCTGAATGGATGACAATACTCTTGACTAAAAGAAGAAATAAAAGGGAGGGGACAGGTGTCCATGAAAACGCCAGGTTGAGATGCTTAGTGGGAGGGAGGTGTGTGTAGATACAGATTTGGGAGCCATCTGTATATAGGATTGAAGAAGCCATAGTATTCATATTATTGGAAAATTCTGTAGTATTGACAAAAGGAAAAGGGCAAAGGACTGAACTCTCTGGGAAATGCCCCCAGAAAAAAATGGACCAGTTAAGATGATTACATGAGATGGTACGTATCAAGACATTTTCATGTATAAAACATTTTGAAATCTGTTTGTCTTTTATCATATCTCAAAAATAGAGGCCTGAATAGTTTATCTTTTTAATCATTAAAACTTTTTTTTTTGATGGGAGACTTCTTGGATTCTACAGTGTGTACCCCTCTGTCCTTAAAGTATACTGAACATAATTAGCCTTTTTTTGATGACTCAGGATAGTTATTATAAAAGTTACTGAGTTGTAACTCACAGGCTGGGCATGGTGGCTCATGCCTGTAATCATAGCACTTTGGGAGGCTGAAGTGGGCTGATCACTTGAGGCCAGGAATTGGAGACCAGCCTGGCCAACATGGTTAAACCCCGTGTCTACTAAAAATACAAAAAATTAGCTGGGTGTGGTGGCGCGTGCCTGTAATCCCAGATGTTTGAGAGGCTGAGGCAGGAGAATCGCTTGAACCCAGGAGGTGGAGGTTGCAGTGAGTCCAGATCGCGCCACTGCACTCCAGCCTGGGTGACAGAGTGAGACACTGTCTCAAAAAAAAAATAAAGGTATTATTCCTAATTTAATTCCATGCAGCCTTTCCAGCCCTATTTGTAGCAGTCCTTCTCTGTCTCTTCCCCACTAAGTCTAATTATCCCCCTTTCTCTCACCCAGATTTTCTACTCCAGTCAGCTATTCTGTTTCCCAGATATCCTCTGTACTTTCCTCCCTCTCATAGTCAACCTGTCCTTTCTACCTGGTGAAATCCTACTCAACCTTCAATATACAACTCATATGACCACATTCTCTGGCAGACGTAGTCAGTCTCTTATGTTTTCCAGAGCATTTCATGGATCACATACATCACATGATTCAAGAAATTACGGCCAGTTGCAATGGCTCACGCCTAGTAATCCCAGCACTTCGGGAGGCCAAGGCAGGCAGATCACCTGAGGTCAGGAGTTGAAGACCAGCGTGGCCAACATGGCGAAACCCCGTCTCTTCTAAAAATACAAAATAGCTGGGCATGGGGGCATGCTCCAGTAATCCCAGCTATGTGGGAGGCTGAGGCCAGAGAACTGCTGGAACCTGGGAGGCAGAGGTTGCAGTGAGCCGAGATCATGCCTCTGCACTCCAGCCTGGGTTGACAGAGCGAGACTCTGCCTCAAGGAAAAAAAAGAAAAGAAATTACTGTACTTGTGATTTACTTTAATTACTGACCTGCCAGTAAACTGTGTTTCTCAAATTTTAGTACGTATTGGAATTGTTTGCATATAAGAGAAATTCTCAAGAAAGTTTGATTCACTAGGTTTGGGGTTGAGCCTAAGCTTCTGCATTTTTTACAACAAATACTTCTTGTTAATTCTGATGCGAGTTGTCCAAGGACCATAATTTGAGAAACCAACAACCATGCAGTTAATGGATTCTGTCAGGGCAAGGGCCATGATTTATCTGCTTTTGTATTTTCAGAGCCTGCCATGTAGACTATGCTAAATGAATGTTTCTAGAATGAAATAGAGTTTACTGGGGCATATAATTTTTGAGTTGAGACCCAAGTTGTTGCAGAACCTTAAGAAAGCTTTTGCCTTTCAAAGGTATAAAAAATAGCACAAGACAACATTTCCCAGGTGGTTTCCAAAATACTCCTGCTAGGGTATGCTTCGTGGGAAAAGGGTTTGCTTGGTAGTCAGATACTTTTAGAAAATGCTGTCTGTTGGACCTGTGCCCTTCACCCTTCTCAAGATACACTAGCAGATTGAAGCTTTTGAGATGTTCTGTGGGAAAGAGACCCTGTTAATCTTTAAAACGTTTTGACAAAGCATTTTCCCTACCCTTTTTCCCCAGATAATGCCTTTTTAGACCTGCAGAACTAATGTCCTGAGGTATTTTCTTTGGAAACTGCTCACATAACCGAAAGTAGAACAGTAGGAATTAATACTTTGTGTGATGATGACCTATACTTACCTAGAATTGGAGAGGCCACTCTGGGAAGTTATAAGAAAAGAGATAAAGGATTAGGCAATATTAAGGGAAAGACATTTTTCTATGGTAGGCTCTATGTTTGTATTTTGGTATAATTGCTCTAAATTGTCCTGGTCAGTTATAAGGATTAAAATAACTGTAGTATAGATGATAGCAGACAGGTTTGAGCATGGAAGGATTGGATTCGGGTAATGGCTACTGGAATGCAAAAGGCAGTATGGAGTCAAAGACAGTAGATGAAGGATCTGTAGGATCTGGTAACTAATTAAATCTGGAAGAACAACTTGGATGTTTTAATTCAAAGATCTAAGTGGACTGTATACTTTTTGGATGTATAGTTCGACTAAGGTGAAAAAAAAACATTGTATTGTTGAGAGCTGAAAAGATGTGTAACAGCAGGGAGTAGTTTCTATAAGTTTTTTTTTTTTTTGGAGACAGAGTCTCGCTCTGTCGCCCAGGCTGGAGTCCAGTGGCGTGATCTCGGCTCACTGCAAGCTCTGCCTCCCGGGTTCACGCCATTCTCCTGCCTCAGCCTCCCGAGTAGCTGGGAGTAGGGGCGCCTACCACGGCGGTGCCCGGCTCATTTTTTGTATTTTTAGTAGAGACGGGGTTTCACCGTGTTAGCCAGGATGGTCTCGATCTCCTGACCTCGTGATCCGCCCGCCTCAGCTTACCAAAGTGCTGGGATAACAGGCATGAGCCACCGCGCCCGGCCTCTATAAGTTTTTAAATTTAAATTTTATTTTGTTTATATTTTATCTTTAACAGGGTAAAACTTATTATAATATAGTTTGCCTTCTAAAAAGAGTCCATATAGGGCCGGGCGCGGTGGCTCACGCTTGTAATCCCAGCACTTTGGGAGGCCGAGGCGGGCGGATCACGAGGTCAGGAGATCGAGACCACGGTGAAACTCCGTCTCTACTAAAAATACAAAAAATTAGCCGGGCGTGGTGGCGGACGCCTGTAGTCCCAGCTACTTGGAGAGGCTGAGGCAGGAGAATGGTGCGAACCCGGGAGGTGGAGCTTGCAGTGAGCCGAGATCGCGCCACTGCACTCCAGCCTGGGTGACAGAGCGAGACTCTGTCTCAAAAAAAAAAAAAAAGAATCATAGAATATTTATACTTTTCATGTAAAATAGAAAACCTAATTTTCCAGTCATTCATCCTAAACAGCAGGGTTAAAGTAGTGATTGGGAAGACTTTATAAGTTTTAAAATAAGGTAGTTTCCATGAGACATTTTGCAGTGCTCCGTTGGTAATGTTCATATTCAGTGAGCAGAAAAGATGAGTTGAGAGACTTAGGACTCTACTATTGAACCTGTTTCTTGAAGAAAACAAAAACCAGATAGTACAATTGGATGTCAGAAATGGTTATTAGAAAGCTGGGTAAAAACAGTACAGGTTGAGTATCCCTTATCTGAAATGCTTGGGACCAGAATTGTTTCAGAATTTGGAATTTTTTGTATTTTAGAATATTTGCATATACATATGAGTTACCTTGGGGATGAGAGCCAGGTCTAGACACGAGATTCATTTATGTTTCATATACACCTTATAGTCTAAAAGTAATTTTATACAATATTTTTAATGATTTTGTACAGGATACAAAGTTTTGAGCCATAGCATGAGGTCACATGTGGAATTTTCTTTTTGTGGCATCATGTAAATGCTCAGAAAGTTTCAGATTTTGGAGCATTTCAGATTTTGGGTTTTTGGATTAAGGATGTTCAACCTGTATTTCCAAATACTGAAGATAGGGCCTTAATTTGTCTTCCTTTTTATTGTCTTTTCAGACAAATGACCATGGAAACAGTTGAATCCCAGCATGATGGAAGTATAACAGCTTCTTTGACAGAGAGCAAGTCTGCTCATGTGCAGACTCAGACTGGCCAAAATTCAATCCCTGCTTTAGCTCAGGTAGGCAATAGGCAGGCACTGTTGAAAGTCAAAATATATGGAAATGAGAATTAGGTACAGGTTCTCTTTTCTTGCCATTGATCTTAAATTTTCCATGTTCCCTGGTTATCAGCCGTTCTTGCTGATTTGATTGTGAAGAAAAGATACGTGTTGTAATTAGCCTTGCATTTTAACAGACATTCAGCAGTGCCCCATCTCCATTGCCAACACCACTATGGAAGGAAAGACAAAAACCCTTCCTGAATATGTAATCCTCAAAGTATGATTTGAGAGGGTTGCTAATTCGAAATTGATACAGTTCTGATGTCCTTAACTGTTAAGATGACAGAAATCTTACCATTTGCCCAATATATATTTGTCTTGATCATTACTTTCTTTTCAGTTAGGTCTCGAACTTTGAATTGGTTTCATTCAGAGGTCACCAGTATCAGTTAGCACCTGTTTCCAGATCCTAAAATTTATTTCTGAGATATCTGTAAAAACACATAGTAAAAATAAACACATTTGTTAGTTCATCAAATATTTATTGAATGTCTGCTGTGTCTAATTAATTATTCTGGATGCATGTGACTATGTAGTTTCAGGCCTTAAATATCTCATGGTTTGGTAGGGTAGACAGATATTTTAGCAATAATTCCAGTAGGGTAAGAAGTGCTGTAAAATACTATGTAGAAAATGAATAAGGCCTACAGAAGAGGGAACAGCCAGCTGACTAGGAGTGCTTTATTGATCTCCTTTGAGCTAGACACAAAGGATGAGTAGGAGTCTGCCAGGTTGATAAGGTGAGGAAGCATATTCCAGGCAGAGCGAAGAGTGTGCACAGAGGCACAAAGCCAGGGCATAGGATATGCAGGGAACTATGGGTATTGAGTTTAACTGGAGCCAGGTGTCTGGGCTGGGCAGTCCAGCTAGTAAAGGTAAGCAGAGGATTGTATACATTTCAGGGTTTAGAGTACACTGTACTCTAAATAGTCTTGAAATATTTTCAGGTGCCCACCATATTTTCAGTTTTGACACTAGTAGCCATGTGGAGGTGGAATTGAAAGTCAGTGAGTCAGAAGTGAAGACACCATCAGGGTGCCTGGTGGAGTCAAAGTAGCGTGAGATACAGAGCAGTGGTGAGACCTTTGTGGTACATTAAAGGGAGAATAAAAAGGACCTGGTGGTTTACTGGAAGGCTCAGGGGAAACACCAGGCACTTCTTGGGCTATATTAGGCCAGACTGGTGTGAGAGCTCTCCTTTCCTGTGCACCCAGCCTGCTTTTCTTTCCTCTTTAAAGCTGCCAACACCCACTGGTTCCCTGGAGGTTTTCTGCAGTATTTTGTAGAGCTCTATCTCCCTAGCAACACCTTTTGTTACACTGAGAGACAGGCATGTAGGCCAGGCCTTTTGCTTACACACACACACACACACACACACACACATACACACACACACCCTCTTGTTAAAAAAATGCATGTTCATTGTAGAAAATAAATATTAAAATGAAGAATATAAAAACTATCCATAATCTTAACATCCAGAGATTTAATCATTGTTAACATTTTGGTGTAGCTCCTTTAGTCTTTTTGTCTGTGTGAATAGAATAGAATAGAAAGCATATACTTTTTTTCATGATTTTGGGATTTTCCAGAATTTTTAGAGCTATGGTTTCTGGTCAGTAATTCTGCCCTTTGCTGAAATTGTAGTTGAAAGCACATTTTTTTTTTTTTTTTTTTGGTAGAGACAAGTTCTCACTATATTGCCCAGGCTGGTCTCAAACTCCTGTGCTGAAGCAGTCCTTGCACCTCAGCTTCCCAAAGTGCTGGAATTACAGGCATGAGCTTCTTGTACCCAGCCTAAAAGTACATTTTCTTCCTTCTGACTCTACTTCCCTCTAGGTGGGTCCTGGCTCACTAAGTTCTACAGATGCCTTTTGCCCCAGAATTCTGGGGCTGAAATCCCAGCAATAGATTTCCATTATTTAAATATGGTAATTTGCAATTCTGAGGACTTTCAGGCTGGGTGACAGCCACCTCTGTGAGCCTCACTCAGAAATTGCCAACTGGTGGCCAGGTGCAGTGGCTCATATCTGTAATCCCAGTACTTTGGGAGGCCAAAGCAGGTGGATCGCTTGAGGCCAGGAGTCCGAGACCAGCCTGGCCAACATGAAGAAACCCTGTCTCTACTAAAAATACAAAACTAGGTGGTTATGGTGGCACACGCCTGTAGTCCCAGCTGCTTGGGAGGCTGAGGCATGAGAATCGCTTGAACCCAGGAGGCTGAGGTTGCAGTGAGCCAAGATGCAGCCACTTCACTCCAGCCTGGGTGACAGAGTGAGACCCTGTCTCAAAAAAAAAAAGAAATGTTGCCAACAGGTTAAGTAATGTGGAGTCTGAAAAGTAGCCTTAGGTTTCTGAGGGCTTGGAATTGAATAGGAGACCAGTGGACAGAAACTAGGTTTTAGTAGGTTAGAGAATAAGTAAGAGGAGGGGAAGTGGAAATTGGAAGTGTAGACTCTTTTAAGAAATTTGTCTTGAACTAATAGAGAAAGATGGGTTTGTGAAACAAAGGGGTGAGAACTGGGATGTGGGAAATTTGGGAATGTTTTGAATAAAATGGAAGATTATAGAGACTTGTGAGAAGGCAGAATCAAGGAACTAGAAAAAGCCTATGTTTACATTTGTAATGCTTCTTTAAAAATCTCAAATAATGTTGTATGCTAATAAATATTGATAGTTATTAAATCTGGATAGTAAATTCGTGGAGTTTTGCTGTTTTTCTATTTTCTATTGTTAGAAGTATTTTTTTTTGTTGTTGTTTTTGTTTTGTTTTGTTTTGTTTTTGAGACAGTCTCACTCTGTTGCTCAGGTTGGAATGCAGTGGTGCAATCTCGGCTCACTGCAACCTCTGCTCACTGCAACCTCTGCTCACTGCAACCTCCACCTCCCGGGTTCCAACGATTGTTGTACCTCAGCCTCTCGAGTAGCTGGGATTACAGGCATGTGCCACCACCACGCCCAACTGATTTTTGTGTTTTTAGTAGAGACAGGGTTATGCCATGTTGGCCAGGCTAGTTTTGAACTCCTGACCTCAAGCAATCCACCTGCTTTGACCTCCTAAAGTGCTGGGATTACTGGCGTGAGCCACTGCACCTGGCCTGTTTGAAGTGTTTGATCTAACTGAAACGATGGTTTTTATCTTTCACATGCTAGAAATATAGAGATTAAGAAGTAATCTGTATGCCGACTCATGGATTATTTTAGTTAACTAAGAATTATCGTCCATGCCATGCATGGATCATGATTTTTTGAAGAATTAGAAGACAATTCTTAGCAGTCAGAATTTTCTGAACATAATTACTCATTTAAGTTCTTGTGACATCAGCAGCTGTTTGTTTATGAGTATTGTTACTATCGTACAATAGTATATATCTTACAAGGAGTAGGAAATCAAGCTGAACTCTATTAACCCTATGATGTATGCCAAAAGTGACTGACTCTTCTGAATTTCTGATGGCTTCATATTTACTTGCCACTTGTCTCATTTTTCTTCAAACTTGAGGATTGTAAATTTCCATATGTTTTAGATTTAAACTTAGTTGTGAATAAAGAGGAATTTCTGACACTCACGTTCCTTGTTTATATGATCAGATTATCAGTAAACAGTGTGGGAACAAAAGGCGTGAGCAGAACATTCAGTGGGTTTGATTCTTTGCATCTAATGTCATTTAATACTAGTTGTTTTGATTGCCCTGGCCTTTCCAGAGCTTCTGCTAATCAAGAATATACTTTGAAAATCATCAGAGACCTAGTAACTGTTGAGCTTGGTTTTGGCTGTCAGGCCCCTGTTCTGCTGATGGATTGAGGTGAGGTGCAGGTACACAAGGGGAGACTGGAGTTTTGCTTTCCTGTTTTATAACTTTGTAGTAATAAATGGAGCCTTTCTCTTCTGTTCGAAAACAAAATCATGGTGATGGTAATGTCAAAAAGTTGGAAGCAGGAGTTGCCATCAGCACATCCTGATATGGCAAATAACTGGAGGTTAAATGTTGTCTTGGCTTTCTTCTTGTCTAAATTATTTTTATGCTGATTTATTTTTAATGGAAGCTGGTATCTTATTAAGTACGTGTATTGATATGTAGGACTAGACTCAGTGGATTCTGGTAAAACTGTTGATAATAAATTGAGGAGTCCATTTTAAATAACCTGGCCAGGAGGAGATCTTTTCCAGAAATCAAAATGGTGAAAAGCAAAAATATTGTATGTACAATACAAGTAGTTTTAAAATAGTGACACTTACATCCTGTGGAAATAATATTGTTTTTAACTGGGTAATGGGAAATTAAAACTTCTTTTGTTGTGAAAGACTTCAAACATACATAAGAGTAGAAGAATGATTCCACATATATATAAAGTTAGTAATTATTAAGATTTTGCTAGGCCAGGCATGGTGGCCCACGCCTGTAATCCCAGCAACTTTGGGAGGCTGAGGGAAGAGGATTGCCTGAGCCCAGGAGTTCAAGACCAGTTTGAGATCTTGTCTCTTCAATAAAAAATAAATTAATACAAAAAAATTTTTTGCCAGGTGTGATGGCATGCCCTTGTAGTCCCAGCTACTTGGGAGATTGAGACCAGTGGATTGCTTGAGCCCAGGAGCTCAAGGCTGTAGTGCACTGTGATTATGCCGATGAATAACCACTGCACTCCAGCCTGACAACATAGCGAGACCTTGTCTCAATAAAATAAAATAAAAAAAAAGATTTTGTAGCACTTGCCTCATCTATCTTCTTTTTTTCTTCTTGTCACTGAAGTATTTTAAGCTGCTCAGCAGATCTCAGACATCATGTCATTTTACTCCTACTTACTTCTGGGTATACAACTCTTAAAACATTATGGACATTTTCTTATATAACAAAATGTCATTATACCTAGTTAAGTATAGTTAATATGCAATCCATATTCATTTCACAAATGTATGATCTACTCTGAAGGCAGTAGAGTGGACACCTTGAACTTTTCTTGTTCCTAGACTCTTGGGAATTGGTAACACTGCCATGAAGACCTAGGTGGGTGAGGTCATTCAGATGGAGCCAGTGGAAAGGATGTACCTTAAAACTGACTTTCTGGAGTATAATTCTCCATGGCTGCTGCTGAAGCCTGGAGGCCTCGACTCTGAAAACTAAATAACTCTTCTTTATAAATGACTACTTCTCAAGGTTTCAGCAAAGATAGAAGGGAAAGATGAAAGGAGCAGTATCACAGGAGTCAAAGGGGTGGAAGGAAACTCTGGAGATTGTCAAGGTCAGCATACTGCCTCGAGAGAATTTGTTCTCATGTAACACTTAACCTCTCCAAGGACCTCTGTATTTTTGGAAACAAGGAGATGCTAGGGAGGCAGAGAAAGCCGCTAGGGAATGTTGTTCAGAGATTATACTCTCCTAATCAAGCTGAACTCTGTTAACCCTATGATGTTTGCCAAAAGTGACTGACTCTTCTGAATTTCTGATGGCTTCATATCTTATCCATTCTTATCTTTTCCATTCTAAGTGCACAATGTGTAAGGAGTCCCTCGGAATAAAGCAGCCCTGGCATGCCATGGGGGATTGAAGTAGGAACAATTTAACAAGGGATACTTGGAAATGTTGTTATGTGGGAGTTGTAAATTTTATTTTTTAATCTGGTGGAAAATTGGAATGGCATTTCTCTGTTTCGGCCAGCTATGCCAAAAATCCATGTTCTTGGTCCCAGATAGGCCAAGGAAGGATGTAGATGGCAATCACAAAACAAACAAAAAATGAGCAAACAAATAGAAGACCTCAAGCAACATTTTCTCTTGTTAATAGGTTAGCAACCTCATATTTGTATATTAAAGACGATCTGCATTATGTTAGGTTGATTTCATATAATTTCAGCTAAGTAGATCTAGTTTAAGGTCAGTGTTTTATTGAATCTTGTATTTTAGCTTCAGTATATTAATTCCCTTAGCTGAGGGACTCTTACTGAAGGAGAAAAGTGTTCCTGTTAAGATTTTGAAATAAAAGTTTCTGTTTTACTGTTGATTTTTTCACTATTGCTCCTTATTTTTATCTATTCTTTCCCCTGGCTGTTTTTCATGGTTCATATTTTATCTGTTACACAGAACATTTGTATTCTGTTAGAATTATCTATAAAAATGAACAAAGGTTGGAAGAAAAAGGAAGAGAGTAATTTTTTTTCAATAAATGCTTAATCTGTATTATAAAATGTTCCTTAGCCAATTCAGAAAAACCCACTGCTTTGAACTGTAACTCATTATTGAAGATAATTAAAGGTTCAGAGGCCATAATAAAAAGTAACTGGTGAACTGTTAATATTAGTAACCAACTTTTTTCAACTTCAACAAGAATTTGTTATGTATCTGTACTCATATTTTGGTAATTTTGTATATAATAGCTAGTATATTTCTTTAAAGGTTAGTTTTTGGCTTTAGAATATGCTTTTATGTTTTCATCCCAATGTATTAAAGGTGACAATGCTTTGCTTTAAATAAATTTTGATGTTTCAGAGGTAATTTCAGGAAGCATAAAGCAATCAGAGTCAAATTTCAGAAAAAGATTTTGGTTTTATACTTACAATAAAAATGCATACAAATTTAGCGTTTGAGAGACTGTTAAAGATTTTTTTGTAATTCGTAATGATTATCTATGAGGTTTGGATACTCGTAGAAAATGTTCAAGTTCCCCTTCTTAGTTTTACTAATGGGTAGTTTGTCACTAGCAGTAATGAAAAAATAACTGAGTATAAATACAGTTACTCCTTTTGCCTTTTTCTGTATGATTTTCTTTAGTAAAACGAGTAAGCTGAGAGGACAGAAAAATGGGGAGTCATTTTTTAATGGGTATAGAGTTTCAGATCTGCAAGATGAAAAAGTTCTGTAGATCTGATTAACAATAATGTGAATATACTTAACACTACAAACTACACTTAAACAGTGAATATGTTATGTGTCTTTTACCACAATAAAAGATAATGAATAACAAAAAAAAAATAGGCTAGACATTGAAATTTGAAAAAAGAAACATTAATTTTATGGTTTCCTTTTTGAGTAAGACTTAGGGATTCTTTTCTTTTTTTTTTTTTTTTTTTGTAGTGACGGAGTCTCGCTCTTTCACCCAGGCTGGAGTGCAGTGGCACAATGTCAGCTAACTGCAACCTTCACCTCCCAGGTTCAAGTGATTCTCTTGCCTCAGGTTCCCGAGAGCTGGGACTACAGGAGCGTGCCACCACACCCGGCTAATTTTTTTTTGTATTTTTAGTAGAGACGGGGTTTCACTGTGTTAGCCAGGATGATCTTGATCTCCTGACCTCGTGATCCGCCCGCCTCGGCCTGCCAAAGTGCTGGGATTACAGGCATGAGCCACTGCACCCGGCCTCTTTTCTTTCTTTCTTTCTTTCTTTCTTTTTCTTTTTTTTTTGAGATGGAGTCTTGCCCTGTTGCCCAGGCTGGAGTGCAGTGGCGCGATCTCGGCTCACTGCAACGTCCGCCTCCCGGGTTCACGCCATTCTCCTGCCTCAGCCTCCTTAGTAGCCGGGACTACAGGCGCCCACCACCACGCCCAGCTAATTTTTTGTATTTTTAGTAGCGATGGAGTTTCACTGTGTTAGCCAGGATGGTCTTGATCTCCTGACCTCGTGATCCGCCCACCTCGGCCTCCCAAAGTGCTGGGATTACAGGCGTGAGCCACGGTGCCCGGCCACCTCTTTTCTTTTTTTTAAGAAACAGAGTCTCACTCTGTCACCCAGACTGGAGTGCAGTGATATGATCGTGGCTCACTGCAGCCTCAGTCTCCTGGGCTCAAGTGATACTCCTGCCTCAGTCTCCTGGAGTAACTAGAACTACAGGTGCATACTGCCATGCCTGGCTAACTTGTACGATTTTTGTAGAGATGGGGTCTCACTGTCTTGTTCAGGCGGGTCTCGAACTCCTGGCCTCAAGTGATCCTCCCTCTTCAGTCTCCCAAAATGTTGGCATTACAGGCATGAGCCACTATGTTCAGCCAGAGATTATTTTCTTTCCCTTATTTTATCATTTGTTATTATAACCCTTGTAAAACCCAGACTATTAAGAATTATATTTGGAAAACAGAGGCTTTGGGAAATTTCTGCTTCATTGAATAGTTGTGACGACATCTTCATAGTGCTGTCCACAAATGTGGATTTTTGTAGCCCTATCAGAGATAAAACTGTAGTGGTTTTCTTAAAAGGTATAGGGGAGAAAAGCCTGGTTATGGTATTGAATGTATTAGGTAGAGACAATATTAGATGAAGAAAACAGATACAGTTCAGGAAAAACACTTGTCTTTAAACAGGTTTCATTCAGAAGTAGACCTCTATTTTGGCAGATAGTAACTATTTTCCTTTAAAACAATGCATATAAAGATGCAACAACAACAACAAAAACTACAGGTCAATATCCCTGATGAACATAGGTACAAAAATCCTTAACAAAATACCAGCAAACCAAATTCAACAACATATTAAAAAGATCATTAACAGTGATCAAGTACCATTCATCCCAGGGATGCAAGGATGTTTCAACATATGCAAATCAGTAAACCTGATAAATCACATCAACAGAATGAAGGAAAAAGACCATATCATCATCTCAATACATGCATAAAAAGCATTTGAAAAATTCAATATTTCCTTATTATAAAAACTCTCAACAAATTACATAAAGACAGGATGTACCTCAATGCAACAAAGGCAGTATATGACACACCCACAACTAACATCATGCTGAATGGGGAAAGGTTGAAAGCTTTTTCTCTAAGATCTGGAATAAGATAAGGATACCAGGCCAGGTGTGGTGGCTCACACCTGTAATCCAGCACTTTGGGAGGTTGAGGCAGGTGGATCGCTGGAGTCCAAGAGTTAAGAGACCAGCCTGGGCAACACAGTGAAACCCTGTCTCTACCAGAAAATATACAAATATTAGCTGGGCATGGTGGCACACACCTGTAAGTCCCAGCTACTTGGGAGGCTGAGGTGGGAGGATGGCTTGAGCCTGGGAGGCACAGGTTGCAATGAGCCAAGATCATGCCCCTGCACTCCAGCCCGGGTTGCAGAGCCAGACCCTGTCTCAAAAAAAAAAAAAAAAAGACACGGATGCCCATTTTTGCTACTTCTATTCAGCATTGTACTGAAAGTCCTAGCCAGAGCAATTAGGCAAAAGAAAGAAAGAAAAGGCAACTGAATTGGAAAGGAAGAAGTCAGCTTTTCCCTGTTCATAGACGACATGATCTTACATATAGAAAACCTTTAAAAAAAGGAACAAAAATTAGAAAACCTTAAAGATGCCACCAGAAAAACCTGTTAGATCTAATAAATTCACTGAAGTTGCAGGATATGAAATCAACTCATAAAAACCAGTATTGTTTTTATCTACTAATAGTGAACTACCTGGAAAAAATATCGAGAAAACTCTATTTACAATAGCTATGAAAAAAATACTTAAAAATAAATTTAAGCAAGGAGGTGAAATATCTGTACATTGAAAACTATAAAAAAAACATTGATGAGAGAAATTGAAGGAGACGAATAATTGTTCATGGATTGGAAGAATTAGTATTGTTAAAATGTCCATACTACCCAGAGTGGTCTACAGATGTAGTGCAATCCCTATCAGAAATATCAATGACATTCTTCACAAAGATAGGGAGAAACAATCCCCAAATTTATACAGGACCACAAAAGACCCCAAATAGCGAAAGCAATCTTGAACCAAAAGAATGAAACTGGAACCACTGCCATGGCCAGTCCATTGCAGGGTATCCTGCAGCTGCTGCAGACCGAGAAGCAGGCTGCTGAGAAGATTTCCAAGGCCCACAGGCAGATGAACCAGGGGCTGAAGCAGGCCAAAGAAGTAGCTTAGTCTGAGATTGAACAGTGCTGCCTGCAGAGGGTAAAAAGAGTTCAAGGCGAATGAAGCTGAAGCACTGAAGTGGAGAAGGAGGCCCAGGAGAAAAGATGATCACCCTCCAGACCTACTTCCGGCAGAACAAGGATGAAGTCTTGAATAACCTCTTGGCCTTTGTCTGCAACATCCGGCCAGAAATCTGTGAAAACTGCTGCATAAATGGGTAGGAGAAGAAAAAAGCACCTGTTCTATGAATTGGCATTTTAGATGCTCTCATGGAATATGAAGCTTCAACATAGCTCGAGTTATATTCTTATGGAAAGGCATTAAATTATTTCTGTATATTGTATAATAGGTCCCTCCACTTTTTGGAGAGTAGCAAATATAGGTTTTGTGTTTTTTTTTTTTTTTTTTTTTTTTTTTTTTTTTTTTTACAGACTTAGAGCTTATCTAAAGATTTCATGTTTCTTAGAAAATTAATTGGTATATGTTATCTATTTTTGTATGCCTTTTGGTTCAAGCAACATATATATCACTGTTGACATTTTCTTTCTTAGATCTAATTAAACAAAACCAATTTTTTTTGAAGAGATTAAATAATTTTTCCCCCTAATGCATTCTTGAATTCATCAGGGCTTTATCTATGAAAAAGTAGTAAATAGTTATTTGTAACCTATGTGAAGCAACATTCAGCCTTAATCTATTCCTGCTAATGATGAGAACAACAATATTGGTATAGTTGTTTGGGCTGGTTTTAGTTTCTCTTAATCATGTTTATGAGATGATAGAACTTAAGAACTTGTTACATGTTATTACTTGGTGTACTGATAATCATTTGAAAGTCAAGACTCTTTGTCATGCAGGAAAAAAAAAAGAACAAAGCTGAAGGCATCACACTACCTGACTTCAAAATATACTATAGAGCTATAGTAATTAAAACTGCATGGTACCAGCATGAAAACAGATACATTGATCAATGGAACAGAATATAAAGTCCACAAGTAAAACCATGCATTTACTTACAGCCAACTTATATTCAACAAAGATGGCAGGACCACACAATGGGTAAAGGGCCATTTCTTTAATAAATGATGTTGGGAAAACTAGATATTCACACAGAAGAATGAAATTAGGCCCTTGTCTCTCACCATAAACAAAAATCAACTCTTGAAAATGAATTAAATATAAGACCCAAAACTATAAAACTACTACAAGGAAACAGGAAACTCCTTGACATTAGTCTGGCCAATGAGTTTTTTGATACAACCTTAAAAGCACAGGCAACAAAAGCAAAAATGGACAAACAGTATTACGTCAAACTATAAAGCTTCCTTACAGCAAAGGAAACATTCCACAGAGTGAAGAGGGAACCTACAGAATGGGAGAAAATATTTGCAAACTATACATCTGATAAGGGGTTAATATCCAAAACACAGAAGGACTCAAACAACTCAATAGTAAGAAAACAACCTGATTTTCTAAAAATGTGCAAAAGACCCAAATAGACTTTTCTCAAAAGAAGACATAAACATGGCCAAGTACAGTCATTCATCACTTAACAACAGGTCTACATTTTGAGAAATATGTTGTTAGGCAATTTCATCTTTTTCTTTTCCCTTATGATCCAACAGAAGCAATGGTGTGGTGATTTCATCTTTGTGCAAACATCTAGAGTGTACTTACACAAACCTGGATGGTATAGTCCACTACATGCCTAAGCCATATGGTACAGTCTATTATTCCTGGGCTGCAAACCTGTATAGGATGCGATTATACTGAATACTATAGGCAATTGGAGCACAATAATAAGTATTTGTGTATCTAAACATAGGAAAGATACAGTAAAAATACGGTATCAAAGATAAAAATGGCACATCTGTATAGGGCATGAAACCACAGTGGAGCTTGCAGGACTGGATGTTGTCCTGGGTGTGCCAGCGAGTGGGCGGTGAGGGAATGTGAAGACCTAGGACATTATTGTACACTACTGTAGACTGTCTTTTTTTTTTTAATAGAGTTTTGTTATTTTGCCCAGGCTGGAGTACAGTGGCACAATCATAGTTCACTGCCGCCTCAAACTCCTGGGCTGAAGTGATCCTCCTGCCTCAGCCTCTCGAGTAACTGGGACTACAGGCACATGCCACCATACCCAGCTAACTTATTTTATTTTTTTGCTATTGTAGACTTGATAAACATCGTACACTTAGGTTACACTAAATTCACAAAACATTTCAATAAACGAACTGTAGCTTACTGTAAGTTTTTTACTTTTTGACTTTTGTAATAACACTTAGCTTAAAACACAAACATATTACACAGCTGCATAAAAATGTTTTCTTCTGTGCTTATTCTGTGTAAACCTTTTCTGTGTTTGAAATTTTTTATTTTTTTTTATTTTTAAACTTTTTTGTTAAAAACTGAGACACAAACACACATGTTGGCCCAGGCCTGTATAGTGTCAGGATCATCTGTATTGCTGTCTTCCACCTTCACATCCTGTCCCATTGGAAGGTTCTCAGGGAAAGAACACTCACGGAGCTGTCATCTCTTATAACAGTGCCTTCTTCTGGATACTTGCTGAAAGACCTGCCTGAGGCTGTCTTACAGTTAACTTTTTAAAATAACTTGAAGTAAAATAATAATAAAAAGTATAGTAAATACATAAACCAATAACAGTCATTTATTATTATCAAGCATATGTACTGTACATAATTGCATTGCTATGCTTTTATTTAATTATTTATGAGACAGGGTCTTACTCTGTTGCCCATGCTGGTATGTGGTGATGCGATCCTCGGCTCACTGCAACCTCCGCCTCCCGGGTTAAAGCTATTCGCATGCCTCAGCCTCCCGAGTATAGAATTACAGTCGTACATCACCATGCCTGGCTAATTTTTGTATTTTTAGTACAAAATTTCTCTACTAAAAGTACAAAAATAAGCAGATGTGGTGGCGGGCGCCTGTAATCCCAGCTACTCGGGAGGCTCAGGCAGGAGAATTGCTTGAACCCAGAGGCGGAGGTTGCAGTGAGCCGAGATGGTCCCAGTGGACTCCAGCCTGGGCAACAGAGCAAGACTCCATCTCAAAAACAAAAAGAAAGAAAATTAGCCAGGAGTGGTGTTGTGCACCTGTTGTAATCCCAGCTACTCAGAGGCTGGGGCAGGAGAATCACTTGAACCCGGGAGGCAGAAGTTGCAGTGAGTCAAGATTGCACCACTGCACTCCAGCCTGGGCAACAGAGTGAGACTGTGTCTCACCAAAAAAAAAGCTCAACATCATTAATCATCAGGGAATTGCAGATCAAAACTACAATGAGGTATCACCTTCCTCTTGTTAGGTTGGTTATTATCAAAATGACAAAAGATAACAGGTATTGGCAAGAATATGGAGAAAAGGGAACACTTATACACTGATGGTGGGAATGTAAATTTGTATAGCCATATGGAAAACAGTATGGAGGTTCCTCCAGATATTAAAAATAGAAGTACCAGATGAACCAGCAATTTCACTACTGGGTATCTATCCAAAGGAAATGAAAGCAGTGTGTGGAACAGATATCTGCACTTCCATGTTTATTGCAGCACTATGCATAATGGCCAAGATACGGAATCAGCTTCGGTGTTCATCAGTGGATGAATGGATAAAGAAAGTGTGGTATGTATACACCATGGAATACTATTCAACCATAAAAAAGAATGAAGTGTCATTTGCAACAAGATGGAGGAATCTGGAAGACATTCTGTTAAGTGAATAAGCCAGGCCCAGAAAGACACATACTGCATGATCTCACTCATGTGTGGAGTCTAAAAAGTTCTCATAGAAGTAGAGAGTAGAATGGTGGTTAGCAGAGGTGGGGGTGCTTAGGCAGAGGGAAGGATGGGAAAATGTTGGTCCAAGAATATATAATTACAGTTAGGAGGAATGAGTTCAAGAGAGCTATCATACAGCATGGTGACTATAGTTAAGGACAATGTATTGTTGAAAAATGGAGAGATAGTTGAATGTTAATAATGTTCTCACCACAAAAACAACTATGTGAGGTAATGCTATTATTAATTAGCTAGATTTAACTATTGCACAATGTATATATACTCCAAAACATCGTGTTGTACATGATAAATGCAATTTTTTCTGTCAATTCAAAATGTAAAGGAAGAACATTTAAAAGATACATCTCCAACCTCCACATGGCTTTCCTTGCCCAGTCTTTCTCTCCTGCTTGTCTCTCTGCCTATCAGTATGAGACACCCTCTCTAGGAAGCTGCTGTCATCCTTTACAAAGAAGGAGTCCAGAATCTAAAATCTTACACAGCCTGCTTCAGGCAGTACTGAAGCCTGGGCTTCTCAGAGGTCACAGTAGAGGCCAGTTGTAGCAAATTTGGTTGAAAAAGCATGAATTATTTTTAAGTTTTTCTAACCACCTGAGCTCAATTTGCCCAGTTGTGAGATTAAACACTTTCTTCAGGCACCAGCAAATCATGGCCACCAGAAAATAAAATCAAATACAAAATAGTTAATGGGCGAGGAGCAGTGGCTCATGCCTGTAATCCCAGCACTTTGGGAGGCCAAGTCAGGAGGATTACTTGAGCCCAGGAGTTCAAGACCAGCCTGGGTCAAAGTAAGACTGCATCTCTACAAAAAAAAAAAAAAAAATTAGCCAGGCATGGTGGCACTTGCCTGTAGTACTATCTACTCAGAAGGCTAAGGTGGGAGGATCTCTTGAGCCCTGGAGGTTGATTGAAGCTGCAGTGATTCGTGATCATGCCACTGCACTCCAGCCTGGGTGACAGAGCAAGACCCTGTCTCAAAACAACAAAAATAAAAATAGAGAACAAAATAATAAATGTGTGCATATTTACTATTGGATATGGTAATATACCATGGTAGGTATTGCCTTTGTAAGTTGGTCTCCCCTGTCTTTTGTTCCTAGAGCTTTCTCATTTTCTCATCTCCAAGGGCTTGTTTACTGCTTCATACATAAAAGGAGGCCAGGTATGATGGCTTATGCCTGTAATCTCAACACTTTGGGAGGCTGAGATAAGAGGATTGCTTGAGCACAGGAGTTCGAGACCAGCCTGGACAGCATAGGGAGACCATATCTCTATGAAAAATTAAAAACTTAGACCAGGTGCAGTGGCTCACGTGTGTAATCCCAGCACTTTGGGAGGCTGAGGCAGTCAGATCACCTGAGGTCAGGAGTTCGAGACCAGCCTGGCCAACAACATGGTAAAACCTTGTCTCTATTAAAAATACAAAAAGTAGCCAGGCATGGTGGTGGGCACCTGTAATCCCAGCTACTCGGGAAGCTGAGGCAGGAAATTCGCTTGAACCTGGGAGGCGGAGGTTGCAGTGAGCCAAGATTGCACCACTGCACTCCAGCCTGGGCGACAAGAGTGAAACTCCGTCTCCAAAAAAAACAAAAAACAAAAACAATTAGTTGAGTGTGGTGACATGCGCTTGTAGTTCAAATTAGGAGGCTGAGGTGGGAGGATCGCTTGAGCCTGGGAAGCTGCACTGCACTCTAGCCTGGGTGACACAGCAAGAACCTATCTCAAAAAAGAAAAAAGAAACAAAAAGAGCCCTAATTTATACATGTATACTCGGTTTGAATTAAATTTAGCTTGTTTACTTAAAAGTAGTGTTGAAGGTATTTTTCATACTATATTTTAATACTAGATTAAAGTTGATACTAATTTTATGCAATTTTAAGTATTAAGACTAATCATTTGATCTTTGCTTTCTTTACCTAAAACATGGGAAATACTGATTTCATAGATTAAATGAGATGATTTGTGTGAAGCACAAGCACAGAGTTTGGCATCTGGTCAATGTGCAATAAATGCTTGCTTTTATCCTCATAGTGACCTTCCTTGATCTTAAAATGGTGGTAATTAGGCTTTAAGATGAAGTGGCTTATGCTGGTTTTAAAATATATTGTATTCGGAATCCTTTGTAAAGTAACATAAATCTACTATGCTTAGTAGGCCTCCAAAGGGTATAGAGGAGAAAAGCTAATTTTTTATAGTTTTATAAGCAAAGTTCCGGTATGTCAGGAGCTTGCTTAAAATTATATGTTTTATGCTTCTTAATTTAGGTACTTTAGATTTCTCCTAGATATTTTAAAACAATGCAGGCCACTTTGGGCATAAAAATCTAAAATATGATTTGTAACTATTTCAGATTTCATGGTAAGACCAAACTGCATTATAATTTTTGTAAGGAGCTAAACTCTTAGACTTTACTATTTATGTACTCTGACCATTGGACAGGAACTGAAAACAACTTAAAGATGCAATTTGGCCTGGCTGTGTTAAATCAGTCTGCTTTGCATTGCTATAAAGGAATACCTGGCCGGGGGCAGTGGCCCATGCCTGTAATCCCAGCACTTTGGGAGCCTGAGTTGGGTGGATTATTTGAGCTCAGGAGTTCTAGACCAGCCTGGCCAACATGGTGAAACCCCGTCTCTACAAAAAAATACAAAAATCAGCTGGGCATGGTGGCAGGTGCCTGTAATCCCAGCTACTCCAGAGGCTGAGGCAGAATCACTTGAACCCAAAAGGCAGAAGTTGCAGTGAGCCAGATTGCACCACTGCTCTCCAGCCTGGGCCACAGAGTGAGGCTCCATCTCAAAAAAAAAGAAAAAGGAAATACTTGAGGCTGGATAATATATAAAGAAAAGAAGTTTGTTTTGGCTCACGGTTCTGCAGGCTGTACAAGAAGCATGGCACCACTATCTGCTTCTAGGGAAGCCTCTAGAAGTTTCAAATCATGGCAGCAGGAGATGGGGGAGCCAGGGTATCACATGGAGAGAGAGGAAGCAAGAGAGAGGGGAAGTGCCACACTCTTCAACAACCAGCTCTCAGAACTACCAGAGCGGGAACTCACTCATGACCATTCATGAGGGATCCCGCCATGACCCAAACACCTCTCACCAGGCCCCACCTCCAACATTGAGGATTATATTTCAACATGACATTGGGAGAGGATAAGCATCCAAACTGTATCACATGTTTTGTCAAAATGATTCTGATTTTGACATCTACTTTTATGTAAATCTTTCTTGTTTCCTTGCCTCCATTTTGGGAACGATTTTTATAAATGTTTTTAATCCTTTCAAATCAAAGAGTTTAATATACATGTATGCTATCTAAGCTGTACTTTGTTGACCAAATTATTTGAATAAAATATAGCAATAATAAAAATAACAAAAGTGAGCTTTTATTGAATATTCGGTATGTGCTAGGCACTGTTCTTTTTTTTTTTTTTTTTTTTGAGACAGAGTTTCACTCTTGTTGCCCAGGCTGGAGTGCAATGGCGTGATCCTGGCTCACTGCAGCCTCTGCCTCCCAGGTTCATGTGATTCTCCTGCCTCAGCCTCCTGAGTAGCTAGGATTACAGGCATATGTCACCACTCCCAGCTAATTTTGTATTTTTAGTAGAGATGGAGTTTCACCATGTTGGCCAGGCTGGTCTCAAACTGCTGAACTCAGGTGATCCACCTGTTTCGGCCTCACAAGGTGCTGAGATTACAGGTGTGAGCCACCACGCCAGGCCGCCAGACACGGTTCTAAGTGCCTTACACACATTAACTAAATCTTCACAACCCTGTAGAAAGGTACTGTTTTCATTCCCATTTGCAGTTGAGGAAAACAAGGCACAGAGAGTCTAAGTCACTTGTTTCAGATCACACAGCTAGAAAAGGCAGAGCCAAGATTTGAACCCAGGCAATCTGGGTTTACAGTCCATTGACCACTCCACCATTATCACCTGAAATGCACAGGTACTCAGTGTTTAACCAGACAATCTCAGAGAACATTACCTAGAAAAATCCATAGTTCATTAAGAGTGATAATGAATATATGCTCTCTTGTCTCTCCCTGTAGACATAATGTATAGCAATTTATATGTGTGTGTGTGTTTATGTGCACTATGGATAATATATACTATTACTCTGTTACTCCATTATTCAGTGGTATAGAAGACAGTTTCAAAGTTAGATCCCAGTTCAGCTTCTGACCCTGGATGTGTGAAGTCATAGAAAATTTAAATTTTACTCATTTTGATGCATTAGGAATTGTTTCCATATAATTCCAGCCACCAACAGCCATTGTATTTGTTGCACTATAATTCTCAGGCCAGGAGTACGAGAGAGTTCAGAGCTTTAGAATTATATCATTTAAGATGATGAGTATCAGTCTCATTGCAATTTAGTAAAATCGATTTAATGAGTGTTTTCTTGGCAAAAAGCCAGTTAATTATATCATCAAATTTGGAGCCATAGTTACTAAACTTTTTTTATTGTGGGAAAAATAACGTAAAATGTACCATGTTAGCAGCAGTTTTTTTTTTTTTTTTTTTTTTTTGAGAGGGAGTCTCGCTTTGTCACCTAGGCTGGAGTGCAGTGACGTGATCTCAGCTCACTGCAACCTCTGCCTCCCAGACTCAAGCAATTCTCCTGCCTCAGCCTCCCAAGTAGCTGGGACTACAGGCACATGTCACCACCCCCAGGTAATTTTTTGTATTTTTAGTAGAGACGGGGTTTCACCGTCTTAGCCAGGATGGTCTTGATCTCCTGACCTCGTGATCCACCCACCTTGGCCTCCCAAAGAGCTGGGATTACAGGCGTGAGCCACTGTGCCTGGCCCATGTTAGCAATTTTTAAGTGCACAGTTCACTGATGTTAAGTAACATTTTCATGAAACAGATCTCCAGAACTTTTTCTATCTTGCAGATCTAGAGCTAAGCACCCATTAAACAACTGCCTCTTCCCCTTCCCCTCAGCCACTGGTAACCACCATTCTACTTTCTGTTTCTCTGAATTTGACTAGATACCTCCTATAGGTGGAATCATGCAGTATTTTGTCTTTTTGTGACTGACATATTTAGCATAATGTCTTTAACCTTCATTCATTTTGTAGCATGTGACAGGACTTTATTTTCTAGGCTGAATATTTTATTGTATGTATGTATGTACCACATTTTGTTTATCGTTACTGTTTTTCTATGGTGGTTTTTGTCAAGTCAGTACTCGTTAGACTTATACCAAGTGATTGGTAGAAGAAATAATGATAATCAGAATAATTCATATGAATTGCAGTTTGTTTCATAGATATTACAATAAAGAGTTGATTTAGGTTAGAAATAAAGATTAACATGGGCCGGGTGCGGTGGCTCACGCCTGTAATCCCAGCACTTTGGGAGGCCGAGGCGGGCGGATCACGAGGTCGGGAGATCGAGACCATCCTGGCTAACACAGTGAAACCCCGTCTCTACTACAAAATACAAAAAAAAAAAAAAAAATTAACATGAAAGTTTTGATAAGTGGTTTGTAGGCATTCATTTGCTGGTTTCTAGCTTTTGGCATGAACATTTCATGTTCATTATTAGAAATGATCCATATTACTGTTAAGAGCAATTTTAATACCTTCTGTTTGCACTTATATGAGGTCTGTTGCATAAAAAGCCTTATTTTGGCTTAGGATCTTACTGCAAATTCTTTATGTGTATTTATTATTTTGAAATACATTTGGCTAGTAAATTATGATCAGTTTCAGTCTTACTGAAACCAAATACGAGATTGGCTTTCAAAAGTTCCTTCCAGAGCTAAAAGAGTTTGACTTCTATAAAGGTCATGTCCATTTTTATAGTACTTTAATATATATATTATTATAATAAGTGAAACATAGCTCATATTGGTTAGAATATAAAATGATGCCCAAATACTATAACTAGGAAATCCAAGATACCATAAGGATTAGCTAGAAAAAAAAAAGTTTAGCTAGGGCACTGTTTTCAAAGGATAAAGAACCCTAATTTTAATTTAAGTGCTTACTGGAAGTACTATCAAAATAGATTATTTAAACCCTTCTGGATAATTAAGAATGAATTATAACACTTGCTTTGCTTTCAAGAAGTGAATTTTTTAGAAACATGAAATTTGACCATTTACGTTTACAGTATCAGAAACAATGATCCTTTTCCCCTTTTTAATTCAGATTATGGATTTCAGCTTATGCGCTATACATAAAAAAAGGATTGGAGGCAACAATAACATCTCTTTAGAAGATAATGGATAGTAAATATAGAAATAATAATCATACTTGGCTAATCTCTTTGTAACAAATATTTTCAACATATATTCTTAAGGTAAAATTTAACTACATTGAATTTGAAATTTGTTACCACACTATCTTAAAAACAAAACAAAAAAAACAGCTAGGCCAGACGCGGTGGCTCACACCTGTTATCTCAGCAATTTGGGAGGCCAAGGCAGGTAGATTACCTGAGGCCAGGAGTCGAGACCAGCCTGACAACATGGTGAAACTCTGTCTCTACTAAAATTACAAAAATTAACTGGGTGTGGTGACGGGCACCTGTAATCCCAGCTACTGGGGAGGCTGAGGCAGGAGAATCGCTTCAACCCAGGAGGTGGAGGTTGCGGTGAGCCCAGATCACGCCACTGCCCTCCAGCCTGGGCGACAGAACAAGAGTATCAAAAAAAAATAAAAATTACCCGGGTGTGGGGGCGGGCACCTGTAATCCCAGCCACCCGGGAGGGTGAGGCAGGAGGATTGCTTGAGCGTGGGAGGTGGAGGTTGCAGTGAGCCAACATTGTGCCACTGAACCCCAGCCTGAGCAACAGAGCTAGACTCTGTCTCAAACCCAAAACAAAAAACACCTTAATGGGAAGGAAGTCACTCAAGATAACCAAAATGAAGACCAACTACATCTTTCATTTTGTGTTTGTCTTACTGAGCACAATCAAATATGACTTTTAAAAATTAAAGTGGGCCGGGCACGGTGGCTCACACCTGTAATCCCAGCACTTTGAGAGGCCAAGGTGGGTGGATCACCTGAGGTCAGGAGTTCAAGACCAGCCTGGCACAGATGGTGAAACCCTGTCTTTACTAAAAATACAAAATCAGCCAGGCGTGGTGGCACATGCCTGTAATCCCAGCTACTTGTGTGGCTGAGGCAGGAGAATTGCTTGAACCCGGGAGGTGGAGGTTGCAGTGAGCCGAGATCGTACCACTGCACTCCATCCTGGGCGACAGAGCAAGACTCCGTCTCAGTGGGGGAAAAGAGATTAAAGTGGAATATTTTACATCTGTATTCAGGTATTTGATTTATAATATTCTTATTATTTTCAGCTTTAAAACATTTGAAATATTCCAATATTCTCTTAAATGCTTTTTCTCTTATAGAACAGACTTTTGAGAATCCTGTCTTAATACATAAACATCAAGATCGTTTTCAACTTCTTGCTTAGCTTCTTAGTGTATTTTTATTGTAGTCCTTAAACTAGGTAGTACAGAGATTTGATTTTTCAGGAGCAGAGTTGATAGAGCAGTCTGCTATGTTGTGAATTCACATTTTAAAATCCTTTATTGTCTTGAATGCAGGCCTAGTAGCTCTGTGACATGTGCAGCTATACTATGACATCATAAACCCCATCGTGAGGGAACCTAGCTACATTCAGAGCTAGTCCACTAGGTGCTGATCAAATGCTGTGTTACAACACTGTGAGGTTTTCCCAGTTATAAGTGTCATTATTAGGGTTTTTTTTTTTTTATTGCAAAGCCAAGTAAGGCTGTCAATTCCATCATCTTACCTTATTTCTTCAGATTAAGTACTGTTTATAGTGGGATTTTCAGTGGATGTGGTGGCATCAGCATAATCTATGTTTCAGGCGTCCTGTAGAAGAGGATTATTCTTCAGGGGATGTGGAAGAAAAGGTAAATGATGTCTGCTATAAGTACCTTCTGCGCACTTTTAAAGCCTTGTGAAACGAGGGGTAAAAATTGTGAAATATAAAATAACATCCATTTTATGTTTTAGTTTTTTGAGCAGTTGCCTACTTGGTTATTAGAATGTGATAAATTATTCGTAGATCTTGGTATCACTTTTTCCTTCTCTTCATTTAGGCTTTTTATGTAAACATTCCCTCCTCTGAGAAATTATCTACAACAAATAGTCTCTTACCACACCACCCCCAGTCCCTGCTTTGTCGCTCTCAAATCCGTTATTCTGCTTTACTATTCTTTTAAGAATGGAGCACCACCCAAATTATGTATTTGTTTCTTCATCTATTTCTGTCTTCTGATCTGGGAGAGCAGCGACTTTTCTCATTCACTGCTGTATTAAGCTCCCAGTAGATATTTGTTCAGCAGTAGAAGAGTCAATTCATAAATATGATGTGTTTTGGTGAAATTTTTGCTTATAAAAATGTCTTAGAATGAACATTTGATGTTTATAAGAAAGATTTCTCTATTTCTACCTGCGGTATATGTATTTTAGTTCAAGTGAACTTTGGTTTGTCTCCTTGTGTGTCTTTTAGGAAAGACTTTTTAACTAATTCCTTTCTGTTTTCAGGGCTTCTTTAGAACCCTACTTACATATTATGAATAAAGCAATTGTAATACTTTGTAGATTCCTCCTTGTTAATATTACAAGGATCTTCTTTTTTTTTTGAGACTGAGTCTCACTCTGTTACCCAGGCTGTAGTGCAATGGCGTGATGTCGGCGCACCGCAACCTCTGCTTCCTGGATTCAAGTGATTCTCCTGCCTTATCCTCCCAAGTAGCTGGGATTATAGGCATGTGCCACCACACCTGGCTAATTTTTATATTTTTGTTAGAGACAGGGTTTCACCATGTTGGCCAGGCTGGTCTTGAACTCCTGACCTGAAATGATCCGTCCATTCTCGGCCTCCCAAAGTGCTGGGATTACAGGTATGTGCCACTGTGCCCAGCCTTCTTCTTCTTCTTTTTTTTTTTAAGACACACTCTCGCTCTGTTGCTGAGGCTGAAGTGCAGTGGTGTGATCTCAGCTCACTGCAACTTCCGCCTTCCAGGTTCAAGCAATTCTCATGCCTCAGCCTCCCCAGTTGCTGGGATTACAGGCGCATGCTACCACACCTGGCTAATTTTTGTATTTTTAGTAGAGATGGGGCTTCACCATGTTGGCCAGGCTGGTCTTGAACTCCTGACCTCAATCGATCTGCCCACCTTGGCCTCCCAAAGTGTTGGGATTACAGGCGTGTGCCACTGTGCCTGGCCTCAGATGTTTATTTCTTATCTGGGCTCTAATCCAATAACTAGTCCCCTAATTCTCCTTGCCTATTGAACATTTCTACCTGGTGGTCCTGTTGTTGCCCTGCCATTTTAGGGGCCTAGGCTCCCCAAAACTGAATCCATCACCTTGCACAAATCAGAAAAGATGCTTCTTTATTTACCTATTTTGTCTTTGGGGATACCATGCATGTTATTGGATCTTTCATTGACCTTATTCCCTCTATGCCATCTGTGTACCATACCCTACTTCACAGGCAGCGATGTACTCAGCTATAGCCCCCCACACACAGTATAATAATAGTGCTAAGATGTTAAGGGTAGGAAGCCATGTGAATTTTTTTAATGAATAATAATGGAGTTTAACCTTTTTTTTTATTATTTTACTTTAAGTTCTAGGGTACATGTGCACAATGTGCAGGTTTGTTACATATGTATACATGTGCCGTGTTGGTGTGCTGCACCCATTAACTCGTCATTTAGCATTAGGTATATCTCCTAATGCTATCCCTCCTCTCTCCCCCAACCCCACGACAGGCTCCGATGTGTGATGTTCCCCTTCCTGTGTCCAAGTGTTCTCACTGTTCAATTCCCACCTATGAGTGAGAACATGCGGTGTTTGGTTTTCTGTCCTTGTGATAGTTTGCTGAGAATGATGGTTTCCAGCTTCATCCATGTCCCTACAAAGGACATGAACTCATCGTTTTTTATGGCTGCATAGTATTCCATGGTGTATATGTGCCACATTTTCTTAATCCAGTCTATCATTGTTGGACATTTGGGTTGGTTCCAAGTCTTTGCTGTTGTGAATAGTGCCGCAATAAACGTACGTGTGCATGTGTCTTTATAGCAGCATGATTTATAATCCTTTGGGTATATACCCAGTAATGGGATGGCTGGGTCAAATGGTATTTCTAGTTCTAGATCCTTGAGGAATCGCCACACTGTCTTCCACAATGGTTGAACTAGTTTACAGTCCCACCAACAGTGTAAAAGTGTTCCTATTTCTCCACATCCTCTCCAGCACCTGTTGTTTCCTGACTTTTTAATGATCGCCATTCTAACTGGTGTGAGATGGTATCTCATTGTGGTTTAGATTTGCATTTCTCTGATGGCCAGTGATGATGAGCATTTTTTCATGTGTCTGTTGGCCACATAAATGTCTTCTTTTGAGAAGTGTCTGTTCATATTCTTCGCCCACTTTTTGATGGGGTGGTTTGTTTTTTTTCTTGTAAATTTGTTTAAGTTCTTTGTAGATTCGGGATATTAGCCCTTTGTCAGATGAGTAGATTGCAAAATTTTTTTCCCATTCTATAGGTTGCCTGTTCACTCTGATTGTAGTTTCTTTTGCTGTGCAGAAGCTCTTTAGTTTAATTAGATTCCATTTGTCAATTTTGGCTTTGTTGCCATTGCTTTTTATATTTTAGACATGAAGTCCTTGCCCATGGCTATGTCCTGAATGGTATTGCCTAGGTTTTCTTCTAGGGTTTTTATGGTTTTAGGTCTAACATTTAAGTCTTTAATCCTTATCTTGAATTAAGTTTCGTACAAGGTGTAAGGAAAAGATCCAGTTTCAGCTTTTTACATATGGCTAGCCAGTTTTCCCAGCACCTTTAATTAAATAGGGAATCCTTTTCCCATTTCTTGTTTTTGTCAGGTTTGTCAAAGATCAGATGGTTGTAGATGTGTGATTTCTGAGGGCTCCGTTCTGTTGCATTGGTCTATATCTTTGTTTTGGTACTAGTACCATGCTGTTTTGGTTACTGTAGCCTTGTAGTATAGTTTGAAGTCAGGCAACGTGATGCCTCCAGCTTTGTTCTTTTGGCTTAGGATTGTCTTGGCAATGTGGGCTCTTTTTGGGTTCCATATGAACTTTAAAGTAGTTTTTTCCAATTCTGTGAAGAAAGTCATTGGTAGCCTGATGGGGATGGCATTGAATCTATAAATTACCTTGAGCAGTATGGCCATTTTCATGATATTGATTCTTCCTATTCATGAGAATGAATGTTCTTCCATTTGTTTGTGTCCTCTTTTATTTCATTGAGCAGTGGTTTGCAGTTCTCCTTGAAGAGGTCCTTCACATCCCTTGTAAGTTGGATTCCTAGGTATTTTATTCTCTTTGAAGCAATTGTGAATGGGAGTTCACTCATGATTTGGCTCTCTGTCTGTTATGGGTGTATAAGAATGCTTGTGATTTTTGCACATCGATTTTGTATCCTGAGACTTTGCTGAAGTTGCTTATCAGCTTAAGGAGATTTTGGGCTGAGACGATGGGGTTTTCTAGATATACAATCATGTCATCTGCAAACAGGGACAATTTGACTTCCTCTTTTCCTAATTGAATACCCTTTATTTCTTTCTTCTGCCTGATTGCCCTTTCCAGAACTTCCAACACTATGTTGAATAGGAGTGGTGAGAGAGGGCATCCCTGTCTTATGCCAGTTTTCAAAGGGAATGCTTCCCATTTTTGCCCATTCAGTATGATATTGGCTGTGGGTTTGTCATAAGTAGCTCTTATTATTTTGAGATATGTCCCATCAGTACCTAATTTATTGAGAGTTTTTAGCATGAAGCGTTGTTGAATTTTGTCAAAGGCCTTTTCTGCGTCTATTGAGATAATCATGTGGTTTTTGTCTTTGTTTCTGTTTATATGCTGGATTACGTTTATTGATTTGCATATGTTGAACCAGCCTTGCATCCCAGGGATGAAGCCCACTTGATCATGGTGGAGAAGCTTTTTTTTTTTTTTTTTTTTTTTTTTGAGACAGAGTCTCGCTCTCTCGCCCAAGCTGGAGTGCAGTGGCATGATCTTTGCTCACTGCAAGCTCCACCTCCCGGGTTCACACCATTCTCCTGCTTCAGCCTCCCTAGTAGCTGGGACTACAGGCGCCCACCACACCCGGCTAATTTTTTTTGTATTTTTTAGTAGAAACAGGGTTTCACCATGTTAGCCAGGATGGTCTCGATCTCCTGAACTCGTGATCCGCCTGCCTCAGGCTCCCAAAGTGCTGGGATTACAGGCGTGAGCCACCGTGCCCGGCTGGATAAGCTTTTTGATGTGCTGCTGGATTCAGTTTGCCAGTATTTTACTGAGGATTTTCGCATCGATGATCATCAGGGATATTGTTCTAATAAAATTCTCTTTTTTTGTTGTGTCTCTGCCAGGCTTTGGTATCGGGATGATGCTGGCCTCATAAGATGAATTAGGGAGGATTCCCTGTTTTTCTATTGATTGGAATAGTTTCAGAAGGAATGGTACCAGCTCCTCTGTGTACCTCTGGTAGAATTCAACTGTGAATCCATCTGGTCCTGGACTTTTTTTGGTTGGTAGGCTATTAATTATTGCCTCAATTTCAGAGTCTGTTATTGGTCTATTGAGGGATTCAACTTCTTCCTGGTTTAGTCTTGGGAGGGTATATGTGTCGAATTTATCCATTTCTTCTAGATTTTCTAGTTTATTTGCGTAGAAGTGTTTATAGTATTCTCTGATGGTAGTTTGTATTTCTGTGGGATCGGTGGTGATATCCCCTTTATCATGTTTTATTGCATCTATTTGATTCTTCTGTCTTTTCTTCTTTATTAGAGTTTAACCTATTAACTCTACCAGTATAATTATAAGCTTGACGCTCTTGCTTATAAGTTTTGGCCAAACCAGTGAGAATGTAGAATGATAGTTCTCCAGATCTAAGGGTTTTCTTTTTTAAAAGGAGACATTTGAATTCTACCTCCAGATGCGTCATTTGTGCAGGTTCTCAGCCTTTATTTTAGCATTTTAATGAAAAAATTGTCTTATGAGCTTTTGGCCTGCCTAGAGTTTGGACATACAGAAGTTTCCTTGTAGTTACAGAATCTGTATAACCCATCTCCAGAATTGTAAGGATATGGTTTATGTTAGTGGGTACAAGTTCTTTAAGTTCTTTTTCTGCAGCAGGTATTCTTGACCAAGCCTTTTTTTTTGTTGAGACAGTCTTGCCCTGTCATCCAGGCTGGAGTGCAGTGGCATGTTCTCAGCTCACTGCGACCTCCACCTCCTGGGTTCAAGAAATTCTCATGCCTCAGCCTTCTGAGTAGCTGGGATTACAGGTGCGCACAACCACACCTGGCTAATTTTTGTATTTTTAGTAGAGAGGGGGTTTCACCATATTGGCCAGGCTGGTCTTGAACTCCTGACCTCAGGTGATCCACCTGCCTTGGCCTCCTGAAGTGCTGGGATTATAGTCATGAGGACTTAGCCATTTTTGATAGAGCTATTGTTTAATTAAAATTCTGAGAATTGTATTTGAAAGATGATTAAAGCAATGTAAAGGATGATTTATGCCTATCAGATGCCCATGAATCTTTGTTGAATTGTTTTTCTGTTCTCCAGAATAATCTGATTTCTTTGAAGCTGGGCATTTCCCCACAAAAAATGAAGGTGGACATCACCTGCCATCTCAACCCACAGGTCTAGGTTGTGAGAATACTTGTAGGACCCCTGGGTTTCCCCCGCTATAGTTTCAAGTTCATTGTCTTCAGATACTTTATTCTATGTATTTGGAAAAAAGAGTAAAACATTGAGAGGCACTGGGATCTGACAAGCTTTGGGAGCTCCTTAATTCTAAAAAGAAAATTATTTTGATTTGAGAAAATGTAATATCTTCAGAAATTTCCACCACCCAGCTATGTGACTGCATTTTTTAAAAAGGAAAGGAACAGAGAGGAAAATCAAGTCACTCTACCCTCCTTACTTACCTGTGGATTGTCCCTACACAAGGTGGTGGGTGGGAGAAGTGGTGGTGGAGCACTGTGTCCTCCAGAGAGCTCAGTCTGGAATTTGGCAGTAAAGATCATGTCCCAATTTCCTGAGCTGATGGGATAGAAACTGGTCAGTGAAGTCTTCTCTTTGTGTTAATTTTTTTTTCCTTTGTTTTCTTTTGTTTTATGTAGTTATAAAGCATAATTTCTATTTTGCCAATCTCTGACATATGGGCTCTGTCAGGGTTACTGGATATGTTTATTTTGTCTCTGCTGCTCTATTGGAGCTGAAATCTCAGCCTGTATGAGCAGTTCTTTAAGCTGAAAGCCAGGGTGTGGGGGCTAGATTAGTGTGGAATAGCTGTTTTCAAAGTGTGGTGTGCAGAACCCTGGGGGTGACTCTGAGACACTTTCATGAGGCTTGCTAGGTCAAAACCATTTTTACAGTAATGCTAAGATGTTCTTTTTCTTTTTCTCTGTTTTGATATCCGCACTGATGGTGCAAAAATAGTGGTGGTGGGGGAGTGGTAAATTGTTGGGTGCCTTAACAAGTCAGTGACACAAACTGTATTAGTATTAACTGTATTCCTCACTGCCATCCACTTGCAGTTTTTTTTAAAGTCAGTTTTACTTAAGAATATCTTTGATGAAGCAGTAAAAATTGCCATTGCATTAAGTCTTGACTCTGAGTACATGCTGTTTTGATATTCTGTGTCCTGAAGTGGGACAGCTGCAGAAAGCCCCCTCTGCTGCATCCTGAAGACCCATGGTGTTCTTGAGGAAAAGCACGTGTGTTATTTGAGTGCCAAGATGAATTAGCTGCCTGTTTTTCCACAGAACATAATTTTCTTCAAAAGAATGACTAATTGCCAAATGATGGCTATTCAAACTTGAAGACATTTCCTCAAAAACAAATGAAGTGAGCTTGTCAGTTCAAGGAAAACAACTCATGGTGTTTATTGTCACAAGCTTTTAAGCCAAAACTTTGAATTTTGGAAAATCTGCATCTGCCATTGTGAGCTTGACAATATTCATAGTTTTCTGATCAAACTGGTTATACTTTAATGAAATGTGATTTATAATACTGTGTCATGAAATGTGTCCACGTTTGGAAGATCTCCTGAACTCAGTGAGCCAGTATTTTCCAAATGAATACTTCAGGATGTTACAAAATCTTACGTGGGTAAAAGATTCATCCAAACTACAAGACAGATCAATTGATTTTAATGTAACTGATACAGTCTCAGATTGTATGTTGCAATGAACCCTTAAGAGACAACCAGTTGTCAAGTTTTAGTGTATCAATGAAGAATATCCATGATTTTCTACAGAAGCTATTATAATATTCCTCCCTTTTTCTAACACGAGTCTTTGTGAGGCCCAGATTTTCTTCACATACCAACTAAAGCAACATATTGCAACAGATTCAGTGTAGAAGTAGATATGAGAATCTGGCTGTCTTCAGTTAAACCTGACATTAAAGTAATTTGTAAAAATGTACAACAGTACTACTCTTCTCATTTTTTTGAAAATGTAATCATTTTTCATAAAATGTTATTTATGGTAGCACATATTTATTATTTTAAAATAAGTTACTATTTTTAAAATTTCTGTTTTAATTTCCAATATGTTAAATATCAACAGATATAACCAGTGGTGTGCACAGCTGGCTTGTACCAGTGAAAGCCAATTGTATAATCTTTATCTGGCTTTGTGTTCAACGTCATCCATTGGCAGCTTGAAATCAGGCATAGTAGGAGTATTTACATCACAGAAGTAAGCAAATGCTACAAGTCAGTGTTCCTCCTTCTTAAGATCTAGTTAAGTGTTTACCAGCCCTCTACTGAGTATAAATCACAGAAACAAAAGTTCTTTGAGGTCATCAGTAATTTTTAAGAGTGTAAAGATGCCCTGAGACTAAAATATTTGAGAATTAGTTGTGAGGAGAAAGAGTTGTCTTTTGAGAGTTAGTCACCATAGAGGTGGTTGCCTTTTTATAATTCATAGAGAGTTGCCTTTTGTGCCATAAACATTTGTAGAATAAATCCAATGTTTTAAAACTTGTAGTTGTTAAATCTACTGGTTCCATAATGGGATGATGTCTTTCTTTTCCCTGGAATCTAAACTGGATGATAATACTCTGGGGGTAGGTGAGCTGAATTTTCCCTGTAGGCTACATATTGGTTCCCTCTGTCCTGGTTTCACACTATCTGTCCAACTGTTATCTAGGTTTAGATCAAGCCTTCACTCAAGCTCTGGCATCTACACAAAGCCCTCACTTACTTACTGTTTGGCCCCATACTGATCTTTCTATTCTGTACTCCTGTGATATTCATGGCCTCTAAAATGGAGCAATTTGTTCTATACTATTTGGTGTGCCATTGTTTCTTAGGTGCTAGTTTTATTAATTCTATTTTCTAATAGTGCACCTAGTACAATGCCCAACACCTAGGTTCTCTTACACGGATAAAACATGTTTTAACTTTTGGATTGCCAGAGAAGTTTATTTTCCAAGGGAATGATGATTTAAATAAATCTTAGTTATTTGTTATAAACCCAGTTTTTAATAATTCTTTTCAGATATTAATATAAGTTGGAAATCATTGGTGTTCTTCAAAGTGAAGTCACACACAAAGTCTTCCTTGAAAACATTGTTTTAAATGCTGTGGTTCTACTACCGCTCATGATAGACACTGGTGACTTATTTCCAAGGTCTTTGACTCTTGAGTAAGTCATAATGAATAGTGAATCTTAGTAAAATGAGGCAAAGTTTCTGCAATTATGCTAGCCTATAGGACAGAGTTGTTTACTAATTAGAAAACCTGGCAGGTTTTGAGTCCAGAGGAGTGGTTAGTATCGTGTTTTTCTGGTAGAGATCTCTGTTGAAGGAACTCAGGGAAGTAGTGAGGAGATGGCTGTTGTGCTGATCTCTGCCCAAAGTTAAGTGATAGTTCTGGCCTCTCTGGATGCTTTAGCTAGGGAGAGGAAAAGTGTCCAGAGGCCTCACCAGCCTTCAAGGCATGAGCTTTCTCTGGGTCAGAGACACCAGGGGCTTGAAAGGTCCTGGAATTTCTTCAGCCTATGCCTTTTTAGTTATTATGAGGGCATAGCAGTGACTGTGATTTTTATCAGTCTAGAGACAAAGCATCAGCTCACATCCAGAGTAACACTAGAATATCATATGTCACACATTTAATAAAAATAATTCACTGGCCAGGTGTGGTGGCTCACGCCTGTAATCCCAGCACTTTGGGAGGCCAAGGCGGGCAGATCACAAGGTCAGGAAATCGAGACCATCCTGGCTAACATGGTGAAACCCTGTCTCTACTAAAAATACAAAAAATTAGCTGGGCGTGGTGGCGGGCGCCTGTAGTCCCAGCTACTCAGGAGGCTGAGGCAGGAGAATGGCGTAAACCCGGGAGGTGGAGCTTGCAGGGAGCCAAGATCACGCCACTGCACTCCAGCCTGGGCGACAGAGCGAGCCTCCATCTCAAAATAAGAACAACAACAACAACAACAAAAAGAACCATATTTAACTTCTATCTCCAATTTCTCTGAAGAAGTTAGAGAGGGTAGTTTATACTCTGGCCTAAGAAAGGCTTCACTGTTAGTACGCGTGAGGTCGTAGTGAGGTAGTTTAACTGCTTTGGAACTTTGTGCTTGGAACATTCTTAGCCACCGAAGTATGGGCACCAAAAGCTATAAGGAGCATGTGTTCCTTAATATCTGTCAGATCAGAAAATGACTGTTCCAGGACAGTAGCCACCTCCTGATGGTAAGTATCCTAGATGGTTTGTCATTTCTCAGCAGCAGGAAAAAGAGAAGTAGGCCAGCCATATTAGTGAGTGGTATTACTTAAAAATAGCAAAAACAATAACAACAAAGGTCCAGCTTTAATCCTCATTGGTGATCATTTTGGCAGGTTTCTGTGGCTGGATCAGGCACAGGAAGAGGCTCCCTAGCTGTAACTCTAGTGCAGTTACCTTCGGGCCAAACTATACATGTCCAGGGAGTAATTCAGACACCACAGCCATCGGTTATTCAGTCACCACAAATACACACTGTTCAGGTTAGCTTCCTTCCTGGATGGTTTTGTCTTTGACTTTCTCGAGCCATTTTTTTCCTCTTTCACTAATTCATTTATCATTTTTCTTTATGAAGTGCTTATGTGCAAATCTTTTTATTAGATATTTGGAGGAATCTCTTTTCCTTGCATAAGGTGCAGTGTGTCCTGCTAGGTAGGTAGGTTTCACTTCAGAGCTGCAGCTTTGTTGTCAGCTCTTCATTTGGGGACTGAGTAATTGCAGATGAGCAGTTCATGTCTTCTTCACATTGTTCTGTGTTCAAACTCAGATTTATTTAGCAATGCTCCCCAAGGGTTCTGAAAAATATTTTGAGGGTGCTTCAGAGAAGGTGTCTGATAAACACAGTAATATAAAGATTCTGGTGCTGATGCTGTTTTCCTTTTTTTTTTTTTTTTTTTTTTTTTGAGACGGAGTCTCACTTTGTCGCCAAGGCTGGAGGGCAGTGGCATGATCTTGGGCCACTGCAAGCTCTGCCTCCCGGGTTCACGCCATTCTCCTGCCTCAGCCTCCCGAGTAGCTGGGACTACAGGCGCCCGCCACTATGCATGGCTAATTTTTTTTGTATTTTTAGTAGAGACGGGGTTTCACCGTGTTAGCCAGGATGGTCTCGATCTCCTGACCTCGTGATCTGCCCATCTCGGCTTCCCAAAGTGCTGGGATTACAGGCGTGAGCCACCGCGCCCAGCCAGTGCTGATGCTGTTTTCATGAATAATCACCTTAGTAGGTAGATATAAATTTATAATCACCTTAATAGGTAGATACAAATTTATTTTAAATTCGGTATACATAATTCTTAGTAAGATGATATTATTGATGTATCCCTCTCGATTAAACCTTGGCTTTTGTAGATATAATTATTATTGTGGTTGTGATCCAAAGCTGTATTTTACCCTTAACATTTCTTGAAGTTAAAACATTTTTTCCATCAATAGTTATTAAGTATGCATTTTTTAAAGTATACATCTTAATTACTGAATTTATTTTTGTTCCTTTTTAAGGTCAGTTATTATCCTTTAAATGCTGAAATTATTTGAACCTAATCGATGACAAAAAAAATCTGTGAGGAAAATGGAGACACGTATACATAGTGTAGTCCTTTTCCTGCATGTTCAAGTAGTTTATCATAGTAGAATGATGAGAGTGGCGACAAGATATCTGATGTGACAAATTCACATACATTAAAAGCTTGATTATCTTTATGGCATGGGTATCTTCTCCTGTGTTGCCCAGAAGTGTAAGAATAATTCTCATCATTATCTTTTTTTCCTGTGATGGTCCCTGATTCCAAGAGTTTCTAACTCTGACACTAATTATAAAACAAGAAAGTCTTTCCAACCTCTTCTTTGTTTTATGACTTTTATTGGGGTCCACATATTTCTACTTAGTTTTAGCCTGGCTGGTATTGGAAGAAAGTATTGTCTATTATTATTATTTATTATTTAATAGAGACAGAATTCTCAGTATGTTACCCAGGTTGGTGTTGAGGCCCTGGCCTCAAGTGATCCTCTTGCCTCAGTCTTCCAAAGTCCTGGGATTACAGATGTGAGCCACAGCACCCGGCTGAAAGAAAGTATTCTCTTATATTCAGTAGACTTTGTTTGGATTTTGTTAAGTGAATGATTTAATTGTCCTTGTAGAAAGAGGTGCCAGTGGATCTTGTCCTAGAATACTTACGTGTTGGATCATGGTCAAGCCACTTAATCTCTCTGCATGAACTTTAATTTTCACCTTTCTAAAATAGATAAATTAATAGCCTACCTCACCTAAGGGAGTTGTTATGATTCTATGACGGATGTGTGACAGCCCGGTATAAAATGATAAATATTTAATATTTGGTGGTGATATATGATTATCTGAGCCAACAACATTTTTTTCAGTCAGTTCTGTTGATTGGGTGTGTGTGCTTATGTGTGGGGCGTTCATGAGCAAAGACACAGAGTCATATGTGGAGGTGAATATATACCTCTGTGTACTTTGGGCAGTATATATTCTTGCTTTCATTGTTGATATTTTAATAAGCTCTTTTGATTTTGTCCAAATCAGTTTCCCATGTAATTACAATATGAAGTGAGTTTTGTAAACTCTGCTACCCTAGGCCCTCAAAGTATTAATAATTGATTGAATATATCGAAAGCAGTCATGTTGAAGAGATTATTTTAGTTTTCTGACTTCTTTAATAATCATATCACTGTATTATTACTTGACTTGAAAAATGCAATCATGCTTAAAACTCTGATCTTTCTCTTAAGGAGAAATTCTTTATTTGGATCTTCAAGACTCACCGCCACCAAGCCCTAACTTACTGCTTGTAATAGAAATCCTGATTTTGCCCAGGCTTGCTTACTGCCTTGCTTATCTACTTAAATATTCTGTCTTGGGCCTATCTGATGGCTAATGTGAAGACCCAGCTCACGCCAGTGCCAGCTGTGAGAGTGTGGGGAGAGCAGTGTGATCCTGGAGCTCTCTTCTGCATTGGCCCCTCACTGGCTCCCTCCTGGATCCATAGGAGCACTTTCAGGTTGAGGAGCTTAGGTCTTGGGTATTTTACATTTTGTTCTTTCCTGCAATGCCTCATTTGACATCCCAACCACTCTTTCCCTAGTATTTCTGTAGTATAGAGTACCTGTATCATTCCTTTCCACACACATTTGTTTTATAACTGAAATGTTTGTGTCTGCGCTTCCTTTCTTGAGCCAGACTCCTTTAGTGCAGATTCACTGTGTTCTATTGTTCAGTTGCTTCCACACACAGCGCCTGGCTCAGTGCTGCACATGCAGACTCTTAGCTTCAATTTTTTGAATGAGGGAAAAGAACATATATTTTATGATACATTTCAGAAAATCTTGTATTATAGGTAGCAACAATTGCAGAGACAGATGAATCTGCCGAATCAGAAGGTGTAATTGATTCTCATAAGCGTAGAGAAATCCTTTCACGAAGACCCTCTTATAGGTAAGTTAACCAAGTTTCTTAATGTAAAGATACTTTTTCCAAAATGGTACAATAATTATACATCAAATCAATTCTTCCTTTATAGCTTTTCTGTTTTAAGACTCATTCATGTATCTTAGTGACTTACATTGTTAAATTGTATTTTAGGAAAATACTGAACGAACTGTCCTCTGATGTGCCTGGTGTTCCCAAGATTGAAGAAGAAAGATCAGAGGAAGAAGGAACACCACCTAACATTGCTACCATGGCAGTACCAACTAGCATATATCAGACTAGCACGGGGCAATACAGTATGTATGCTGCAATTCGATATGATACAGTGCTAGCTTTAAGTCTTCTTTAGTTATATTGAAGCAACTCAGGTTTTGGCATTAAATTGTTCCATTTTAAAATGCATCATTAATACCTAAACTGTATCATAGAATGAAAGTATATGTTAAAAAGTGAGATATTTGTATTGACAGCTGTCATATAATTTTGAAAAGTAAAAATTTTGACTGCTGAATATAGAAGAAAATTTTGGGGTAAAAATAAAGGGAGAATTTTTCCTATTTACATGTTTATATTAATCTCTAGTAAAACATTGTTTTTGTTGTCTTTATGATGCATGCAAACATAAATGTCTGTATTTCATTCTTGTTGGCTTTTGTTACCCACAATTACATACTATACTTACTAATCTAAGAGTTTTCTAAAGTATGTTTTCAATGTTTCACTACTCTATACTCTGTTAATTTGTGCTACAGTTTTTCCTAAAGAGAATGGAAAAATGATTTAATTTTTAAACTGTAGCAATTGGATAGATAATTTTATTTGAAATTTTACACACTGAAAGCTCTAAATAAACAGATACATTCACATTCAGTGTTGTGCATTTTAATGGACTGTTAATTCTGTGCTTTTTGCTCTGATTAAAGCACTAGTTTTTTTTCCTAAAAGAAGAATGTTTGATATGTAAAAAACAAGAGCTAGAAAGAAAAGAAAAAGGAGGAGAAAGGATAGGGATATCACATATCCTAAGCTAGCCCCTTAGGTACTGGAATAATGTGATATTCCTGTCCTTTCTGAAGTATAAATTGTCCATGGAAATTGTCTAAATCAATTTCCCATGTAATTATAATATGAAGTAAAGTGAGTTTTGTAAACTCTGCTACCCTAGGCCCTCAAAGTAATTGACCGAATATATTGACAGCAGTCATGTTGTTGAAGAGATTCATGATTTTATTTTTCTGACTTTAAAAAGAGCTACTTAGGTACTGGAATATATGTGATATTAAATAATGTGGTTATCCAAATAAGGTATTAAGATTTTAGATATATTCTTTGTTCTTCCTTTAAAAAGTAGCAATACCAAAAAAAAAAAATCTCAAGTCTTAATTTAAGTCCTGGCTACTAAAACAGGCTATAGTCTTTAATGTATGAGAAGACTTTATATAGTCATTATTTTTGTGGAGCTTTTTAGAGTTTTTCTTGTAGCAGTGGTAGATTTGCAGTAGTAAACTATTAAATACATTCTCGTTGGTAATTGAGGGGAACTCCTACCATGATACCTAGCAGATCCGGGGTGTAGCGTATTCACACGTTTGACAGGGCACCCAGTAGACTTGTCCAAAGTCAGTGTTAGGAAAAGAAAACTCCCCACCATCCATAAGAAATAGTCCTTGAGGTTTACATTGTCACTTTTTTATTACTTCTCTCATTTACATGCTCTTTTGTCTGGCACACTGGGAATCTCTGGTGGGTTTTAGAACTGTAAAACTGAATATGCCAGCTGATGAGCCTCTACAGCACAGCACGCAGGTTATGAGAGTGCTGAATGCCTCGTCCCTCCGTCGCCAGAGGGGCTGGGCAGGAGCTGCTGGCGCCTCCTGGCTGGTCAGCCCTGGCCTTGAGCAGCTCCATCCGTGGGGTGGGCTGTACACATATCATGTTCGGTTTGTGTAATGACAGGGAAAAGGTTGGAAGTGACTGCTGAAATGATGCTAAGACTTCTCAAAGTGTTGGGAACCACTAAGATGCTGTCATCGTAACATTTCTCTGGCATATCCTAATGCTACTTAGGACTTCTGATAGAAGCAGTGATTCCTTTACAAGTTGATAGGGAAGCAGATGCTGTAGGGTTAACTTGTCTAGATTATTAGCTGAAAATTTGAAATTGTGAAAATGTATGGGATTGAAGCTGGAGAGGATGTGGGGAAGGAACCATCTTTGTGCCATTTGCAAACTCAATGATCAGAGCAAGAAGCTTTATTAAATTCACATCTCAGGTTTTAGTCTTTGAAGTGGGAATAATACTAAATTACCAAACTCTGGGGTTCCTGTGAAGACAAAGGAGATAACGGGTAAAAGTAGGGGGAAAAAGAAAAAGACATGCTACTGTTGGCATGAAACAGAAATTAAGTTAGGTGTACCATTGTCTCATTCATGTTCATTGAACTTTCCCTCCAGCCAGCCCCAATGGCTTCATTCCCTGTGTCCTTGGTGCCTGCTCACAGCAAGGGGCTGGCCTTAAACCTCACTCTGTGTGTCTGTGTGGGGATGAGAGGAGCAGAGTCAGGAATTCTGGTTGAGAACTAGAAAACTGCATCTTTAGAAATTAAATCTTAGGCCAGGTGTGATGGCTCCCACCTGTAATCCCAGCACTTTGGGAGGTCTAGGCATGAGGGTTGCTTGAGGCCAGGACTTTGAGACCAGTCTGGGCAATAGAGTGAGACCTTGTCTCTACAAAAGAATTTTAAAAATTAGCAGGGCGTGGTGGTATGCACTCATCCCAGCTACTCAGGAGGCTGAGGTGGGAGGATTGCCTGAGCCCAGGAGTTTGAGGCGACAGTGAGTTATGATTGCACCACTGCACTGTCCATCCTGGGCAGTGGAGTGAGACTCTGTCTCAAAACAACAAACAAAAAAGACACATCTGTCTATTTGCCACATAAGAGGTCATGGACTATTTCTTACTTTGGTTTCTTAATTTCAGCCTATACAGTATGATCCTAGAAATTATTCTGATGAGAAGTTATAGTTCTGTATGTACAGTGTGCAGGTAAAAAATGCCATTTGTTCACACAATGTGAATTTCTTTTGTTAAAAATGCATTTTGGGGACATTTAGTGAAATATATGTAGATAATTCTTTGAGAAGTGAATACTAACAGCATTCAAACTTTTTAGAAGACGTTTACTTTAACTGGAGGGTAAACATATACTTACACACACAACATCCATTTTTATTCATCTTATTTCTTATAGAACTAACTTAGCAGATATTAATGCTTAGTGTTGTAGCAGAATGTCTAGAAATGGAGACAATTGCCAGTATCCTTTGGTTTTTGAATAGAGGAACTTATTTTACTAGAATTTCTGGAGATTTTCCTATTTTTTTTCCTTCCCTTTCAGCTGTAAATGTTTTTTTAATGCTCTTTCATAACCTTTTATTATAAAAAATTTTTTTAGGTTTAATTCTTCAGCTTTTATCCATGGATGGCTTTCTCCCAAACTTTGCTTTTATTTCTTTTTTTCCAAGATTAGTATTTTATTAGTTATTTTTAATTTGGAATAATGAGTTAGCTGGTGTTTAAAAGAACTAAATGTGTACCAAAGTTGAAGAAATAAAGTATATTCAAGTTTTCCCATATACAGGCAGTTACATTTTTAATAGTTGAAAGATATTTGGCAGAAGTTGGCCTTATTATATTGACTTACTATTATCACAAAAACTAAAAAGTGAAAGTTGGGATAGGCTACTCCCTGGGGAATAGGAAAAAGAGCATAAAATAGACAGGGATCCATTATTACAACACCAAGTAAGTGAGCTGTACCTGCAGAATCCTCACTGGAAGTACAGATCTTAGTGATAGGTGTGTTGCATAACAGTTGAGCTGGTCAAGGAAAGTCTTTTATCTCAGGAGCATATACCTGAGAGATGGCAGGAGAGAGCTTTAGAATTAACAAAGAATGTTACTTGCTGCATAAGACAGTTAAGATATGCAGTAAATGAGTGAATTTGTAAAAACAACCGAGGAAATTAAAATGTTTGAAGCTTCCTAATTCATTAAATTTTCTCTTGAAACAAAAGTTACTTAAATCCTCCATCCTACTATACCCAAACTCTTCCTATACCATAAAGACTATCACCCAAGACTTCAGTTTTTTTTCCCCATAAATGGCCCTTGTCTCTGCTTGTGCCTACTGTATTTTACGAGGAATCTTATTAGAGTATTAGCTCATCTTTCTGGAATTCTTATACACGAAAGGTAAGTGGGTCGATCTAAACTGCACCATTACGAAAAGAAAAATGTGAACTTTGTGGCCTGCTTATAAGAATTCAGAATTCTCGGGAGGCTCATGAATAAGCACCAATTCAACTTCTTCATAAAGGGAATTAGAACATGATAGGCTTATACATTCGAAAGTTAATCCAGTTGCAGTTCTTAATAGTGACGTTGTTTACATTTCTCTAAGGCAACTGTTTCAAAATTTTTTAAGGCACTACTTAATGTAACTCTGGCTTTTAAACTTCGATGTTGCTATTCTTGTTATAGCATGATTTAGTCTTCCTTCTGCTATATGCACCTCTTGGCTTTTAAGGTACAGGTACTCATAGGTACTCTCTTATGGTCACTCTGAATTTAAACCTGAGAATTCATTGGAACAAAGGTCTTTTTGCTGCTGTTTTTAAAGTTAATGCAGTGAGATTTCATTTATGAATCTTCCTATTGCAATTTGGAACAAGAGTGGTTTTAAATATAAACATTTACATGTGTATATATTTTAATTAGCTCATGTGTATAAATTTAGGATTAGAAGTATATAACATGGGCGGGGCGTGATGGTTCATGCCGGTAATCCCAGCACTTTGGGAGGCCCAGGCGGGCAGATCACCTGAGGTCAGGCATTCAAGACCAGCCTGGCCAACATGGTGAAACCCCATCTCTACTAAAAATACAAAATTAGCCGGGTGTGGTGGCGCACACTTGTAATCCCAGCTACTTCGGAGGCTGAGGCAGGAGAATCGCTTGAACCCAGCAGGTGGAGGTTGCAGTGAGCTGAGATCACACGATTGCACTTCAGCCTGGGCAAGAAGAGTGAAACTCCATCTTAAAATAAATGAATAAATAAATAAATAAATAAATAAGAAGTATATAACATCGCCAGGCTTAGTGGTTTGTGCCTGTAGTCCCAGCTACTCAGAAGGCTGAGGCAGAAGGATTGCTTGAGCCTAGCAGTTTAAGACCAGCCTGGGCAACACAGCAAGATCCCATCTCTTAAATAAATAGCTAAAATAGAAGATGTGTCTAAATTCATTCAGTTAATTTCATCTTATTTTTTCTATCTTGATTTATGTTTATTGAAAGCACATGTTATGCTATCCTTGAATATTTTGAAACCTAAGAGATTTCTCCTCAAATCTCTGAATACAAACAGGACCACATAAAACCTATTTCCAGGATCCTGAGGCATTGGGAAATCTTGTTTATTGTCAGATGAGAGAGAACATTTTCAATGGGAAGGTCCTCTGTCATTTGATAACAACGAAGTCAAGAGCACCTTTGGTATAAAAATGAAAATGAGGCTGACGTGCCTGACTTAATCAGTAGAAATGTTTTCTCACTAGAGCCAGTGTGTGAGGGGTATGTGTGTGTTTGTTTAGCTTTTGTTTTCCATATCTAATTATATAATGACTTCCCCAGAAAATAAAATGAGAAACAGATTCTTGATGTGTCAGCTGTTCATATTGTGAAAACAAAGTTTTTTGATCAGAACTGTGGGGAAACATTACTGAAAACAAAAAAGGAAATGAGTAAAGCAAAAAGAAAGAAGAGAAAAAAGAAAGTAAAGATCTTTGTTATCTACCTATTTAGGGGTTCTTACCCCTGAGGCAGCTACTCTCACCTCAGATTGACTTGATCGTTATTTAAAAGCTTGATAATTTCATTGGTGTTGAAAAACTAGGTTCTATGATTGGAATTTGAAACCATACCTCATTTAACTCTCCTAGATTCACAGGCGGCTTAAGTTGTTTGTAATATCATCTGTCATGAGGAAATGATAGCCATTCATTCATTCATTCATTCATTCTGTTTATTGAGTGGCTGCTCTGTTCTAGGCTTTGTACTTCTTTTTTTTTGAGACGGAGTTTCGCTCTTGTCCAGGCTGGAGTACAATGGTGCAATCTCGGCTCACCGCAACCCCCGCCTCCCAGGTTCAAGCGATTATACTCCCTCAGCCTACCGAGGAGCTGGGATTACAGGCATGCACCACCACGCCTGGCTAATTTCTTGTATTTTTAGTAGGGACGGGGTTTCTCCATGTTGGTCAGGCTGGTCTCGAACTCCTGACCTCAGGTGATCCACCCGCCTCGGCCTCCCAAAGTGGTGCTAGGATTACAGATGTGAGCCACCGCGCCCGGCCTAGGCTTTGTACTTCTAACACACTGTGGTTACCTGACGTTAGGCTGCTTTTTCTAAAGCACTATTTCTGTGACATCAAACTAATTATCAACTGAAAAATACACATTCAAATATATGAAAACATACACAATTTACTCATGTCTAGCCACAAGGGGCCAAGAAAGCAGTGTCTTTTGACATTTTCATACTTGTAAGAAGTTAGTTAGATCTCCCTCAAACCCTTTTACTGTAAGGGCTGAATCCTGAGACCCGTGAAATCTTTGGAAAGCCATGGTTTAAAAATACCCTGTTTTTAAAGTGTGTACAGAAAATACTGCTCTAGATGAGCCAGATAAAGTGCTGTTACATCAGGGTGTCTCAACCTCAGCTCTGTTGACATTCTGTAACTGCCTCTTCAGTTTCTGCCACACTGGCCTGTCAGTGAAATAAAACACAGAGAACGCAGCATGTGGAAATCTTTTTAAAAATGTTAATCTATCTTCCTGTGTAGACACTGGCACCTTAGGTGAAAGAAGTGAAAATTTGTTGTTGTTACTCTTTCCATAATTCTCATAGGTTTGTCCTATCAGGTTATCGCCTAAGTGCTTTTTTGCCTAGATGCCATTAAAAACGTTTGGAAATGACTTGGAAATATCCAGAGTGTATTTTAAACACTACTGTTATGCTACTGTAAGGTATTTACATTGATGTATAGATGTCATGTTATTCTGGTGATGTGTTTTTAAAATCTTCATTGTAAAGCCCAGTTAGCTAGTTTATATGTGATTTTTTAAAAAGCATAGCCTCTGGTACCATTTAATATCTACTATTTAAAGCATGCAGTTGGAATGTTTATGTTAAAATATACAGACCTTTCAGATATTTTAAATAATACTTGTCTATTAGAGTGAAATTTTGAAACAAAACATTTGATCAGTTATTCTTTGGAAGCTTCAAGTCAATTAATATGTTAACTTTTAAACATGACTGGCAGATCTCAGTATTTAAAGGAAATCTACCTCCTATTTGTTGCCATTAGCTGTAGTTATTTGAGACACTTGGTAGAGGTAAATATTGCAGCACAAATCCTTTTAGTAACAGTTACTTTTTAAGGACCTTTCCAACTTGACATTTTATAGTTCAGGATTCTCCTGACAGACAAAATGGCAAAGATTACAGTTTTCTAGACTTGAGCTTTATAACCAAAATATGTTTATATATATATATTTATATATAAATGTATAATTATATATAAATTATATAAATTATATACTTATATATGACATGACATATATAATTATAATATATATTAAAAATTTTGGTTATATATACAACATATATAACTATATATAATTTATATAGTTACATAATATATAATATATAACATAAATTATATATAACATATAATATATAACAAATTATATATAATATATGTTATATATAATTGTATATAACATATTATACATATCTACCATAGATATGTATATATAATCATGTAAATTATATAATTTATAATTATTTTTAAAATATAAATTTTTAAAGTATAAAAATTATTAAAAAATAAAAATAAATTATAAACAATATATAATTATATAAACATCTATATACATATATAGATATGTTATATATAATATATATAACATTAATTATATATAATATATATAACATTAATTATATATACATATATACCATAGATATGTTATATGTAATTATATAATTATAATATAATATAATTATATATTATATAAAATTATATAATATATAATTATATATTTATAAAATTTAATATATAATTATATATAAAATTATATATAATATATAATTATATAAAATATATATTTATATATTAAATATATATAATATATAATTATATATGTTATATGTTTATATATTATATATTATATATAATATCTAATATATATTATATTAGATATTATATATGATATCTAATATATATTATATTAGATATTATATCTAATATATATTATATATAATACATATTAGATATTATATATATATAATTATATGTATGTATTTTTTTTTGAGATGGAGTCTCAGTTGCCCAGGCTGGAGTGCAGTGCCGCAATCTCAGCTCACTGCAACCTCCAACTCCCGGGTTCAAGCAATTCTCCTGTCTCGCCTCCCGAATAACTGGGACTACAGGCATCTGCCACCACACCTGGTTAATTTTTGTATTTTTAGTAGAGGCAGGATTTCACCATATTGATCAGGCTGGTCTCAAACTCCTGACCTCAGGTGATCTGCCCACCTTGGCCTCCCAAAGTCCTAAGATTACAGGCGTGAGCCACTGCACCTTGCCTATATATTTCTTAAAAGCTGCTTTCTTTTGATGACAAATTAGAAAAGTAGTTAGCTGAATGAAGGTACAAATTCATTTTAATTGCAATATTAAATGGGAATTTTTCTTTTCTTTTCTTTTTTTAGAGACAGGGTTTTCCTGTGTTGCCCAGGCTGGCCTCGAACTCCTGGGCTCAAGTGATCCTCCTGCCTTGGCCTCCCAAAGTACTGGGATCACAGGCATGAGCCATCACACCTGGCCTTAAATGGGAATTTTAAATGGTAGAAGAATGGTGTTTATAAGGAAAAACATCTGAGACAATGGAGAAAACCAGGAAGCTGGACTCCCCCTGTCTGCTTCTCTACTCTTCCTCTTGAGTAATGTAGTTAGCTGGATGCTAAGGAGGAGGAACACTCCATGGGCTCTATGAATCTCAAACAGTTCTGAATATAAAATATTTTCAAGTGTTTATAACCTTTTTCTAGAGTATTGTCCCATGACGAAGCTGATCTTCCTTCTCAATTCAGCATAGAAAATAAGGGTAACCTGAGAAAGAAGCAATGGTAATAAATAGACCCAGAGTATATTCTTCCAATAGGGGATTATTAAAAATAAATCTTGAAATTATCTAATATTTCTTTTCTTTTTCTGTTAAGTTGCTGTAGCCCAAGGTGGAACAATCCAGATTTCTAACCCAGGATCTGATGGTGTTCAGGGACTGCAGGCATTAACAATGACAAATTCAGGAGCTCCTCCACCAGGTGCTACAATTGTACAGTACGCAGCACAATCAGCTGATGGCACACAGCAGTTCTTTGTCCCAGGCAGCCAGGTTGTTGTTCAAGGTATATTTTATTAATCTAATACATTTAGAATACCTATGGATTACTATATCACACCATTGAGTGGTGATTTTATAGTTTTCTGAAATATATCGAAGGTAGATGGGGGTTGGGAGGCACTTAAAAAGGCTTACAGAAGAAATATTTTAATACATTAAACAGCAAATTAAGTTTTATCATTTTTCACCTTTTAGCAGGTTTTACTGGCTCTGGAGAAAGGCCACATTCAGAGTAGCATGATAGAAAAAGAGAGATAGAAACATGAATGAATTTTTTTTTTTTTTTTCCGAGATGGAGTCTCGCTCTGGCACCCAGGCTGGAGTACAATGGTGCGATCTCGGCTCACTGCAACCTCTGTCTCCTGGGTTCAAGCGATTCTTCTGCCTCAGCTTCCTGGGGAGCTGGGATTACAGGCATGAGCCACCACGTCTGGCTAGTTTTTGTATTTTTAGTAGAGACGGGGTTTCACCACGTTGGGCAGGCTGGTCTCGAAGTCCTGACCTCAGATGGAGTCGTCCTGACCTCAGGTGGAGGCCTCAGCCTCCTAAAGTGCTGGGATTACAGGTGTGAGCCACCGCACCTGGCCACATGAATGAATTTTTAAATTAATTAGATATCCTTCATTTGGGGGTTGCAAACGTTGTACCTGATAGATCTATTACCTAATCTATGACAATTTAAGTATTCAGGCTATGATGCCCCAAATTTGTTTTTTTCCCCAGCTGTTACTTTTAAGTCTAATTTCTAGGCAACTCATTTCGAAACAAATGCTGACTTTGGGTTTTTTGTTTGTTTTGTTTTTTTGTTTTTTTGACTGACTGTTCTTAGTTGTTTGAATTCTGAAGCATCCATTCTAGCTCTTATGGAAGCTGTCAGTAGTGAAATAAAAGTTGAGATATAGCCAGCCCTAAGCTTTTAGAGTTACCTGAGATTTCAACTGGATTTGCGTTATACATTATTTTAATTCAGTTGTGCTTATGATAACTATAATAGATGTATTTAATACAGCTTTCAAAACTCATGTGTTTTAATTGAATTCTATTCCTCTTGGTCCATTGGCTTAGGATTTAGGATATAGCACTAATTTTTTAAAAATTTGTTTATTTTATTTATTTATTTATTTATTTATTTATTTATTTATTTTTGAGACGGAGTCTCGCTCTGTCGCCCAGGCTAGAGTGCAGCAGCGCGATCTCGGCTCACTGCAACCTCCGCCTCCCGGGTTCATGCCATTCTCCTGCCTCAGCCTCCCAAGTAGCTGGGACTACAGGCACCCGCCACCGTGCCCGGCTAATTTTTTTTGTATTTTTAGTAGAGATGGGGTTCACCGTGTTAGCCAGGATGGTCTTGATCTCCTGACCTCGTGATCCGCCCACCTCAGCCTCCCAAAGTGCTGGGATTACAAGTGTGAGCCACCACGCCCAGCCTAAATTTATTTATTTACTTTTTGAGACGGATTCTCGCTCTGTCACCCAGGCTGGAGTGCAGTGGCGCAATCTCGGCTCACTGCAACCTCCGCCTCCCAGGTTCAAGGAATTCTCCTGCCTCAGCCTCCTGAGTAGCTGGGACTACAGGCGCACAACGCCATGCCTGGCTAATTTATTGTATTTTAGTAGAGACGGGGGTTTCACCGTATTGCCCAGGCTGGTCGCGAACTCCTGAGCTCAGGCAATCCACCCACCTTGGCCTCCCAAAGTGCTCGGATTACAGGCAGCACTAATGTTAAGGAAAGTAAAATCAGTTCTTTTAGTTAGAATGTCTTGCAGGTATTATAAGCATATTATAATTGATGAGTCTCTTGATAATTATACCCTCAGGTATTTTGGGGGTTAATGTGGACTATGATAAAAGTGTGTGAAGAACTGAGATGGTGGCATTTATGGAGTAAAAAATGCATAGTACGAACCCAGTACTTTAATGTTTTCTTGAAATGTAAAATGAAAGCCACCTGTTCTATTCCCCCATACTCATGGACCATATTTATGTCTAAGTGAATAGTCTTAAAGAATAATTATTTTTTCTCATTTTATCTTTGTTACATGGAAGAATCTACTGCAAACAACAGAGTTTTGAGAATTTTTAATGTTTTACACAATACGCACGTAAGTTTGTGCCTTGGGGTTTTTATTTAAGAATTACTTTTCTTCCACAAGTCACAAAGATTTTTTTCCACATTTTCTTCTATTTGCTTTATGGTTTTACCTTTCACATTTATGTCTTTAATGTACCTGGGCTTCATTTCTGTATATAGTATTTGGTGGGAATTCATTTTTAACTTTTTTCTCCTTATATGGAGTCACTCCCAAGGGTTTGTTGTTTCCTCACTGGTGTATGGGGCAGCCTTAATTAAACAGTAGGTTTGCTTTTGCACCTGGATCTGGCCCGTCTTCTGTCTGATTCATCTTTTTCTGAATGCCAGTGCCATACATGTTTGTTATCTCATAAAACAAGTTCCCCTTGTCTTTTTTCTCAGTCTGATGCAGAGTTAGCTTTTTGTGCACTATTATTCTTTCATATTTATTTGGAATAAGTTTGAGTTTCTAAATAGTAGTAGTAAAAATAATAATAATAAAACCAATGATGAGACTGTATTAATTTTTTTTTTCTTGAGATGGAGTCTCGCTCTGTTGCCCTGCCTGGAGTGCAGTGGCACGATGGCTCACTGCAAGCTCCACCTCCTGGGTTCACGCCATTCTCCTGCCTCAGCCTCCCGAGTAGCTGGGACTACAGGCGCCTGCCACCACGCCCGACTAATTTTTTTGTATTTTTAGTAGAGATGGGGTTTCACCATGTTCGCCAGGATGGTCTTGATCTCCTGACCCATGATCCGCCTGCCTCGGCCTCCCAAAGTGCTGGGATTACAGGCATAAGCCACCACGCCCGGCCAAGACTGCATTTAATTTAGGGAGAGCTGAAGTCTTCATAATGTTAAATTTATCTATCCCAAACCATAGAAAGTCTTGTTTATTCAGATCTCATTTTACTTCTTTTAACAGTTAAACATTTTTCTTTTTATTTATTTATTTATTTATTATACTTTAAGTTTTAGGGAACAGTTGAACATTTTTCTTCATGGAGATCTTGCATATTCTTTCTTTAGTTGGTTCCTAAGTACTTTATGGGTTTTGTTGCCATTACAGTGGTACCTTATTTTTTATTGTATTTTCTAATTGTTGCTGATGTAGCGAAATATGGATTATTTTAAGTCGATCTTTTATCTATTAACTTTGCTAAGCTCTAATTACGTCTAATAATTTACTGATTCTTTGTGAATCAGTCTGTGATCCTATGTGAATGTTTATACAAATAGTGATGTTTTGTTTCCTTCCTTCCAATCTTTATTCCTCTTTTCTTTTTCTCTTTTTTTCTTTTCCATAAATAATCATGGCCAGGAGCTCCATTTTAAACGCAGCAAGGCCAGTGGGCATTCTTGTATTCCTGAACTTAGTAGCAGTGTTCCCTGCCCTCCTTCTCCCTTCATCTCACTAAAGGGCCCTGTCAGCTTCTTTGTGGATTCTCAGTGCCTGTCTTGGCTGATGCCTCAGCCATATTTAACACTGTCGACTTCTGCTTCCTCCACTTCCTGAGACTGTGTCCTCCTTGCACTTCTCTCTCTGCTGCTTCTCTGTCAGTCTCGTGGCTAGGCTAAGCTTCCCCTGCCCCTGTCCTGAGTGTTTCAGTGATCCTCAGGCTCACTCCCCCACCCTCTTCCTGCTGAGCTCCCTCCCTGGAGGACTCCCTCCCAGGCTGGCTTCAGTTCACTGTGACTATGTCCTGACTCCAGCTGGTTCCTTAGGTGGCCACACATACCTCTGACTCCTGAAATCCACTGTTCCTTTCTTCACTGATTGACCACTACTATCTCACCTGGTGCTTGATGCCAGAAACCTGGGTGTTGTCCCGTATTCTTCCCAGTCTCCACTCTAAGTCACTGTGTAGATTCTTCTCCCTGGCTGAGCCATGCATGCTTCTGCCACTCCACACCCCTCTGTCATGGCCCTGGCCCTGGCCTGGGTGCTATCCCTCTGACCCAGGCTACCCCTGTGGGCTGCAGTCTCCAGCAGCCACTGGAAGCTGGCTATTGTGGAACAGCTTTCTGATCCTCCTAATCATGCCAGAGGCAGCAGCTCCCTTCTTGGCTCAGTTTTTTGGGAATTGTTCCTGAAATTTCAGCTAGACTCTTCATTCCTCACAGTGATTCTGGGAGCCACTGATAGTTCTTAAAAACAGCAGTTTCTTGCCCCCAACATCTCCATTACTGCATTGCACTGTTTTGTTTTGTTTTGTTTTGTTTTGAGACAGAGTCTCACTCTCTTGGCCAGGCTGGAACACAGTGTTGTGATCTCAGCTCACTGCAACCTCTGTCTCCTGGGCGCAAGTATTTCTCCTGCCTCAGCTTCCCAAGTAGTTGGGATTACAGGCATGTGCCACCATGCCCAGCTAATTTTTGTATTTTTAGTAGAGATGGGGTTACACCATGTTGGCCAGGCTGGTCTCGAGCTCCTGACTTTAGGTAATCCGTCCATCTGGGCCTCCCAAAATGCTAAGATTATAGGCGTGAGCCACTGCACCTGGTGTCTGGGGTCTTTTTTATAAGGGCACTAATCCTGTTCACAAGGGTTCCACCCTCATGACCTCATCACCTCTCAGAGGTCCCACCTCCAAATGCTATTGCATTGGAGGTGAGGATTTCAACAGAGGAAATTGGGCAGGGATACAAACATTCAGTCCATAGCATCCACTCAAAAGCATCCATCAATGTCTGTGACCTGTTAGACAAAGCTCCATATTTTTCATGTGGCCCAAATCTTTGCTTGATCCAAGCCTTGCATTCTTTAATAGCTGCCTACCTCTCCACTTCTCCCTCTTTTGTAATACAGCTCTTTCTTTCATTTCCTGGGATAGGTCATGCCCTCTCTCCCTCCAGGGACTTCTTCACACATACCGATTGCCTGATAAGAATACTTTCCCCGAGGAAGCCTTGCCCATCCTCCACATCTGGCTTAGGCAACCTCCTGTGAGTTCCTACTGTACTTCCTTAGGCACACATCATGTTGTATTGTGGCTCTTTGTGTCTTGCTAGATGGTAAGTTCTATTTGGACAAGTACCTAGCACAGACCCTGGCATGTGATAAATGTTCAGTAAGTATTTACCAAATGAAAGTGAACTATTCTTCCTCTGAAAATGTGATTTGTTCTGTGCGCTGATTGACTTGAGATTAACTGGTCCAGGGAATATATTAAAACTTTATTAAGAGCAGTAATCAACTAAGCAACCCATTTCCCTTCTTTCTTTCCTTCCTTGACTTTTTTTCACACCAATATTTATTGAGCATCTATGTGCCAATTTAAAGAAATACTGACATAAAAATCAATTTCTTACTGATTTTCTGAAATTTGAACTAAAATTTACTAATAGCATTCTTGGACCCAAACCCTCAGGTGTGGCTGGGACAGCAAAGAGTCCCTGCTGGAGCCCCAGATTGGGGTTGATGTCTAGATGACCATCCAGGCTTTCTTACTCAGTCAAGATATCTTCAGCTGAATTGAAACCCTAGCCCCCTTGTCAGGTATCCTGGAGAATTACTAGAAACATGGACACCCCCTGAAACTTTACCTCCTGATCATCTGCCGTGTAAAGTCGTTACCTTTACTGGAAGATGATTAAATTAAATACAGCTAAAATGTGGTGGGATGTCCTTTCATTGACATAAGGTTTGGTTGAATTCTAATCATACAAGGGAAAGGGCTTTGTACAACTCACCTATGAAGACAAAAGGTCGGCCGGGCGCGGTGGCTCACACCTGTAATCCCAGCACTTTGGGAGGCCGAGGTGGGCGGATCACCTGAGGTCGAGGGTTCAAGACCAGCCTGGCCAACATGGTGAAACCCCGTCTCTACTAAAAATACAAAAATTAGCCAGGCATGGTGGGCACCTGTAATCCCAGCTACTCGGGAGGCTGAGGCAGGAGAATCATTTGAACCCGGGAGGCGGAGGTTGCAGTGAGCCAAAATTGCACCTTTGTACTCCAGCCTGGGGGAGATTAGTGAGACTTCGTCTCAAAAAAAAAAAAAAAGACAAAAGGTCTCAGTGGCAGCCGGGCGCGGTGGCTCATGCCTGTAATCCCAGCACTTTGGGAGGCTGAGGTGGGTGGATCACGAGGTCAGGAGATCGAGACCACGGTGAAACCCCGTCTCTACTAAAAATACAAAAAAAAAATTAGCCGGGTGTGGTGGCGGGCGCCTGCAGTCCCAGCTACTCGGAGAGGCTGAGGCAGGAGAATGGCGGGAACCCGGGAGGCGGAGCTTGCAGTGAGCCGAGATTGCGCCACTGCACTCCAGCCTGGGCGACAGAGTGAGACTCCGTCTCAAAAAAAAAAAAAAAAAAGGTCTCAGTGGCATGTCACTTATTTTTTTGCAGTGAAAATGCCAATAATTTTTTTCCAGGCTATGGTCTGTTCTGTGGTTGAACATTCGCCCATTTTTGTGTCTAACCTTATAATCACTGAATTTCCTATAATCCAGTTCACTATGTGCCAAGCCTTCATTAAGTGATCCAAATAAAATTTGACATTTAAAAAAAATGTACAAATAGTAATTTTGATTTATTTATGAATTTTAAAAATCACAAATGTCTTTTCAGGGGGGTTTAATCTGGTAAAATAATGTATTAGATTGAATCACATGAAACTGCTATTTTTGTAGGCCAGAAAGGTCAAATATCAGCAAGTTCATGTGATTCAATCTAGTAGTTATGGGAGAATACTACATAATACTTGCTCCATTGGCACAGTGAATTTTTAAAATTTAATTATCTACTCCCTTCAAGTGAAAGTAGCAAATTCTGTATCACCTTAGGAGGAGTTGGATTTTCTGATGGTGTAGCAAATGGCTCAGCAAATAAAAATGTTAAGTGAACATAGGTGGCTGGATATTTCTCGGTGAGTTTAGAAGTGACTATGAAATATGGTATTTCTTTGCTGATAGTCAATTTTTTTTTTTTAAATCTCCCAAGTCTTTTTTTCTCCTATGAGTTAGGAAAATATGTTGGGTTTATTCTCCCTTAGTTTACCTAGAAACCTTGGACACAACAATAATAAAGAAGTAGCCCTGTAAGATGCAATCATGTAACTTTTAATGCTAAAAGAGACATTATTATTATTATTTTTTTTTTTTGCCAGAGCCCACCTCAAACAGATTTCTATGTAAAAATGAGAAACAAGAGCATTAAGATGGTTTATTACAGGAAGAGTTTTTATAGGGCTTGGGTTTCAGTGAGCTCGCCTGTGACAAAGCAAATTGATGGCAGTGATAGGCTAGTGATGTCATTGTGATGTCAGTCCTCCTGCTTATCCTGCACATGCTTGCTAATTTGGAACACTTTATGTTGAACTGTGTTAGAGGAAACAAGACAGTTCTGTCTGCAGAAGCCCATTATGGCTGTAACTGGAGATGACACAGGTAAGAATGTTAAAGAGGGGTTTTCAGTTAGTTGTGCAGATTGTTTTGAAGTTTAGGAAGTATTCAGGAACATCTGAGTGTTTCAGAAAGTGTTACTCTCCTAGTCACTTAGGTGTAAGACTTTTTTGAAATATACATCCATATATTCAGCTCACTTTGTTAGGGCATCTTAGTGTGATTGTTTCTTTGCTCAATATTCTATTACTTGCTTGACTGAGGCACTAATCCTCTCTTCCTCCCTCTATCCTCCCTCCCCTCCTCCCCCCTCTTCCCCTCCTCTTCTCTTCCCCTCTCCTCCTCCCCTCCGTCTCTGTGTTTCTCTTTCATGTGCATACCATTCTGCCCTACTAAAATAAGCTGTTACTTCATCTGCAACCTGTTGCGAATTCAATCTAGCCTCAGATTAAACATACAGTATATACTGTTCACGTTCTGATTTCATTACTGTGGACAAATGCAGCTCCAAACAGAATAGGAAAAACCCGCGTGTTATGGATGTTTTTGTGCCTACTTGTTTCTTTCCTCCTGTATTTAAAATGGTCTTTTCAGCTAATTGAGTTCAAAGGGCTGATGTCATTACATTTCCTGGAATCGTGTTTCAGCAGGGGAAGTGGAAAAGTTAAACTCCGAGGGAGCTGCACATTGACGTCAGCTCCGAGTCATGTTGTGATTTAGTCAGTTCCTTTCCGCTTTGTAAAATGCTGCTGACAGATTTAGAGTTAACTAGCTCACCACTGCCTCTGCCTCCAAACTCCCTTTTAGACTGAATAGCTTTTCTTGTTAGCCCTACTTTAACATTTCTTTTGAAGTGGGTGTCTGCTTGAAGAGGGAAACACGTCATGAAACTGTAATGCATGAACAGAACTCAGGAGTTGTCTGGCCAGCTTAGTGGTAAGATCGAACCTCCTGCTGAGGCCGTCCCTGCACGCGCCTGGTGAGAAAATGGACTATGTATTGTATAAGCTGGCGGATTCTTTACTCTTACTCCATCTATAGGAACTTGCGATTCAGAGCTCTCTCTAGTGTTCAGTCGGGGAAGTGCTTGTCTTTTACTTTTTCTCCCAGCCTCTGGTATTTAAATTTGTAATCGGTAATTTTTCACTGGATTTGCTTTTCTCAGTAACAAATAGTGATTTTGAAAGGCTTAGTTACTGATAACCTTTGTGTGCTTGCAGCGTTGTTTATTCAATAGTGATTTTGAAAGGCTTAGTTACTGATAACCTTTGTGTGCTTGCAGCGTTGTTTATTCAGTGGTCTTGTTTGTATTACAATACTGAATTTGCAGCTGAATTAAGAAAGCGTGGATGGTTTTAAACAACCTCACTACAATTTAGCTCTTCGAAGTTAATGGGTCTCAGCCCTCTTTCTGGATAGGAACATTGGATTGTCTTGAGTAAGTAAAACCTGTATTACATTGTTTTTAAAACTGTCTTGAGGAACTATTTTTTTTCTCGAAGTTTGTGAAGTTCTAGAGATGCTCTAGACTGCAGAACTCAAGTGATGAATTTATTATAAGACATAGATGAACTTAAAATAATCTCAAACACTGCATGCCATATGATTCTTAGAACCAGAAGGCACTTTTGTACATATATTTTCTAAAAATTATTGGTTTATATCTTTCTTTACCAAGTCTTTCATTCCTATTCCCCCTTTGACTTGTCTAAGCATAAGACTTATAACAAAAAATAAATAAAATGATGTGAAAACGCTGTGTACTTTTTTTTTTTTTTTTTTTTGAGACAGAGTCTCGCTCTGTCGCCCAGGCTGGAGTGCAGTGGCGCGATCTTGGCTCACTGCAAGCTGCGCCTCCCGGGTTCACGCCATTCTCCTGCCTCAGCCTCCTGAGTAGCTGGGACTACAGGCGCCCGCCTAATTTTTTGTATTTTTAATAGAGACAGGGTTTCACCGTGTTACCCAGGATGGTCTCGATTTCCTGACCTCGTGATCCGCCCGCCTCGGCAACGCTGTGTACTTTTAACCACTACATATAAATAAATAAACATTTTTGACATTTGTTTTTACAGAACGAACATAACATCCTTGAAAGTTTTTTTTTTTTTTTTTTTCAGACGGAGTCTCGCTCTGTCACCCAGGCACCCAGGCTGGAGTGCAGTGGCGCGATCTCGGCTCACTGCAAGCTCTGCCTCCCGGGGTCACGCCATTCTCCTGCCTCAGCCTCTCCGAGTAGCTGGGACTACAGGCGCCCGCCACCACGCCCGGCCAATTTTTTGTATTTTTAGTAGAGACGGGGTTTCACCGTGGTCTTGATCTCCTGACCTCGTGATCCGCCCGCCTTGGCCTCCCAAAGTGCTGGGATTACAAGCGTGAGCCACCGTGCCTGGCAACCTTGAAAGTTTTTTTTCACAGTTTTACCAATAATGCTACACATGATTGATTTTCCCTTTCCAATTTAAACTTTTCAAAATGCTGAAACTTTAAAATGTCAAACAACTTAAAACACTTTTTCACAAGACCTGATTTTGCCTTTGGAAATCATATTTTTAAAAATCTGGTCATTTCTTACAGAATCAGTGCTATTTGAAAAATGAGTAATAAATCTTATTTCATTTTACTTTATTTATTTATTTATTTATTTATTTATTTATTTATTTAATGAGACGGAGTCTTGCTCTGTCGCCCAGGCTGGAGTGCAGTGACTGGATCTCGGCTCATTGCAAGCTCGGCTTCCTGGGTTCACGCCATTCTCCTGCCTCAGCCTCCCGAGTAGCTGGGACTACAGGTGCCCACCACCACGCCCGGCTAATTTTGTTTTTTTTTTTTTGTATTTTGGTAGAGACGGGGTTTCACCGTGTTAGCCAGGATGGTCTCGATCTCCTGACCTCATGATCTGCCTGCCTCGGCCTCCCAAAGTGCTGGGATTACAGGCGTGAGCCACCGCGCCCGGCCTCATTTTACTTTATTTTTTAAAGCCAAAAGAGCACAGGGTTAGGGACGTTTTTGAAGGTGTAGTAGAGTAGCTTTAGGAACCAGACCTCTGGGCTCTTAGTTCTGAGGTAACCCTGTGGATCGGCAGACCAAGTAGATCTAGATTAGTGGCTTGCAGACTTTTCAACCATGACCCACATTATATCACAACAAAGTGGACCTATGTGTGTGTGTACCCTACATTTATATAAAATAAGTTTCAGACATAATTCTTATCCTTACAAAATATGATGTACCCATAATTCCTTTTCTGTCCTCTTTTTAAAATGCTATTCTTGACCCGTGAAATTTACTTTATGACCTGTTAATGGTCTACAGATTACAGTTTGAAAAACTTTGATCTAGACCGAAATTAGGCTCCTAGCACTAATGGCTGGCCTGGAAAAGATATTAGCAGCATTTACTTACAGGATCATGAAGTGAAATATGAAAAGCAAATGACTGGCCGGGCGCGGTGGCTCACGCCTGTAATCCCAGCACTTTGGGAGGCCGAGGCAGGCAGATCACAACCTCAGGAGTTAGAGACCAGCCTGGCCAACATGGTGAAACCCCGTCTCTACTAAAAATACAAAAATTAGCCAGGCGTGGTGGCACATGCCTGTAATCTCAGCTACTTGGGAAGCTGAGGCAAGAGAATGGCTTGAACCCAGGAGGCAGAGATTGCAATGAGCCAAGATCGCACCACTGCACTCCAGCCTGGGCGACAGAACGAGACTCCATCTCAAAAAAAAAAAAAAAAAAAGTAAATGACTATAGTTTATAGGATTATATTATTGATTTTGTGGGGCATAATTTACATTTTTATTAGAAATTGCCTTCTGTTCATAAACTGATTCTGTTAGGAGCATAATTTCCTATCTTTTAGACTCTGAATCTGACGTTGCATTCTGGCTGGATTTCTGAATTGTTAAAAACAAACTTTCCAACAAATTTGGAAAACTAGTGTCTTAGTTAATATTTGATGCATGAGAATAAGGATACCATCTTTGTGAAAGGAGGCTATTAGCAATTATTTTTGCTTAGAAATATTTACATAAAAGAATAATTTCGAGGCCGGGCGTGGTGGCTCACGCCTGTAATCCCAGCACTTTGGGAGACCGAGGTGGGCAGATCATCTGAGGTCAGGAGTTCAAGACCAGTGTGGCCAACATGGTGAAACCCCATTTCCACAAAAATACAAAAATTAGCCGGGCGTGGTGGCACATGCCTGTAATCCCAGCTACTCGGGAGGCTGAGACGGAAGAATCACTTGAACCTGGGAGGTGGAGGTTGCAGTGAGCTGAGATCGTGCCATTGCACTCCAGCCTGGGTGACAGAAGAAGACTGTGTCTCAACAACAACAAAAAAGAATAATTTCATTTAGGTGTGACAGCTTCTTGAAGTTGGTAACTGAACAAGTTATAATCACTTTGGAAGTGAAAATAACAAGGCATTTATCTAAAGATTCAGTAAACCAAATCTGCAGGGTAAAATTGGAAATTACTCATGTTATTTTCCTACTACTTTTGAAAAATGTATAATGAAATGTAATTTGGGATATTTATTTCACTTTGCCCTGTTTATATGAATATATTAGGCAAATATATTTATTCATTTATATTCTAATAAAATAATTATACTTTGCATTTACGTAAACTTTAAAATAAAAAAAAATCACTTAATGTTACAAATAAACATGAATACCAACTGTAGAAAGTGCTGTCAAAGAAACTGTCAGATTGTGAGTGACCCAGAAACAGGACATACAGGTGAAGGGATCAGGTAGGCCTCACTAGGAAACCATGTTCAAATGCTAAAAAAGGCAGTTTACAGGCATTCTCACTGATATATGCCCAACTACACCCAGGTCAGACTGGGTAAATGACTTCCAAGTTTACAAAGCTAGCAAGTAGTGAACCCGTTCGAGTCTTCAGAATCCTCGGGTTTTGCTCATAGCATATTAATGTGACTCCTCAAAAGTCACCTGACATTGACACATGAATGCAGTGTCATGTGAGTACATGCTGCTACACACTGCTTATAAAACATATAAAATGAGGTTAGGTTAACATCATTTTAAGTCGTTAAAATGGCTTTTTTTTTTTTTTTTTTAGACAGAGTTTCACTCTTTTTGCCTAGGCTGGAGTACGGTGGCGTGATCTCGGCTCACTGCAACCTCTGCCTCCCAGGTTCAAGTGATTCACCTGCCTCAGCCTCCCAAGTAGCTGAGATTACAAGGGCCCACCACCACACCCGGCTAATTTTACATTTTTAGTAGAGATAGGGTTTCACCATTTGATCAAGCTGGTCTCGACCTCAAGCGATCCACCTGCCTCAGCCTCCCAAAGTGCTGGGATTACAGGCATGAGCCACCACACCCAGCCTAAAATTGAATTTTTTATAGATTATTATTACTCTCATAGGACAATAGAGCATATATTTGCTATTATATGGAACATTAAATTTCAGTGTTCATAATTTCCCATCTTTTATATAGACTGACTCATAGATTTTCACATACTAAACTTTAAAAGGTCCCTTATGTATAACTTACTTAGCTGGATTGTGGTAATAATTTCATAATGTATGCATATGTGAAAGCATCACGTTGTACGCTTTGAGTATATACAGTTTTTGTCAATTATACCTCAATGCTGAAAATATTTTGGTGAGTTAATTCTATGTGGTCTATGTGTTATAGTGATTGTAGCAAATTTGAAAATGTTCAGTGCTTAAATAGCCATTTTTATGTAGGATTTAATTTTCACAGAGAAGGGAACGTTTTTGGCAGTGTGGGACACCAGGCATGGAGGTGTAGGATCTGGGTATTAGGAGCAGGTGGTGGTAGAGAGGAAGAGAACCACAGCAGTGGTGGTGATGTCAGCAGCTTACCAGAGCTAGGGATAGAAGCCCCCCACTTAGAAGTGTGACATCTGAGTTAACCTCTGCTGCTTACTTAAAAATGTATTTAGGATTAGTGCCATGCTGTGAAATGGCGTATGAGAGCAGGAACTCTCTATATAAAAATGTTTTTTATTCAGTCTTTGTGCTCAGTACTACAGATATCTTAATAAATAAACAATTGAATAAAATAATCATTTGGGGTGTTGAGAAATCGTTTCACTTTGGAAGTTACCAACATAGGTACTTGGCTGGGTTTCTGACTTATTTCTTTGTTTCCTACTCTCATTTGTGGTTTTTTTTCAGTTTTCTTCTTCCCAGTCTGACGAGAGTATATCTTTGGCCATTCAAGGTTCTATTATAAATAATTGCATACATTGAAAAGGACATCTTACATTATCTTTAATAATGTATTCTCTAAAGGAATATAATGATATATAATTTTATAATTTTTTAATAGGCATATTTTTTAACAAAATAAGGAATAAGAGCCATAAATTTTGATTCCCTGGGTTTGTCAGAAGGGAAACTCCAGGGGGAAATGTATTTATGGATGTTATATGCGTTTTAACTAATATACAGTATAAACATAATTTGGAACATTGTCTTTCGGAACTTAAGGAGGGGAAGAGGAAGGGAACTAACATTTGTGGAGTGCCTGCCATGTGCCAGGCACTGTGCTAGACACTTTGACATACATTATAGGGTTTACTGTGAGTATTAAATGAGATACTGTATCCCCATTTTACAGATGAGGAAACTGAACTTGCCCCAAGTCACATGGCTGGTAAGTGGCAGAGCTGGACTAGAACCCAGACTCCAAACCCCATGCTTTTTCTGCTGTACCGTGTTTAAAGCTTGCAAAGAGAGGTATGAAGTTAATGACCAAAATTGAGAGTTCTAGGAATTTTCTTTTCCCATGAAATATTTGATACTGAACCTAAAAAAAAGAAAATGCTTTCATGTCAGGAGCTAGATGGAAGCACATCATAATGAGAACGCCTTTGCTTTTAAAATGCTATGTTAGACTTATCTAAAGTGCATCTAAGGAAAATTTAAGAAACAATGCCTTTTATCAAGAAAGGCCACTTTGAAGAGACACATCGCATCTTGCAGGGCTTTCCATGTCTTAGAGGTAAAGGTTTAGCTATAATAATGTAAGTTTATAAGAAAGACTGCTTATTTTAAGCATTCTGAATGACAGCAGGCTTGTGCAAAACCCGAGGAAGTTTAAATTTTACTTCATACAGCATACATAAACTCATGAAACACCCATTATATGCCAAGTACTGTGCTAGATTCTAGGGGTTTCTGGGGTTAAAAAGATACTATCCCTGATTTGTCTTAAAGTTTTTGCTTTCCTGAGAATAAAGTTAGTGTACAAATATCTTATAATCTTTCTTCAATCATGATTGTTAATTCCCCACTGATAAGCCATATATTTTCAGAATATGAAAATTCTAGAATAAAAAGTAATTTAGACACTTTCAGTAGTTAAATGGGACAGGAAGTGGCCTTTATAAGAATACAGGAATAGCAATGTGTCATCAGAGAATGCAGGATGGTCTTTGAACAGTGATCCTTGGTATCTTATCTGCTTTAAATTTCCACTGAGTTCTTAATATTGGAAATTTGAAGCTAACTAAGATAAATACTTTTTATAACTTGTTTTAAAATTAAAACTTGTGACATTTAGATTTTCTCAAAACAAGAGATTATCTTTGTATCTTTATTTTTTTAAGAGACAGGGTCTTGCTATGTTGCCCAGGCTGGACTTGAACTCCTGGGCTCAAGTAATCCTCATGCCTCAGCCTCTGAAGGAGCTGGGATTACAGGCATGAGCCACTGTGCACAGCTATCTTTGCCCATATCTTTTTAAATGTACTTTACTAATAAGATTATATTTGAGTATATGGAATTTGTCCATTGACCATTAGAAGTATACCACCATATAGATCCTTTGAGATATTATAGAAATTTATACAAATTCTTACTAATTTATACTAATTCCTGTTTCTGGCTTGAACTAATGAGCTGTCATTCTGATTTTTTTGAGGGAAGTAAAATGAATATATGATACCTCTGAAAAATTATAATAAAACCCAGTCACCTACCATCTCAGAACTAATACATCTGAATATATCATCCCCTTCCAAGTTATTTTATTTTTATTTTTATTTTTTTTATTTATTTATTTTTTTTTGAGACGGAGTCTCGCTCTGTCGCCCAGGCTGGAGTGCAGTGGCGCAATCTCGGCTCACTGCAAGCTCCGCCTCCCGGGTTCACGCCATTCTCCTGCCTCAGCCTCTCCGAGTAGCTGGGACTGCAGGCGCCCGCCACCACGCCCGGCTAATTTTTTTTTTGTATTTTTAGTAGAGATGGGGTTTCACCGTGGTCTCGATCTCTTGACCTCGTGATCCGCCCGCCTTGGCCTCCCAAAGTGCTGGGATTACAAGCGTGAGCCACCGCGCCCGGCCAAGAGTTGTTTAGAAGCATTTCTGATAAATACAAGTCCAATGAATGAACTTCTTTTTTTCTTTTTTACTTTTTTTTTTTCCTGAGACAGGGTCTTACTCTGTCGCCCAGGCTGGAGTGCAGTAGCATAATAACGGCTCACTGTAGCCTCAACCTCCTGGGCTCACATGATCTTCACACTTCAGGCTCTGGAACCACAGACGCGCGCCACCACACCTGGTTAATTTTTGTATTTCTTGTAGAGATCAGGTTTCTCCATGTTGCTCAGGCTGGTCTTGAACTCCTGGACTCAAGTGAACCTCCCACCTTGGCCTTCCGAAATGCTGGGATTATAGGCGTGAGCCACCATGTCTGCCCTTGAACTTCATTGTTCACCTGTTGACTATTCCCACCCACCCTTTTTTTTAAAAAAAAGTTTTTTGTGGCCGGGCACAGTGGCTCATGCTTGTGATCCCAGCACTTTGGGAGGCTGAGGCAGGTAGATCATGAGGTTAGGAGTTCGAGACCAGTCTGGCCAAAATGGTGAAATCTCATCTCTACTAAAAATACAGAAATTAGCCGGGAGCAGTGGTGGGCATCTGTAATCCCAGGTACTTGGAAGGCTGAGGCAGGAGAATCGCTTAAACCTGCGAGGTGGAGGTTGCAGTGAGCCGAGATTGTGCCACTGCACTCTACCCTGGGCAGCAGAGTGAGACTCCATCTCAAAATAAAAATAAAAAAAAGTTTTTTTTTGTTTTTGTTTTCTTTAAACTAGCTTTTGCATATATCATGGAACCATCCTGCTCTAACTTCATATTACAAGAAAACAGCAAATGTCTACAGAACTAGAGTGTAATGAGCCCCTCTCTACCTATTAATTTTACTGCACGTCTGTGTGAGCAGTGTTTGGAAAGAATGATCCTAGACCGAGGTCCATATCCATGCTGCCTGCACGTGTCAACCTGGTGTCATGTAAACTTCTCATTCGTCACTGGCTATTGTTCCAATTTTAGAAGACCTAGGTGGCCACCAGCTGTTCTATTGTTTCAGCCTTTATTACCCCATAACCTTCTTCCCTGGATGTGGGTGAAGAGAAAAGAGAGGAGAGCTGTGTTATTCTCTGCTCCACTCCATCTCCTCTGACAATACGATGAAGATATTTTAAACAATCTATTAAGTTAGTTTATAACTGGCTTAACGTGACCTTCTTAACTATCTCAAAGCTATACAGTTTTGTACGACTCATTGAGTTGTCTGTGTATATATTATTTTGAATAGTCACAAAAACAAATTTAAGACTTCTCCCAAGTTTATTCATATGCTGGTGATCATTAATCACAATTAGGCCGGGTGCGGTGGCTCACACCTGTAATCCCAGCACTTTGGGAGGCCAAGGCAGGCAGATCACGAGGTCAGGAGATCAAGAACATCCTGGCCAACATGGTGAAACCCCGTTTCTACTAAAAATACAAAAATTAGCTGGGCATGATGGTGCGTGCCTGTAATCCCAGCTACTCGGGAGGCTGAGGCAAGAGAATCACTTAAACCAGGGTGTAGGAGGTTGCAGTAAGCCAAGATTGCACCACTGCGCTCCAGCCTGGCGTCAGCAAAACTCTGTCTCAAAAAAAAAAAAAAAAATTATTACCTGTCACCAGTGTTTTAAAATTACGTGTAGAAGGAAAAGGCAGTACAACCTTATAAACAATATTTTTATTAATTCTATGAAAATCTTTAAGTGAGCTTCCTTGAAAGCCATGTTTTTAACTGTTGTATTCTTTCACCTAATTCTCAAGCCTTAGAAGGCAAAAATCTGGCATATACCCAAATAGAAGCACATAAATCAATTAATCTTTGTTTAACTTTTTAAAACAAAGTTTCAGTGATAATATCCTATTTAGCTGACAAAGTATTTGTCTCCCATGGGTAGCATTTCACTTCTTATTCATTGGGTATAATACATTTTCATGAAATAAAGAAATGCTGTGTTTTCCTCTTTTGATTGGAATTTAGTTCAGGCAATTGTTACAGAATTTGGTAACTTTTTAAGAAGTCTTTTTTCTTGCACTTAGCTTTGAGAGCATGTATTTTGTAATGTCTCATCAGAGTGACAAACTAACTCTGGACCATACGTTCTCAATGTTGAAGTGTTGGTGGTAGAAACATTTTATCACTCGAATCCATCTGTCTTTTCTAGGAAGCTATGTTTCTTGCAGTAGACAAATTTTGAATATAAATTAGGAAACTTTGAGAACTTACGTTTAGTATTTGATCTGAATACTAAGTAAATATTAAACGCTATCGTTTAACTGTATGATTATATGTGCTTAGACAATACTTTTAAATGAATATTTACAAATGTATTATTTTCCTAGGAAACCTAAGAAAGACAAAAATTATCTTTCCCCGGAGAAACTAGGTTTAAGCAGAGCTTTGCTGGGTTTTTGTTGTTGTTTTTTGTTTTTTTACTCAAACTGCAGTGAGCCCAATTCCTTCCAGTGCTTCAATCATTTTCTAGTAATGAGAATTGCACTTAAAGACATTCAGTGACTATTTCAGGCGTGATATGGAGTATAGGAAAATCTCTAAACTGAAACATTCAGAGGATGGAGATATTCTGCTTAATGGAAATTTTTGCAGTGGTGTGCTACAGTCAGCTTCTGCTGGCTTGCTAGAGCCTATTATTAAATTTTCAGGCCGGGCGTGGTGGCTCACGCCTGTAATCCCAACACTTTTCGAGGCTGAGGCAGGCAGATCACTTGAGGTCAGGAGTTCAAGACCAGCCTGGCCAACATGGCAAAACACCATCTCTACTAAAAATACAAAATTAGCCAGGCGTGGTGGTGCACGCCTGTAATCCCAGCTGCTTGGGAGGCTGAGGTACAAGAATCGCTTGAACTGGGGAGGTAGAGGTTACAGTGAGCCAAGATTACACCACTGCACTCCAGCCTGGAGCCACTTAGTGAGACTCTATCTAAAAAAAAAAGCCGGGCACAATGGCTCACACCTGTAATCCCAGCACTTTGGGAGGCCAAGGTGGGAGGATCACGAGGTCAGGAGATTGAGACCATCCTGGCTAACACGGTGAAACCCCGTCTCTACTAAAAATACAAAAAATTAGCCGGGCATGGTGGCGGGCACCTGTAGTCCCAGCTACTCGGGAGGCTGAGGCAGGAGAATGGCATGAACCCAGGAGGCGGAGCTTGCAGTGAGCCAAGATTGTGCCACTGCACTCCAGCCTGGGCAACAGAGCGAGACTCCGTCTCAAAAAAAAAAAAAAAAAGAAGAAGAAAATTTCAGTACCTTTGTGAGCTGGTTGTAAAACAGCCATTATTAAAAATTAAATGTGGCTGGGTGCAGTGGCTCACGCCTGTAATCCCAGTACTTTGGGAGGCTGAGGCGGGCGGATCACAAGGTCAGGAGGTAGACCATCCTGACTAACATGGTGAAACCCCGTCTCTACTAAAAAATACAAAAAAAAATAGCCGGGTGTGGTGATGGGCGCCTGTAGTCCCAGCTACTCGGGAGGCTGAGGCAGGAGAATGGCGTGAACTGGGGAGGCAGAGCTTGCAGTGAGCCGAGATCGCACCACTGCACTCCAGCCTGGGTGACGGAGCAAGACTCTGTCTCAAAAAAAAAAAAAATTAAATATGCGTGTGTATAAATATATATATATATATACATGCATATATATGTGCATATATACATATACACAATTTACACATTAAAAACATTAGTACTAAAAACTCATAATTTCCAAGTATTTTCTCTGTGCTCTGTGGGTATTGCCATCTGTTTTGTCTGTATGCTGTGCTGCTTCCCACGTGTGTATCTTTCCAACTCTACGCTCAGGAAAGTCACCTTGGTAGCTTGAAATTGGCCATGGTGGAAGTATTTACATCGTGAGAATTATCGAACACTACACATCAGGGCTTTTTCATTGTTTTCCCCTGAGGACTGTTTTCTTAAATATTTATTAGCACACCACTGATTTTAAGCTAAATGAGCGTCTGTGAGCTTTTGCCTTTGATAAAAACCTGTCTAAAATGCATTAGGATGCTTTTCTACCTTAAGTGTTTAGAGGATGCTGAATATCATTGTTCTAATTGCTGAAGACGATCTTTAATACTTGAGATTGCTACAATGCTCGGAATAATTATCTTAAGCATTATAAGATCACCTCTTGTGAGATGTCAAAAGTATATCATTTCCAGATCAGTTTTATGTAAAATGTCAAATTATGAATTCTTTATATAAGCTCGAAATATTTTGTTTTACTGCAGCTGCCACTGGTGACATGCCAGCTTACCAGATCCGAGCTCCTACCGCTGCTTTGCCACAGGGAGTGGTGATGGCTGCATCGCCCGGAAGTTTGCACAGTCCCCAGCAGCTGGCAGAAGAAGCAACACGCAAACGAGAGCTGAGGCTAATGAAAAACAGGTGAGATGTTGCACAGGGAATTGGTAACTTCTAGGACACTTTTAAAAAATTACAGTTTTCGCCAGGCACGGTGGCTCACGCCTGTAATCCCAGCACTTTGGGAGGCCAAGGCAGGCGGATCACAGGGTCAGAAGATCGAGACCATCCTGGCTAACACGGTGAAACCCCGTCTCTACTAAAAAATACAAAAAAATTCTCCAGGCATGGTGGCGGGCGCCTGTAGTCCTAGCTACTTGGGAGGCTGAGGCAGGACAATGGCATGAACACGGGAGGCGGAGGTTCCAGTGAGCCAAGATCGCGCCACTGCACTCCAGCCTGGGTGACAGAGTGAGACTCCATCTCAAAAAATTGATAAAACTATTAAATATTAATAAATAATAATAAAATAATGAAAAATTATATTAATAAATAAAAATAAAAATTACAGTTTTCAGCTGGGCGCAGTGGCTCCTGCCTGTAATCCCAGCACTTTGGGAGGCTGAGGTGGGCAGATCACAAGGTCAAGAGATTGAGACCATCCTGGCCAACATGGCGAAACCCTGTCTCTAGTAAAAATACAAAAATTAGCTGGGTGTGGTGGTGTGCGCCTGTAATCCCAGCTACTCAGGAGGCTGAGGCAGGAGAATCACTTGAACCCAGAAGGCGGAGCTTGCAGTAAGCTGAGGTCGCGCCACTGGACTGCAGCCTGGGTGACAGAGTGAGACTCCATCTTAAAAGAAAAAAATTACAGTTTTCATAAGCTGTTTCTCCCAAGTTACATGTTATGTGGCATTTCATGTGGGTTTGTGCTCTGTGTGTGTTATTAGATTGTCTTCCAGTCAGAATTCCTGGCCACTAAACTATTTCATCAGCAGGAGTTACATCCCTATGTTGTAAGGGTAATGTCCAAAAGACACAGTAACTTTTAAAAATAATGATTAAAGGACTTTGTTAGAAACAAAGAGCTATTTTGTATTTAGTGTTTGCTGTGAAGTAGGTGATAAGTCGAATTTTTTAGCTTGTCTCTGAGAAAAATAAATTGAAGTGTAAGTGAAGCATTACTTTTCGACATTTTCTACATGTAGTTTCCTTTTGTCTATTTTGTAACTTTTTTTCCTCTATTACACTGAAATACATGTTTAATCTGATAAATTCTAGTCAAGTGCAAATACAAAATAACAAAAGGAATTGAAATCATCCATGGCTGTAGCCACTTAGGGTACCCCCTATTATAGTCTGTGTACTTGCAGTCAGCTCTCATTTTCTCTCACTCTTTCTCGCTCCATATCTCTGTCATTTTATTTTTTAAGCAACATATGATAAAATGCTATTTTCTAAAACTTTTTAAAAATTTAAACATAAATAAAATTTTATTTTATTTAACTTGTATATTATTTATTGGTTTAGTTTTTATTATGGATAATGGTGCAAATTAATCTGATTTTCAAAAGGAACAGAATTGTCTTACAGTTTCCCAGTGGTCTTGTCACCTTAGTCCTAAGTGTCAAATAATGTCCTCATTGTGAGCAGCCAGGACAGAGGCTCAGCAGTGTTATCAAGGTCCCAGACTCCCGCTCCCGGCCATGTCATCTTCAGTATGTATCATTCATTCTCATGATCACAGCGTGTCTGCTGAACCTCTAGGCATTGCCTCAGACGGGAAGAAGGGCTAGAGCCAAAAATTGGGGCTAGCTGAGGTCTGGCCCAACTGCAAACCTTTCCTGGAAGATCCTCCAAAAACTTTCACCTACATTTCATTGGCTAGAAATAGGTCTTTAGTCCCTAGCTGTACAGGATTCTGAGAAAGGTTTATTTTCGCTTTCTAAATCTCAGTTTCAGAGCAAGACAAGAGAAAAGCAGATGATACCTGGCTGCTAGGTTGCTCATTATCTGTTTAGCAGGTTTTAAGTGCTTTATTTCTACCGTGTCTTTAATGCTTACATGAGAATAGGTGATTATTATGCCCAGTTTACAGATGAGGACCAGAAGTTCAGAGGTGTTAAGGAATAAGTTGGTCAAGATCACATGACCCAAACTGGGCAGAACCAGGATGGGCAACCAGGCAGTCTTTATTCCAGAGCCTGTCCTCTATACCAGCATCGGGCATCTCGAAAATACCCCATGATAACCTGCAAATTTCACTTCCTGGGGAAGTGTGAGGCTTTAGTCATTCACATATCTCTTACATATTCTCTTTTTATTCTTTGATTGGCATCTACAATCGATATGTCATTATATCTTATTTCTGCCAATCCAGCAACAGTTTTTATTTCTTTCCAGCCTTGTCAGTTTCTTCCTTGCCTTGCATTTCCTCTCCGTGCTGAGGATACACCCAGACACATGCAAGCCTGAAAACTGAGCTCACTATTAATAGAAGAAACAGGTGTTTTCCATGGCTGAGGAGTACTTAGGAATGTACCATCTACTGATGTGATCGGGGAAAGCTTTGTGCCTGCAACATTTTGACTCTAGTAATATGTGTGTCTGTGCATGCACACACACACATGCACACTCAAATGTAAAAGATGAAGTAGGAGTATTTATAATAGCTTGGTAAATAAAATGTTAAAGATTAAACACCCACAACACTGCTATTAGGTCTTTAAATTTTTCATTTAATGGTAACCCTGTTTTGTAAAATGACTATCTTCCTTCTAGGTCTAGAATTTAATATAATTTAATCATGAAAACCTTGGTATTCATAAATGAATTTCAGTGCCTTTGTGGAAAAGAGTTAAATTATGTTCCCAGATTGGCAGATATGTGTGTTTGGATTTATTCTTAACTTTTCCAATTGCATCATTTAGATTAAATTAGTCACTATAACATTCTATTCAATTTTACATTTAAAATTTTTTTTGTTAGCCAGCTGAGAAGTCTGAGAACTTTGTGCGTTCACAGGGTGAGTCCATTGTTCCTGGCTAGGAAGCAGGGGTTGATCTTTTCCTGCAGTTCATTTGGATTGAAGGTTCTTCTTTGCTGACTCTTGCTTCCACAGTGAAAACACAGATCTCCAGTCAGTGAGAGTCAGCTATCTTAAAAAACAAAAATCCTGTATACATCACATGTGGTTCAGGATGCTAACTGGCATTACAGAAACCGGTGTTTAGACATTCAACACTGCTTTTGTTAACATATTTGAATGATAATATCTGTTTCAGTGTAGGCTTTTTTGACATGAAGGGTGATCTACCTCAAAGGCAGTTATTCTGGAATTGAATCCTCCAAAATGAGGCCAATCAAAGGGTGTCTTCTACAGAGGAGTTAAGGGAAGTGGTTGCCATCCCTCCCACCCTGAAAAAAAGAAAAAGAGAAAATGTTGGCTCTATTTATTGTTTTGGTGGGGTTATGTATGAAAATGACTAAGTCAACTCATCTGTTTGTGTTGTTGCTTTGGCTACTGGTCTGTTCTTTCATTTTGGGCTTATAGTGCTTTAAAATTCAATATATTGGATATTAAATGCATGTGATTAGGAAACAGTCTTGAAATATGCCCAGAGTTACTCAGTAGCTTCTTTTTTATAATTTTAATTGTGGTGGTCTCGCATTTGTGGGTTTAAATTGTCTGAGTTATCGAGTGTTGTATTTTGTAGCCCCCTTCTTTAATTTTCAGAAGCACTGTCCATTTCATTTCGGTTTCTAAAAATGCACATCTTTTGTTTATTATGATTTATCCATGTTGTGTTTTCTAGCCAATAAACTGTGTCTTGCAGTCACGATTGATCTTGTTTTACTGAGATTTAGTTTTGAAGACTAAAAATGTCCAGTGTTGATATTTAAGGTTTTCAAGGATTAATTCTTATAATCATTTTTGATCGAATAAAATTAACTCATTATGTTGGAGTATGTGCCTTTTGGGAGACAAAAATAATTAAGAGAATTGAAAGGATCTATAAATGTTTTTGTAGAAATTCCACTTGGGGATGTGGTCCTATTGTAGTTTACTGAAAACAGTTCTGGTCATTGTTACCAGTGGAATGTGTGCCCTAAGAAAACACCATTTGTGATGAATGCTGGGCAAACTGTGTTCTCAAATCATTCCTGTTGTCTGATGGTTATCTTACAAAAACATGTGCCTGGTTATGTTTGTTATGTGGCTTTGTACAGTCCTTACCTAGGATCGATTGGCTGTTGAGTTCGGGGGGCAGAAGTGCACTGACCCACTGTGGATTGTGTTGGAAGGCTGTTCCTGTAGTCATTTGCCTTGTGTTGCTTCCAGGGAAGCTGCCCGGGAGTGTCGCAGGAAGAAGAAAGAATATGTCAAATGTCTTGAAAATCGTGTGGCTGTGCTTGAAAACCAAAACAAGACTCTCATTGAGGAACTCAAGGCCCTCAAAGATCTTTATTGCCATAAAGTAGAGTAACTGTCTTTGACTTGGACCTTGTTTACTGTGAACTCTAATCAAGGCAGGAGATGCAGCAGTTCTACTTATTGCCATGTGGACTTGTGGAAAGGACACGTGTGACCCTTAAGAATCCAGTTTGGATTAGTGTTTGAAATTGAATTGGGAATGTTGTTCCAGGATGTGGAATGCAGCCGTGATCACACTTACCGAGCTTACTTTGATCTGTTTGTCAATAGCATGCAAAAAATGCTTTGTTTGCCCTTTGCTTCTGCTTTTTTCAGGGAAGCTGCCAAAGAATGTCGACGTCGAAAGAAAGAATATGTAAAATGTCTGGAGAGCCGAGTTGCAGTGCTGGAAGTCCAGAACAAGAAGCTTATAGAGGAGCTTGAAACCTTGAAAGACATTTGTTCTCCCAAAACAGATTAGTAGAAATATTTAACTATGAACTGAAGACAGCATGTATAGTTGCTTTTGAAGGAATACAATATATAGCTGGCAAGAATGGTGGCTTCTTTTCTTTGTATCATTCATCTTCTTCTTTAATCACTTAACATTCCTAAAATGCTTCACTGTACGTAGTTAAGTCATAGCTATAACTTCAAATTTTTTAAAAGAGACAAACTGTAAAAAATGTGTGTATTCTTAAAATGCAATATTTGTAAGGCTTGTTCCAATGCCACATACTTGCAGCTCCCATTCTATGTGTCATCAATAGTGTCCTATGCAATAAAATTATTTGTAGGTCTTTAAATCATCTTAGGAAAGGATGATCAAAAATAATGCATCCAGCAGTACAATAAAAGTAACCACAAAAAATACCTCAGGAAAGAAGAGAAAGAAAGTCTATCTAATGACATGCCTATATGAGAAGAATAGCCTAGATATGAATATATGGCATTTGCAGATTTTTATATTAGTCGCTTTGTTAAAAAAAAAAAAAGATTGTATTGCTGTCCTTGAATGCCATAGTCAAAGAGAGTTTTTAATAGAACCATGTTGGTTGCACTTTGTAGTGTTTGGTGCTCATTTAAATATCTGAACATTTACTACAGTTTTTAACTCCATTGTGTCATATAAAAGATCTTGCAGAAGTTCTTAGTGTCGGTTTAATATTACCTAATGAAAGTGATGACATATTTTTTACATCTGGAATGAGCCTGTTGGGATCGCATTGCATACCTTCGGGGTACAAGTCAGTTTCTACACTGGGTGCTGATCCTTGCACACGCCCTTTCTCCCATCTCACAGTGGGGATGGCCGCAGGGCTGTGCACCCAGAAGAAAATGGCTGTTAGCGTTTCAGCCTTCATAATGGCCTGAGACTTTCTTTCGGTAGGTAGTCTGGAGCTGTCCGGCTGGTGGCCCCCTATTTTGCCATTTAGCGAACAACCACAGGAATTTTAAAAACAAAAACATCCCAAGATTTTTTCGTTTCAAAACGCTTCAAAGTCCACATTAGATCAGATACTCGGCTGTCAGCACATTCAGCTGAGGCTGATTACAACCGAGACTGCAATGTGATCTACGTTTCATCTTGTTTTTATAATAAAAAGCTTCAGGGAACAAGCCCAAAGCCCTCACCGCAGGATGCTCTGTCCCCTCTCATTCCCTGACATTTCTTGATTGTCTGCCTCGTGCTGGACTCTGCTGTGTTTCCTGCTGTGACTTCTGCTTTAAGGATGTCCCTGCCCCCCCGCCCAGTTTCAAGAGTGGATCTGATCAGTGTGTGGTGGGAGATAGAAAATTGGGAGCTGGTTTGTGGAGCATCCAGCTGCTGCTTCCCCTGTACCACTGGAATTCTTTCCCTTATCTGTCACTCCCAGCAAGTAGGTCATGTCATTGTTGGCTTTCTTTAAAAAAAATTTATTCTTCCTTCAGAGTAGGAGCTCTGAATTTCTTTTTTCTTTTTCTTTTTTTTTTTTTTTAAGACAGAGTCTTGCTTGTCGCCCAGGCTGGAGTGCAGTGGCATGATCTCAACTCACCACAACCTCCGCCTCCTGGGTTCAAACAATTCTCCTGCCTCAGCCTCCCGAGTAGCTGAGATTACAGGCGTGCACCACTACACCCAGCTAATTTTTCTATTTTTAGTAGAGATGAGGTTTCACCATGTTGGCCAGGCTGGGCTCGAACTCCTGGCCTCAAGTAATCCACCTGCCTTGGCCTCCCAAAGTGCTGGGATTACAGGTGCGAGCCACCGCACCCAGCCTAAATTTCTTTTATCTCAATTTTTGTCTTCTCTTCTGCAGAGAAGATGAGGAAAGAAGACAAGGAAGAAAAAGGAAAGGAAAACTCCAGGTTTCAGGTGCAGGACAGTAGGACCTTGCATTCACTCATCCGCCCAGTCAGTTGCTGTACATCAGTGGTGTGGCTGGGGTGGGTGGACACACAGAGGGGACATGAGGATCAGCAGGCAAGATGTACAAAGTTGGAGATGATGCACGCTACATGTTAGAATTCTAGAAAGATGCAGGTGGGGGTTAAACAGGAGACTTGATGTGGGAAGTGGATTTTGAACTGGGCCTTGAAGTGATTGACAGTGCTGGGGCGTGAGGTGGGTACTTCGGGAATACAGAGCACACACACTGCTCCAAGGAGCTTGGGTCTGGAGGACAGAGGGAGGCCAAGTGAGTTCTCACTGAAGAGCTAGTTTCATTTAAAAATCGGGGCAAGACAGAAGGAATGTGTGCGCGTGCCTGGGTGTACTCTAGTCTGCAAAATAGGTTATATTAGAGGAAAGGGACTCTATCCAATTACTTGGGACCACCAGCAACAGAAGCCCCCCTTCCCAAACCCAGTGGGTTAAACAATAAGGAAATATACTACCTTGCAAAACAAGAAGTCCAGTGGTAAGAAATCCCAGGCTGACTAATTTAGTGACAACGATGGCATCACGACCAGATCCTTCCTCCTCATTCTTTTCCCTCTACCTGCTGGTTCCCCTGACCTTAATATTGCTGCCACAGTCCCAGGCATCAGAAATGGAAAAGACAGCACCCTTTTTGGGAGGTACTGCTTTTTTGTTTGTTTTTTGTTGTTCTTTTGAGATGGAGTCTCACTCTGTCGCCCAGGCTGGGGTGCAGTGGTGTGATCTCGGCTCACTGCAAGCTCCACCTCCCAGCCCAAAGACTGGGCTGAAAGGCACTGGGTTGCTCATGAGGATTCAGCCCCTAGGATTGAGGAGCTTCCAGGCTCCAGGGAAGCATATGGCCATCAATGTCGAATAAAACTGGGCTTCTGGAAGAATGGCTTGTAGACACTGGGGATGTCTGGCGCTGGGACTGAGTGAGCACTTACCCTGTACCACAAGTGAGGAACAGCTTGTGAGAGGCTGGGGCTTGAGCCACGCTCCCAGACATGCATGGGAACTCTTATTCTTGCTCATGAAATGTATCCCTGAAACCAAGCTTCTGGTACCAAAATAGCACAATTTGACAGCAGTGCTTTCAGCCTTACAGCAGATACTGCCTACGACCTTTCCCTCAACAGAACCAGCAGTAGGGGAAGATTTGCAGGGGGGAACGTTGCACATCTCGCACACCCATGCGTGTGGGATCCACAGCGCTCCCCAGACCCGTGCGTGTGGGATCCAGAGCTCCCTGCACACCCGTGCATGTGGGATCCAGAGTTCTCACTGCGTGTGTCTTTCTTTGAATCCTAAAAGTTTCATCTGGACTGCTGGCTATAGAAATTACTGCTCCAAGATTAGGGGACTGCATACCTTCTCTGTCCTGTGTAACCAGGTACTTCATAACACTAAGTCATGTGAGATGGGAATATTAGGAAAATGAACTCCTGCTAGTATTTAAACATGCGTGACCACGAAGCATGCCTGAAACTGAGAACATGGACATCAGCAACACACTGTGCATGAACGGCAGCTGTTTGAGTGCCAGATGCCTCATTCCTTGTTCAACCACACTTCTCAGTTTTCTTCATATATGCTTATGTCCAAAACATGCAGTTTCCCATGTGCCTAACAGTACACCTTTAAAAAATATCATGACTTGTGAAACCAACTTGATTGTTCTAGTCTATACCAAAAATAATTAGGCTGCTTTGACGTGTGAGGCAGGCAGAGCTGTTGCCAGTTGGCTGGCCATAATGCAATGACTGTCCTATGGTAGTATACCATGGTTCTCAGAAGCTCAGATGTGCCAGGCTGGAGTGCAGTGGCATGATCTCGGCTCACTGCAACCTCTGCCCCCTGGGTTCAAGTGATTCTCCTGCCTCAACCTCCTGAGTAGCTGGGATTATAGGTGTGTGCCACCACGCCTGTATAATTTTTGTATTTTTAGTAGAAACAGGGTTTTGCCATGTTGCCCAGGCTGGTCTCGAACTCCTGACCTCAGGTGATCCACCCGCCTCGGCCTCCCAAAGTGCTGGGATTACAGGCGTGAGCAACCGCGCTGGCCCTGCTTCATCTTTTCTAAGGTCATCTTAAAGACGTAGACTTGATTCTGAACTACTCAAGCATGGTATATTTTAATCTTTATGCTTTGTGGGAAGGTTTTTTCTATATAAATCCATTTTCTTGGCTGGGCATGGTGGCTCACACCTGTAATCCCAGCACCTTAGGAGGCTGGGGCAGGAGGATTGTCTGAAGCTAGGAATTAAAGACCAGCCTGGACAACATGGTGGGACTCTGTCTCCACAAAAAAAAAAAAAAAAAAAAAAAAAAAAATTAAGCAAATTAGCCAGGCATGGTGGTGCGCACCTACAGTCCCAGCTACGATATATACATGATTCATTGATCATGTTGCCTGTATCCTTAAATTGTCCCATCTTCAGGGCTATGTAATGCGGAGTTTCCAGAAAGTGACATGGGAGTCAGCATGTTCATTCACTCCTTCAAGTCAACAAGTGAGGCTGCATTTGTAAGAAGTCCAGGAGGAGACAGGGCAGCTTTGGGACCTAGGGCTGTGGCAACCCTTACATTACCATCCTGGGCTTGCTTTCTTCCAGCTGTGTATGTAGCTCCACAGATGCTACAGCCATGCAGTCATGGCAGTCAAGAATAACAGCTACCATGTACACAGAGTGCTCACCTTGCGCCTAGGGGCTTCCACATTTAATTCTCCTAGCAGCCCAACAAGTGTTGATGCTGTTACCATTATCCTCATTTTGCAGATGAGGAAGCAAGCTTGGAGAAGTTCAGTAGCTTGCCAAAGGTCACATGGCTCAGGACCAAGTGCAGAACCGGGACAGGGAGCCTCTGTCCTGGCAGTTCTCACCCAGTCTGGACCCAAAGGCAGGAAAGTGATAAGAAACACTTGCTGGCAATGACTCAAGCAGGTGGTGGCTGCAGAGAGAGAGAGCTCTGTGGCTCTGAGTGGCTATGTGTGGGAACACCCAGACCTTCCTGTTCAAATGCACAAAAGCACATTTTTGCTTCTCTCTGGTTTTTCAAACCCCTGATGCTGATCAGGAAAAAATGACTCTACAGTTAAAGGACTAAGGACTAGCTAGCTATTGGAACATCAAAGTCACAGTTATGCTCATTGAAATAGAATCTTACAGCTAAAAGAGTTCTCGCCGGTGTAATTTTTTTATTTTTATTTTTATTTTTTTTTTGAGATGTAGTCTCACACTCGGTCACCCAGGCTGGAGTGCAGTGGTATGATCTTGGCTCACTGCAACCTCCACCTCCCATGCTCAAGTGATTCTCCCACCTCAGCCTCCCAAGGAGCTGGAACTACAGGCACGTGCCACTACGTTTGGCTAATTTTTGTGTTTTTTGTAGAGACGGAGTTTCGCCATGTTGCCCAGGCTGGTCTTGAATTCCTAAGCTCAAGTAATCCACCTGCCTTGGCCTCCCAAAGTGCTGGGGTTACAGGCATGAGCCACTGAGCCTGACCAACAGGTGTAATTTACTCCTTTCATCTTATAGACAAGAAAACCAAATTTCAGGTTGATTTACTTAAATATTGCCAGCTATTGACAATAGACTAGAAATACTCAGATCTCTGAACTAGTGTGATAATCTTTATATTACTGTGATACCTCTATTTTTCTATAAACTGGATTTTCAACCAGCTTTTGTGCAGCATTGCTTTCTGAGGAAGGATTTGTCCCTGTGGTTTGAATGGACGGAAGCTGGAAGGAAAACCCCGTCACTTACTGTGCAAAAGTCCAGCTGGTCTCTGTGACAGCTGGAGGACACAGGGACTCTGCCAGATCTATCTCAGCCACCTCACTCTATGAAAGATGCTTGACCTGTGGTTCAGTCATTTTCTAGGACAAATGGCTGTTAACAAAGTGTGCAAGAGTTCTTGCTTTCAACGTTCGTGGAGCTCTCAGAAGCGCTGACTTACAGCAGACCAGCGTCAGGCTTGACTTAGGAATGAACTTTTAAATTCTTACCTTTTAAAACACAGTTTTACTATTGATACACTTTTTTTTTTTTTTTTTTTTTTTTTTTTTTTTTGAGACAGAGTCTCGCTCTGTCGCCCAGGCTGGAGTGCAGTGACGCGATCTCGGCTGACTGCAACCTCCGCCTCTTGAGTTCAAGTGATCCTCCTGCCTTAGCCTCACGAGTAGCTGGGACTACAGGCACACGCCACCACACCAAGCTCATTTTTGTATTTTTAGTAGAGACGGGGTTTTGCCATATTGCCAAGGCTGATCTCGAACTCCTGACCTCAGGGGATCCACCCGCCTCGGCCCCCCAAAGTGCTGGGATTACAGACATAAGCCACCGCACCCAGCCACTTCTGATAGACTTTTGAGGAGGTGAGAAGCCCAAATAAGGAGGCTTTGGATGAAAGTGGGCTGTTCCGGGAGAGGATAGCATGAGTGTGCCCATCTGTGTCTTCTGTTTTGTGTTCCATACCTCTGGAATTTTCATTCGGTAGGTCTGGATATTTGTATTTTTAACCAGTTCCTTGCATGTTTGTTTGTTTGTTTGTTTCTTTTTGAGACAGGGTCTTGCTCTGTTGCCCCTGCTGGAGTGCAGTGGCACAATCACAGATCACCTCAGCCTCCACCTCCTGAGCTGAAGCGATCTTCCTGCCTCAGTCTCTGGAATAGCTGGGACCACAGACATGTGCCACACCACACCAGGCTCAAGTTCCTGGCATGTTTCTGAAGCACTCTAGTGTTGGAGAACACTGAACTGTATGATCTGGGGTTGGGCCTAGCCTAATTTTCCTTTAAGTCATGGATGCTCTTACCCAGCATTTATCCAGCACATAGACTGTTTAATGTCACAGCCACAGCGCCACCTAGTGTATGTGTGACTTCCAAACGGCGTATTTTCTTAGAAACATTAGTCTATGAACATTTCAAAACTCAACGGGTGATATTTCTTTTCTGCCATGGACTCTCCAAGTGTATGCCAAGCCCTATGGGGGCAAGGGATTAAGGACAGTTTTCTCTGATCTACTTTGGTGAATTATATTCAGAGTAACTCTGGGGAGTCTTGGGTTAACTGGGGGGAGGGGCAATAATTTGACAAGGTTTGGGAATCCTTGAACTATAGAGTTTTCTCTAAGAGTACACAGTTAATTGCAAATAGGCTGAATTATTTGACATAAAAACTTTAGATATTACTTCCAGGCCACATAGTTTTAGCAAGTAAGTGACTTTAAAATGAATCCATCTTTTCTCAGCAAAATTACCAGTTTTGCTTTAACTGCGTATGGATGGGTTACTTCAGGTGGTTAGAACGTAGTGGAAAATGAGGCCAGGCGCGGTGGCTCACACCTATAATCCCAGCACTTTGGGAGGCCGAGCCAGGTGGATCACTTGAGGTTAGGAGTTCGAGACCAGCCTGACCAACATGGCAAAACCCCATCTCTATACTAAAAATACAAAAATTAGCTGGATGTGGTGGCACGTGCTTGTAGTTCCAGCTACTGGGGAAGCTGAAGCAGGAGAGTCGCTTGCAGTGAGCCGAGATCATGCCACTGCACTCCAGCCTGGGTGACAGAGTGAGGCTCTGTCTCAAAAAAAAAAAAAACAAAAAACATAGTGGAAAAGAGTCAAAGTGTTTTGCGTATCACTCAGACATGGCTGTGGGTGGCATTTTAGTTCTTATCGTAACCCGTGATCACAGTGTTGGCCTCGTGGGAATTGGATGAGCATAATCATATCACTAGAAGTTCTTGGAAAATAAGTATCATTGACTGTGGGAGAGCAGTGATATTTTCATACTCTAAAAAATATACATATCCTGTTGCTTAGTAATGCCGAGATCAGCATCTGTTTTGTCATTGTAGCTTGAAATATCATGAAAATGTAATTGGAGACGAAGGTGCTGATGGCATTTAGCAATTGCTTAGAGGTTAGATTAGTGACATGGTAATGATAATTAGATTATATGCCTTTGAACAATTTCTATTCAGAGACTTTTGATATAGTATATGATATTATGAATAAGATAATGTTAGAAATTCCAAATTTTAGAACATTAACCCATCTCAACATTAATTTAAAAATAAATACACATACATGCATACTTCTTTGTTCATCCAGAATTTTTTTTTATTAGCCTTTTCCTCACATAACCAGCAAGTGTTAAAATAGATTTGATGTCATGAAGGTTGCAACTTTTAGGCAGTATAATTTTTTTTCCTGACATGCATAGTTCTGTATTATGTACATGGTTTCATTCATCCTTTTATCCAGATGTCTGAATTGATGTAACCCAGCTGGATTTTATTGGAATTTAGACCTAGAAGGGTAGAAGACAAATCTACTTTACCAAGGGTATAACATGCCTAACCTATTAGTCTTTCTAGTCCAGTAACCTGACTTAACATCATTAGATGCTGGGTTGCTGTTGCTCCAGGAATACAGGATTGTGGCAGTCTGGGGGGCAGGGAGGGGAGGTTGGAGTACCAGCAGAGAGTTTCATACAGGGAACACCCCATGTAACAATAGAGAAAGAAGACTGAGTTGCTGGAGGGGCTTAGCAGAAAATCTACGGGAACTCTACCACAGCTGGTATGGACTTCACCCACCAAAGCACATTGAGATTAGCTGTGGTTTCTTAGGGATTTCCACTACAATCAGTTACTTGAATACTTCTAGAGCATTTAGTATCCCAGACACCCGTTTCACGACTTTGATTTTAAAATGAGTCAGGCAGTGATTACCTATGTTCTTAAAAATCCATCCTGGATAAAAAGAACTACAGAAACAAAAGAACAAAGTCCAAAGCTACAGGTGCTGTGAAGAGCAGAATGAACTGTGGGTGTGTGCTTGGCTCGAGGAACCATGGCTGACAGCCACCAGACCCGGGTCCTGGTCCTAGCTTTTCTGTTAAAACTCCCTGTGTCACTTTGGCAAGGTCATTTGACCTCTGTTTGATTGGGAACCTCTGTTTTCTTCACATTGGCCTTGACATTTGTGACACTGTGAAGAAATTCACAGTGAAATGTAAATTTCAAAGAAGAGTTCATCAGATCTTATTTGTTCCCTCATCCCTGTAAACACAGCTTCTAGATTCTTAGTACTCAGGTCATGAACCTATAAAATTATCTTTCAGAATGTCTTCAACATCAATATTTTTAATAATCCATTCTGAGGATTGCCCAGCATTTAAGAGAAAAAAGCCTTAGGCTGAAACTGGCCTGTGATGAAGGCAGGGACATCTACTTTGATTCTGGTAACTGGATTAAGATTTTCACACATGAAGACTTTACTTGGGCAAATTTTGTTTTACTTATGTTATTTATAAATGCACCAAAACTGTGAATGACTGAAAATTTTCCACCGCAGGAGTTTCCTCTGCCCTTCTCAACCTAACAGGGCCGCACCAAGTTAACAGAAATTGTCACTGGCTTAGAAAAGGTTGTGGTTTTCAGTGTACATTAGGAGGGTTACTGTCCCATAACCCAGTTTATTATTTTAATATTCTTGAAAGAACTGAAGTAATGAAGGGAGAAGCTATATTTTCTTTAGAAGATTTTTCCATGTTATTTGAAAAGTTTTATTGACACATTTTTCTTAGCAGAAAAACAGTTAAATTGAAAAAATTTTAAAATGTACTTCAAAATGTACATTTTAAAATATTTGCAATTACCCTTTAATAAAGCTGGGGGAAAATAAATAATATAAAATTATACATTTTATAGATGTGAAATATGTCATAAAAATTGAAGTTTATAAAAAATGTTTACCAAAACGTATAACCAGGCTGGGCACGGTGGCTCATGCCTGTAATCTGAGCAATTTGGGAGGCTGGGGTGGGCAGATCAATTGAGGTCAGGAGTTCGAGACCAGCCTGGCCAACATGGTGAAAGCCCATCTCTACTAAAAACACAAAAAGTAAGCCAGGCATGGTGGTGCTTGCCTGTAGTCCCAGCTACACAGGAGCCTGAGGCAGAAGAATCGCTTAAATCTGGGAGGCGGAGGTTGCAGTGAGCCGAGATCACACCGTTGTACTCCAGCCTGGGTGACAGAGTGACACTCCATCTCAAAACAAAACAAATGTATAACCAGTATAAGGCTAATTTAAAATTGTTTTAATATTTTTGATAGGAAAGCATTTCTAGTTTGCTTATTAAAATTTATTATGGTGTGTTTTAAAATTGTATATACAATGGATAAACTGATTTTTAATATATATTTTTTATTTCAGTAGCTTTTGGAGTATAAGTGGTTTTCGGTTTCATGAATGAATTGTACAGTGGTGAAGTCTGGAAATGCTAGTGCACTTGTCACCCCAGGAATATAAATTGTACCCGAGGATAAAACGATTTGATAGGCTCAGTCATAATCGATTTGAATAAGCTGATACTTGAAAATATTTCCTTATTCCTGACATCTGATAACTTCAAGTCCCTGAGACCCAGAACAAAGGCCTCTTGTCGTGAAGAGGCAGCTACATCTAGTGGTTGGTGGCATTTTCACTGGAAAATTTGGTTTATGGAAAGAATCCTTCATAGCTGTCTTTGCTGACATTCTGTGGTTGTACAGAGCATTACAACTAGTGTGGTGTGTATGTGTAACTTAACTGAGGTATAACTTTTACACCATCAAATTCACCCATTTTACCTGTACAGTTCAATGATTTTTAACAAATTTACCAAGTTGTATACTCATCACCACAATACAGATTTAGAACATTTCCATCACCCCAGTAAGATTATTCACTCCCATTTATAGTTAACCAATACTTTGGTTTTATTTATTATTATTATTATTGTTTTTCTTTTAAAGACTAGGTCTCACTCTGTCGCCCAGGCTGGAGTGCAGTGGTGCAATCATAGCTCATTGCAGCCTCAAACTCCTGGGCTCAAGTGATCCTCCCACTTCAGCCTCCCGAGTAGCTGGGACTACAGGTGTCCATTGCCATACCTGGCTAATTTTTTAATTTTTAAATGAAAATAATGCCCAGGCTGTTCTTGAACTCATGGCCTCAAACAATCCTCCCACCTCGGCCTCCCAAAGTGCTAAGATTACAGGTGTGAGCTGCCGCGTCCGGCCCCTGGCCAGTATCTTGATTGTAGCCTGTGAAAGACCCTTAGTTAGAGGACCAAGTTAAGCCAGGGCCGGATTCCTGATTTACGGAAACTGTGAGATAATAAATGTTGTGTCAAGCCTCTAAGTTTGGGGATTGTTATGCAGCAATATGGACCTAATACGTCTACTCTCCAAGCTAATCTAGCAATGTATGCAACCGAATATCCAATCTGCCAACCACAGAGACCAGTACTGTGTCCCTTCACTGGCACTATCCTCGGAGCAGAAGAACCAGCCACTAGGTGGCAAGTCAGTGACAGGGACCCTCTTCCACCTTGGAAGGGACAGAGACAGAATGTTTGATCCTCTGGCATGGGATACCTCATAACATCACATCAGGCCTGGGACCCACGTTACAGCAAGGGAGGTGGGAGAGTGGCCCAGGAATACAGGATCCCGTAGCGAAGCCACAGAACAGTGGACCTGATAGAGGCATGGCTGAAGTGCCCACTCCAGGGCAGGACTTTCAGGGCATGAGGTGCCATCCTCCAGGACACAGGCTGCACTTTAGAGACCTTTACACAGTGCTCAGTGGGAAGAATGCATGGGCCTGGGGACCAGAGGCCCTACCTGTCTCATCCCCAGGGACCAGTTGGGAAAGGAATCGGCATTTCCCATTCTCTGTAAGTTTGGGTTCTGCAGGTCTAAAGGGCCTGGTTCCAGGAGGACACTTCTGCCAGGGGTGGTGCCAGGGCACTCAATCTTCTGCCAGGGTACTCAATCTCCTTGTGCCAAGGGACCTTGCAGCAGGAAGAGGAGTCACCCTCCTGATGGCACTGACTGGCCACCATTACCAGGAGGAGGAAAGGCTTCTGCTCCAGACTGGAAGCATATGTTTGGCACCCAGGCGATCCATGTGGGCACCTCAAGTGCAGCCATCCCAGCTGAGAACAGCAGATGTGCCAGCTGAGGGATGGATGAATGGGGAACAGATGTAGAAGAAAGAGTCCAGGAGTGTGGACTGCAGCCTGAGGCCAGCTGTGGTGGGAAGGGCTGTGGTTTGTCCTATTAACCTTCCTCTTCTAAATTCTCCCATAGGCCAGGTATGGTGGTATACACCTGTAGTCCCAGCTACTTGGGAGGCTGAGGCAGGAGGTTCCCTTGAAGCCAGGAGTTGGAGGTTGCGGTGAGCTATGATGGCACCACTGCATTCCAGCCTGGGTGACAGAGTGGGATCCTGTCTCTAAAAAAAGAAAAAGAAAAATCCCCAGGAGGAGGCTCCCCCACACTCCCCAGAACCTCCAAGGAGCTGCTGTCTTAATGTATGTGAGCAGCTGGCGGGCGGGGGTGGCTGTGGGGAAGACTGGGACATCCCCCGCTCCCCTGCGTACAGGATCTTGCCCTTAGCTGCTGGGAGTGCTGTCAGCCCACAGCCTTCAACTCCGTCCCTTCGGGTGTTGCCTCACCCAATGCTCATGGGTCTGTATCCAGCAACGGACCCAGGTGGCCCCACCAGACCACACCTAGGGTCGGTCGGTCTAGCTCCTGAGCTCCCTGTGGGGTCAGATGAGGTGGTCATTTGGCCAGCACAGGAGCTGTGTCTCCCTCCACCTACTCTTGGGCTCTTGCCCTCCCAAGAGCATCCTTACGAAACCGTGTATGCATGCCAAGTCCATCTCAGAGCCCACTCTGTGGCAGCAACTTTGTGCCGATCAGTGACAAAACTTAGACAAGTTGGGCCATTTTTCTAGAAAATCATAAATTTCCAAGCCAACTCACGGGAAAAGAGAAACCGTGAACAGTATAACCATTCACAAAAATTAATTATACAAAATAACACCAGGGTCATTCAGCTTTACAAGCAAGTGCTATCACATTTCAAGGTATGGATTCCTATCTTAGAAAAAAAACAGTTACAGAAAATAGTAAAAGAAACCTAACTTATTTTATGAGATTTGTATAACATTTGTAGTAAAATTAGGAAAGTCCAGTATAAAAGAAAATGTATATGCTAATCTAATTGATAAACTAATATACAAAAGATCTAAATAAATTGCTACTAAACTAAATCCAGCTATATATATTAAAAATATTACAGTATGATCAACTAGGGTTATCCTAGGAATACACATTAACAGATTAACATATAAAAAGAGAAAGAAAACATATTTCACTTGATGCAGAAAATCATTAGCTATGGTTCAACACCCTTTCTTGTTGTCAAAACGTTTACAAGACAAACTTCTTGGCAAACCAAGAATAGATGGTGATATGGTTTGGCTGTGTCCCCCACCCAAATCTCAGCTTGCATTGTAATCCCCATAATCCCCACATGTCGAGGGAAGGACTTGGTGGGAGATGATTGAATCATGGGGGTGTTTCCCCCATGCTGTTCTCATGATAGTGAGGAGTTCTCACGAGATCTGACGGTTTTGTAGGTGTTTGACAATTTCTCCTTCACACATGCCCTTTCCTGTTGCCTTGTGAAGAAGGTGCTTGCTTCCTTTTTGCCTTTGCCATGATTGTAAGTTTCCTGAGGCCTCCCCAGCCATGTGGAACCCAGCCATGAGTCAATTAAACCTCTTCCGTTTATAAATTACTCAGTCTCAGGTATTTCTTTATAGCAGTGTGAGAACAGACTAATACAGACAGGAACTCCCAAAACTTGACAGTGTACAGCCAGCTTACTTATTAGTATAGTTAGAAGCATGATTCAGTATTGTAATGAAGTCCCTAGCTAGTGCAACAAGATAAGAAAAACAAAACAAGAAAAACTAAGTTGTCATTATTTACAGATTAAAATGTCCATATACAAAATTCAAAAGAATCTGCAGACAAAATGTTAGAAAGAAAAATAAAATTCACTAAGGTTGCTAAATAAAAGATAAATATGTAAATTAAAATTTAATAGTATTCCTATATACCTACAAAAAACAAGTAGAAATTGTAATAGTAAAAAATCCTATTCATAACAGCAAAACATATACACAGCACCTAGGAATAAACATAACAGGCTATACAACAATTTTACAGAAAAAACTATAAATCTTTACTAAAGGGCACAAAAGAAGGCCTAAATAGAGAAACCATGTTATAAATGGAAAAGCTTAGCATTCTAAAGATGTCAATTCCCAAATCAATCTATAAATTCAATACTACTCCAATCAACAGCCTAACAGGGCTTCTTTTTCCATAGAACCCAGCAAACATCTCAAAACTCACAGTGAATTGTAAAAGGCCAATGTGGTGACTGAATAACGGCTCCCATGAAAATGTCCGCCTCTTAAAGGCTGGATCTGTGGATACATTACAATAGCAAAAGAGACTTTTCAGATGTGATTAAATTAAGAGACTTGAGGAGATTATCCCGGATTATTGTGTAGGCCAATCACTGGGGTCCTTCTAAGAGGGAAGTGGGATGGTCAGAGTGAGAAAGAGGCTATGTGACCAGAGGAGCAGAGAGAGAGAGAGACCAGAAGATGCTGCACTGCTGCCTTGCAGCAGGGGGAAGGAGCCACGAGCCCAGAAATGTAGGCAGCTTCTAGAAGCTGGAAAAGACAGGGCCATGGATTCTTCCCAAGAGCCTCCAGGAGGAACACAGACCTCCACAACTGTAAGAGAATAAACTTGTATTGTTTTCAGCCCCTACGTTTGTGGTAATTTGTTATAACAGCAACAGGAGACTAACACAGTAAAAAATAGTCAAATGACTTAGAAGAATAAGGAGAGAAACTTGCCTTGCAGGTATCAAGACTTTCTAGAAAACTATTGTGATTTGAGTAATATGGAACTGATGAAGAGTGTGAGACTAATGAAACAGAAAGGAGTGATAACCACTCACTGAGTATGGTATGTCTAGAGCTGGCATTACAAACCAGGAGGAAAAGAACAGACTCTTCCATAATGCTGGATAACTGCTTATGCACATGACAAATTAAATGAGGTACATACCTCACCTAATAAAATACATACCTCATTTACTAAAATACATTCTGGCCAGGCCCAGTGGCTCACACCTATAATCCCAGCACTTTGGGAGGCTGAGGCGTGTGGATTACTTGAGGTCAGGAGTTTGAGATTAGTCTGGCCAACGTGGTGAAACCCCGTCTCTACAAATACAAAAATCAGCTGAATGTTGTGGTGTGTGTCTGTAATCCCAGCTACTCAGGAGGCTGAGGCAAGAGAATCGCTTGAAACCAGGAGGCAGAGGTTGCAGTAAGCCGAGATCACGCCACTGTACTCCATCCTGGGTGACAGAGCGAGATTCTGTCTCAAAAATAAACAAATAAAAAATAAAAATATATTATGTCAATCAAACATTAAAACTTTTGAAGAAAATTAGAAGAATGTCTATATCAGGACTAGGATTTGTTGAAAAATTATTGAAAAGCTCAAACAGTACAGAAAAGTCAGGTAGAGATCAAATATGTTAAAAAAGAATACTGCTGTATGACAAATAACACCATAACAAGGGTAAGAGACAAGCCACAGACTAGAAGATATTTTCATCACATAAAACTGGCAGAGGATTATTATCTAGAAATAACAAGAACTAGCATTTTTTTTTTTTTTTTGAGACAGAGTCTTACTCTGTTGCCCAGACTGGAGTGCAGTGGTGCGATCTCAGCTCACTGCAACCTCCACCTCCCAGGTTCAAGCAATTCTCATGCCTCAGCCTCCCCAGTAGCTGAGACTAAAGGCACCCACCACCATGCCCGGCTAATTTTTTTGTTTTTTTGTATTTTTAGTAGAGACAGGGTTTCACCATGTTGGCCAGGCTGGTCTCGAACTCCTGACCTCAAGTGGTCTGTCCACCGTGGCCTCTCAAAGTGCTGGGATTACAGGTGTGAGCCACCGTGCCCAGCCTTAAGAACTAACATAAATTAATAAGGAAAAATACAACAATCCACATGCAAAATGGGTGAAAATTGAATGTTTACAAAAGGGAAAAAGCAATGAATAAACAGGAAAATATGCTGAATCTTTCTTGTATTAAGGAAATGAAGATTAAAACAGTAATTATCATTTCATATTCAGCAGATGGGCGAAAAATTTTAATACCACCTAGTGCTGGGAGGATAGGGAGGAATGGGGACTCATATACTACTGGTTGGAATGTAAATTGCATCTTTACAGAGAAATTGGTCGCTATCTATCAACCTTGAAGAGGCATGTATGTTGGGAGAGCTCCTAGGTTTCTATCTGAGAGACTCTCAAATAAGGAGACAGGTACAAGGAGATTGTTTATTGCAACAATGTTTATAATAGAAAATTTTAGCCGGGTGCCTGTAATCCCAGCACTTTGGGAAGATGAGGCCGGTGGATCACCTGAGATCAGGAGTTCGAGACCAGCCTGGCCGCTAAAAATACAAAATTACTAAAAATACTGCCACAAATACAAAATTAGCTGGGCATAGTGGCACACACCCGTAATCCCAGCTACTCAAGAGGCAAGGCTGGAGAATCGCTTGAACCCAGGAGGCGGAGGCTACAGTGAGCTGAGATTTCAACACTGCACTCCAATCAGGGCGACAAGAGCAAAATTCTGTCTCAAAAAAAAAAAAAAAAAGAAAATGTTGGAAACAACCTAAGTGTCTTTCAGTAAGGAAGGGATAACTGTGGCTTATTCATACAAAGGAATGCTTTCAGCAGTTCTAATGCATAAATTATAGCTACGTGGATCCAAAGGATCAATGTTGGACTGTGTTTCCCATAAGAAAAAACTGTAAACTGACCTAAGAGTTATACCACTTGTGTCAGTTTTACGCTCATAAAATAACACTATAGGCCAGGCAGGATGGCTCATGCCTGTAATCCCAGCACTTTGAGAGAACGAGGCGTGAATTGCTTGAGGCCAGGAGTTCGAGACCAGCCTGGGCAATGTGGCAAAACCCCTTCTCTACTAAAAATACAAAAATTAGCTGGGTGTGGTGGCAGGTGCCTGTGGTTCCAGCTACTCCAGAGGCTGAGGTGGGAGGATCCCTTGAGCCCAGGAGTTAGAGGTTGCAGTGAGTCAAGACCGTGACACTGCACTCCAGCCTGAGCAAAGGAGTGAGACTGTCTCCCAAAAAAACAAGGAAACAAAAAGCCAGTTCTGCCCACTTTTGCCCTCTCTGCTGCCTAGCTTGCAAACATGATGGCTGAGGAGGATCCGTGCCATCCTAAACTACAAGGTGACCTTGATGACAGGTCACACTCTGAGGATGGAGAGGCAGAAACAGCGTCATAAGGACTCCAGCGTGGCTTTTATGTGAAGCCACCGTACTGGCTCCTGAAAGGCCTCCCTATGTCGGGGCTGTTATATGAGAATAAACTCTTGTATTCAAGCCACTCTCGTGAGGTTTCTGTTACTCCTGGGGGAATGCAACTGCTGACTGACACAGCTTCCATATTGTGGGGTCTGACCTAAGCAGACCTGTACTGTGATTTTAGTGATTCAATTTTACCTTTGGTCTCATTATTTTGAATGTCAGTTGGGGGATGTTTATTCACAAGACTGCAGATTGCAGACTCCACCACCACCCAGGAAGTAATAGAGCATGCATTTTATATTTTCTCTATAGTTTTTTTAATTTTTAAATTTTTTTGTAGAGATGGGATCTTGCTGTGTTGGCCAGGCTAGTCTTGAATTCCTGGCCTTAAGTGATCCTCCTGCCTCAGTCTCCCAAAGTACTGGGATTACAGGTGTGAGCCACCACACCCAACCTACCTGTAGTTTTTTAAAAATTATTAAGTAAAGGGTTGACAACACCAAGTACAATACCTTCTGTAGATAAAAGGTACCCAAATATTAATGTAATATCTCCTTAAAAATCATTGAAAACACATACATTTATTTTGTAGCTACTGTTATAAGGCAGGAAAGTTTATATTTTCTTTATAGCTGGCACCAGAATACTTTTGACAGAAAAACAAAACAAAACAACAAAAAAAACAAACAACAACAAAACACCTGTTTCTGTTGGGAAAATCTATTTGTGTGCTTGGGGTGGAAGCTGCTTCCCTAGAGCCTGAGCATTGGCCACCCCAGGCTTGAGGAAATTGAAAACTCCTGTGCATTAGAGAGGAGAAAATTTCCTAACTCCAGGGTTCCTTTTTGTGGGAGGTGGAAGTTTGAGGTGGGATTTGCTGTGTGATAAAGGCTTCCCTGGGAACCTACTTGTTCACAACCCACAGAGTGTGAATGTGAGGGACGCCAACTCTGATGGCAGAAACTTACGGCCAAATAGAGGCAGTAGAAGCAGTGGCAGAAACAAGGGGCCTACCTGTAGCCAGTGTCTTGATGACATTTTGAGGTTCCTCCTGACATCCTTGGAGATAAATGACTCTAGGACATAGCTGGAGGTTCATGATCACTATGGCCGCCAAAGCCGTGGACTCAGGTGCTGGGAGTGGGAAAGTATTACAGACAATTTCATTTTTAAATATGAGAGCCAAAATTCTGAATAAAATGTTCATAAAGGTAACTTAAAGTACATTTAAATAGTAATATAGATCAACTAAGTGAGATTCATCTCAGGAACACAAAAACTCAAAAAAAATTTTTAATGCAAAAATGTTAAGAAATCTATGAATATAACTCATATTCATTTGCTAAGAAGGAAAAATACGATTATCTCCATAGATGCCAAAAACTGGAACCACTTTCTCCAGCTTTTCTCCCAACTGGGAGACAGTAAACAAAATGGCAAGTGGAAGGCCACGATTTCTGTTCTTGTGCAATACTCATCCTTGGATTCCTATGTCTCTGTTTGGCCCGCCTCTTTCTTGTTGGGTATATTAGGGTGCTTCTTAAGGAATTCCCCCTGCCGCTCACCTCCGTTCCTTTTTTTAAATTTTTATTTATTTACTTATTTATTTATTTATTTATTTATTTATTTATTTATTTTGAGACCAGGTCTTGCTCTGTCACCCAGGCTGGAGTACAGTGGCGTGATCTCGGCTCACTGCAACCTCCGCCTCCCAGGTTCAAACGATGTTCCTGCCTCAGCCTCCTGAGTAGGTGGGACTACAGCCGTGCGCCACCACACCCAGCTAATTTTTGTGTATTTTTAGTAGAGACAGTGTTTCACCATGTTGGCCAGGCTGGTCTCGAACTCCTGACCTCAAGTGATCTGCCTGCCTGGGCCTCCCAAAGTGCTGGGATTGGAGGCATGAGCCACCATGCCCGACCTTTTTATTAAAGACTTTTAAAGGGGCCATGCTAATCTTCTCTTTATTATTACAATTTTAGTATATGTGCTGCTGAGGTGAGCATGACATCTGTTCCCCTTATACTGCTGCTGGGAGTGGGAATGGGATGAGTCAGGAGCACCTAGAACCTGCTTGGTCAAGAGGATAGGGGGACTCTCCCACGTCACTCTTACTCTTGATGGGAATTTTTTAAGATTATAATATAAGTAAGACCAATCCCTCCATGCCCTGTCCACAAGTACCTTTTGTAATTGCTACTGCATTATTTTGCTGCTTTTAAACCACTTCTCTATTTTGTTGTGAATTTTGAAGAGGTATCCCATTGCAGTCTCTCCCCATTTTACACCGAGGTCTAGAATATGCACTAATTTAAAAAGAGAAATTGATAACTTTCCTGGGAGGGTGAGGGATCCTTGACAGTCACATATAGATTGATTAAGACCCTATTCTGCTTTTCCCATGGAATGGGAACTTCTGGAGCCTGTGGTCCTACTATGAGCCTGGCTATCAAAGCTCCTATTTGAGGTAAGAAGACACCAGAGGCCAGGCACAGTGGCTCACACCTGTAGTCCCAGAGCTTTGGGAGGCCGAAGTGGGAGGATCACTTGAGGCCAGGAGTTTGAGACTTGCCTGGGCAACGTAGCAAGATGCTATCTCTATAAAAAAAAAATTAGTCAGGCAGGCTAGGCAACAGTGGCTTACTCCTGTAATCCCAGCATTTTGGGAGGCCAAGGTGGGCGGATCACCTGAGGTCGGGAGTTCAAGACCAGCCTGAACAACATGGAGAAACCCCATCTCTACTAAAAATACAAAATTAGCCAGGCATGGTTGGGGCCTGCCTGTAATGGGGGAGGCTGAGACAGGAGAATTGCTTGAACCCGGGAGGCGGAGGTAGCAGTGAGCTGAGATCTCGCCACTGTACTCCAGCCTGGGCAACAAGAGCGAAATTCCACCTCAAAAAAAAAAAAAAAAAAAAAAAATTAGCTAAGCATTGTGGCATGTGCCTGTGGTCCCAGCTACTTGGGAGGCTGAGTCAGGAGAATCACTGGAGCCCGGAAGTTCAAGGTCACAGTGAGATGTGATTGCACCACCGTACTCCAGTCTGGGCAACAGGAGACCCTCTCTCTTTAAAAAAAAGAAAAATTCAGAAATCATATACTTTATAGGGAAGGCAGGACAGGAACTAAAGACAGGACTTTTTATCTGTCTTTAGAAATTGCCACAAAATATTGCAGTAATGACAGCCCCTGAGGCAGAGAAGCAGAAGGGATTTAAGAAGGAATTTCTGGAGCCACACATTCAGAACATTAAATGGATTTAGAGTTGTCACCAACTGGTTCCGGTGGCAGGATGCCCAAACACATTCAGATGGGAACCAGCAGTAATGAGTATTGTCAGGAATCATCCGTTAGATTTCTAAACACACACGAACAGGAAGGAGGAAGGACCTCTTCCTGTGAAACCAGAGAGGCTTGTGCCTCAAGCCTGGGCTACTCAATCAGAAACTCTAGGAAACATGTATTTTTACAAAGCTCTACAGACAATTCTGTTACCCAGTGCTATGGTTTAATGTGTCTGGCAAATGCCAGGCATTGGAACCGAATCCCCAGTGTGGCAGCCGCGAGGGGCAGGGCCTTTAAGAGGCGATTGGGTCATGAAGGCTCTGCTGTTGTGAATGGATTAACCCATTCATGGGTTCATGGGTTAATGGATTAGCGGTTATCATGGGAGTGGCACTGGTGGCTTTATAAGAGGAAGAGAGCCTTGAGCTAGCACACGCAGCCCCTTCCACTGGGCGACACCCTCACAACTCTGCAGTCTCCACCAGCAAGAAGGCTTCTACCAGATGCTGACCCTTGACCTTGGACTTCTCAGCCTCCACTGTAAAAAGTAAATTCCTTTCCTTTAGAAATTTCCCAGTTGCAGGTATTCTGTTATAAGCAACAGAAAATGGACTAAGACACCCTGACAGGGCTAAGAACTGCTTCAGTAGAGGCTCTTCTTTTCCTCACCCATTGTGACCAGGGACTCAGGCCTCCACAGTGCTGTAGCATACTACAGTTTCACATAATACGGGCAGGGTGCAGTGGCTTATGCCTGTAATCCCAGCCCTTTGGGAGGCCGAGGTGGGTGGATCACCTGAGGTCAGGAGTTCAAGACCAGCTTGGCCAACATGGTGAAACCCCGTCTCTACTAAAAATACAAAAATTAGCCAGGCTTGGTGGTGGGCGCCTGTAATTCCAACTACTTGGGAGGCTGAGGCAGGAGGATCGCTTGAACCAGGGAGGCGGAGGTTGCAGTGAGCCGAGATGGGGCCACTAACACTCTAGCCTGGGCAACAGAGTGAGACTCCATCTGAAAAACAAAGAAACAAAAAACATAATCACTGGCCAAGCACAGTGGCTCATGCCAGTAATCCCAACATTTTGGGAGGCTGAGGCAGGTAGACCCTTTGAGGCCAGGAGTTCAAGACCAGTCTGGGCAAGAATCACACCACTGCACTCTGGCCTGTGTGACATAGTGAGACTCTGTCTCTTAAAACCAAAAATAAAAACCAAAAATTGACATAATAATGATATTTATGACTGATAACAAATACTGAGACATATAAGAATTTTAGGAATCTCATACAATTTGGAACACATATTGATAATATTTATATAAATGTAACTAAAAGAAGGTTAAATATCATTTCTCATTTAACAATGCTTCCCATATAATTATTTACTTAGTAAATAAGCCTAATACATCTCTCTTGGACTCCCAGGGGTCCTTTTTGGAACCTCTAAAAGTTAGTTTGAGGTTAAAAGGACAATTTTAGATTTTAAAATTTGACTTTGGGAAGTTTATCCAATATGAAAGGTTTAAAACACTTGATCAAAACAGGAGTACAGGTCACTGCAAAGTAATAGTCATTCATTCAGCTAAAGTGATAATTCAGATTTCAAAAAGCAAAAACCTTTACTCTTTGGTAGACACTAAGTTTTTCAAACAATCAAAAGACCTAATGAAGATAGCATAAGACCAACAGAATCTGTCTCTCCTTCTCCCCTTTTTTACAGTTGATCTCAAAGGTAAACAAAATCTTTTGCTTTTACTAATACTACACCATGGCCACTGTGTAGACTCCAGAATCAAATGGCTCAAAACCTAAGTCATAAAGTCACAGACAAATCAAGCAAGTTTCAAAAATATCTCCTAGCATTTTGGGAGGCTGAGGCGGGAGGATCTCTTGAGCCCAGGAGTTCAAGATCATCTGGGACAACACAAGGAGACGCCATCCCTTCAAAAAGTAAAAAAAAATTAGGCCGGTGTGGAGGCATGCACCTGTAGTCCCAGCTACTCAGGAGGCTGAAGTGGGAGGATAACTTGAGCCTGGAAGGCCAAGGCTGTAGTGAGCCGTGATCGTGCTGTTGTGTTCCAGCTTGGGCAACAGAGCAGGACTGTGTTTCAAAAACAGTAACAACAACAAGAAAAACTGCAGAAGCTATTAACAGGTTTACAACCTTAAAACATATCACAGAGACAGTATAAACCTGTCTAAACCAATAGACTCAGAGCAAATGTCTAAGTTAAATTCAGACGATGTTTTTATTTTATTGTATCAACAATATTAAAACTGGTTTTATTTACCAAAGATGTTGCATGAATTTGGAAAGCATTTGGGCTTATTTACTTAATTTATAAATGCTAATTTATTTATAAGTCAATTTGGTACCATGTAGACAATATACAAGCAGACATGTGCATATAAAAATACATGCAGACGGCTGGGCGTAGTGACTCATGCCTGTAATCCCAGCACTTCGGGAGGCTGAGGCTGGTGGATCGCCTGAGGTCAGGAGTTCAAGACAAGCCTGATCAACATGGAGAAACCCCATCTCTACTAAAAACACAAAATTAGCTGGCCAGGGTGGCGGGCGCCTGTAATTCCAGCTACTCAGGAGGCTGAGGCAGGAGAATCGCTTAAACTCGGCAGGCGGAGGTTGCGGTGAGCTGAGATCCTGCCATTGCACTCCAGCCTGGGCAACAAGAGCGAAACTCTGTCTCAAAACAAAACAAAACAAAACAAAACATGCAGACATAAATAACATAAATAAAGGTCTTATAGCTTTGATTTCAAAATTATAGCCATGAGACTGGTAAAACTCACTAGTTTAAAAAGACAGGTGGATTAAACTGTGTCTCTGTAAATGGAACAGATTAAAGTTTATCTGTCTCACATAGTGGAAGCCTTTACTGAGATAATAATAAGAGATAATAATCTCTAATTATCAGATTTCAACCAGGAAAAACAGCCAATATTTTTGGGTTTTGAACCTTTTAACCAAAAGGAAGTGGCTCCCTAATTGGGAATCAAATCCAGTCCACAGCGGTGAAAGCACAGAATTTTAACTCCTAGGCCACAAGGTGGAGTGGCCCGCCACTACAAATCCTGCAGGGACTCCAAAGCAGGCAGTTTAAGCGCACAAAGGATTTTAACTTTGTTTTCCGTCAGATTTTTGTTCTGAAACTTTTGTTAGGAAAATGTCCAAGGCTAGCCATGATACTATTAGTGCCTTTCTTTTAATTTGATCTTTCCCTAAACACCAATAAGGCACTTGTTTGGAATGAGAGGTCTCTAAAATAGTTTTAGTTTAGGGGGCCTTTGTAACTTAAAGAATCAATCTTTTGGCCACTGATGATTAGAATTTCCTGAGATGTGGCCAGGCATGGTGGCTCAAGCCTGTAATCCCAGCACTTTGGGAGGCCGAGGGGGGGGCGGATCAATTGAGGTCAGGAGTTCAAGACCAGCCTGCCAACATGGCGAAACCCTGTCTCTACTAAAAATACAAAAATTAGCTGGGTATGGTGGCTTGCCTCTGTAATCCCAGTTACTTGGGAGGCTGAGACAGGAGAATTGCTTGAACCCGGGAGGTGGAGGTTGCAGGGGGCCGAGATTGAGCTACTGCACTCTAGCCTGGGTGCCAGAGTGACACTCTGTCTCAAAAAAAAAAAAAAAAAAAATTTCCCCAGATGTACTTATGCAAATAGCAACTCAATCTAATAAGCCTCTTCATGGAATGCCCAGGAGGTTATTTTCCAGGTTCCAATTAAGTTTTTACCAATAAACAAGAGGTGCTTCTTGGAGAGGGCATAGAACAGGCAGCCTCAACGATCCCAATCCTCACAAATTCACTCTCAGGAATAGACTAAGGCAGCAAAAGGCTGTTGCCACAGATGATAAAGGATGGTGTTTTTACATACAGTGCCTCTAGTATCCCACAAATTTGTGGGGGGCCGCCAGTCATACACCTATTAATCTGTGACACGAGGCAGGCTCTCCTGGTATTGGACTTTCCCAGGACTAACCAGGCAGCAAGGGTTGAGACAACAAAAGCACCTTATAAATGGGACTCATTGGCCGAGCGCGGTGGCACGTGCCTGTAATTCCAGCTACTCAGGAGGCCGATGCAAGAGAATCGCTTGAGCCCAGGAGGCGGAGGTTGCAGTGAGCTGAGATCACGACACTGCACCCCAGCCTGGGTGACAGAGCGAGACTCCGTCTAAAAAACAACAACAACAACAACAACAACAAAAAACTGCAGGGCCAGCTGGCACAGTGGGCTTCTGGGGGTTCTAGGTCCATGTTCTACCCTAGGGCACCCCTCTTTATGACAGATCAATACCAAAATACAAGGGAAAAGACTGAGAGAAAAAGGATCAGACAATACGAATATTCATGCCTAAAAATACACCAGAATTGCTACGTAACCCAAGACTAGTCACACAAATCCTTTTCTCCAATTAATCAAGATTTTAGGAAAGGGAAAACAGACAAACAGTGATTTCTCCTGTCTACTTGACCGGATTTCATGCAGAGAGGCCGGGAGCCTGGCTGGTAGGAATTTCTTACCCTTCTGATGCTTTGTCAGGTCCTGGGTTCCCTGGACTGTGGCTTCCAGAAATGTAGAGCAGCTTTAGGATCCTGTTGTGACGCCAACACTGTAGGGGCCAAGGAAAACCTTCCCAAAGGTTTGCTGAACATCAACAGACAAAGGCAGATTATTAAGAGACAAGGCATGCAAATCTATTTAACATGCACAGGGGAAAATCACAGAGCGACTACCCCAGCTTCCCAGTGAAGCACGGAAGCTTTTCTGCTTTTTTTTTTTTTTTTTTTTTTTTAGACAGTCTCACTCTGTTGCCCAGGCTAGAGTGTAGTGGCGCCATCTCGGCTCACTGCAACCTCCACCTCCCAGGTTCAAGTGATTCCCATGCCTCAGCCTCCAGAGTAGCTGGGAATACCCCACCACCACACCTGGCTAATTTTTTGTATTTTTAGTAGATATGGGGTTTAGCCATGTTGGCCAGGCTAGTCTTGAACTCCTGACCTCAAGTGATCCACCCACCTGGGCCTCCCAAATTGTTGGGATTACAGGCGTGAGCCACTAGGCCCAGACTTTTCTACCATTTTGAGATTACAGAAAAAATGGCTCTGAGCATGGCCCCAAAAAGTTTATGGTGGTAAGTCAGGTGACAGTGGCAAGACATTATGGATGGGACAGAAGAGGATGCCTGGCTAGCAAAGGTGGTCTTGTTGTGCAGCTGAAACCTCACGGGTAGCAGCCCTCAGAGAGAAGAGGTGAGAAATATTCCTTTCAGATCTTGAGAGATGTCAGACTCTCAGTTCATCTTTCCTAGGTCTGGACCAGCGAGGACCTCAGAAAGCCTGGCTGCAGGGATGCAGATTTGCTCTACAGATGCAAAGCTCAGCGCAAAAGACAGCTTGACAGGGCTGCTTGGCTCTCTGAAGAGCTATCTCAAAATACGTCAACAAAGGATATTTTGGGGTGAAATATTTTGGTTTCCTTCAATATCTCAGGCCCTTTGGAGCTTAAAATCAAGTTATCTGACCAGACCTATGATCTGATTTCTTTTGAGAACTTAGAAGAAAACTTAGAATGAAATAACAAGAACAAGCCATGGGAATGTGGGAAAATGAGAGGCTGGAGTTGGATGTTTTGATCCTCAGAATCCTCATTTAACAAATGAGGAGTAAAACACTGTATATATAGTGTATGTCTCTATATACAGATATACAGAGTTGCTGGATTAATGTATTTGGGACATTCTTAGGTTAAAAAATTAATTTTTAAATCTGAACTGTAAATATTACTGGGTGTCCTGTACTTTTATTTGCTAAACCTGGCAGCCTTAGTAATTTTAAACAAAAAAATGAAATATAATGTTTGCTAAAAAATAGACTCTATTAATCAATTTCAGTCATTTTCTCCAAAACCTTCCTAGGAGAAATTACTCTGTTTTAAAAGAGGGCCGAGGTGTTAAGTCGCACTGACTAAAATTTGCTAACTGACCTCTAGAGGGAGCCAAATTGATAAAGAAACCGAAATGACATCCTAAATCCAGTGAATTTCTCTCTTTTTCTTTTTCTTTTTCTTTTTCTTTTTTTTTTCTTTTTTTTGATGGAGTCTTGCTCTATCGCCCAGGCTGGAGTGCAATGGCGCGATCTCGGCTCACTGCAACCTCCACCTCCTGAGTTCAAGCGATTCTTCTGCCTCAGCCTCCCGAGTAGCTGGGATTACAAGCTGGCACCACTACCCCTGGCTAATTTCTTCTGTTTTTAGTAGTGACTTTCAGTATTTTTCGTAGACATGGCCGGGCGCCATGGCTCATGCCTGTAATCTCAGCACTTTGGGAGGCCGAGGCGGGCGGATCACGAGGTCAGGAGATCGAGACCATCCTGGCTAACATGGTGTAACGCCGTGTCTATTAAAAAAATACAAAAAAAATTATCCGGGTGTGGTGGCGGGCACCTGTAGTCCCAGTTACTCAGAAGACTGAAGCAGGAGAATCGCTTGAACTAGGGAGGTGAAGGTTACAGTGAGCCGAGTTTGCACCACTGCACTCTGGCCTGGCGACAGAGCAAGACTCTGTCTCAAACAACAACAACAAAATGATGCCATTATAACAATCTATGACCCAGCCAGGTTTGTCTCAAAATATAAAGCCGGAGAGGCTGGGCACAGTGGCTCACACCTGCAATCCTAGCACTTTGGGAGGCAGAGGTAGGCAGATCACTTGAGGCCAGGAGCTCGAGACCAGCTTGGTCAACATGATGAAACCCCATCTCTAGTAAAAATACAAAAATTAGCCGGGCATGGTGGTGAGCACCTTTAATCTCAGCTACTCAGGAGGCTGAGGCAAGAGAATTACTTGAACCTGGGAGGCGGAGGTTGCAGTGAGCCGAGATCATGCCACTGCACTCCAGCCTGGGCAAGAGAGTGAGAGTCCATCTCAAAAAAAAAAAAAAAAAAAGAGAGAGAGCATTTGGGGCCGAGTGTGGTGGCCCATACCTGTAGTCCCAGCATTTTGGGAGGCCAAGGCAGGAGGATCCTTGAGGCCACAAGTTCAAAGCCAGACTGTGCAACATCTCTACAAAAAACACATTAGCTGGTCATGGTGTTTCATGGTGGTAGTCCCAGCTACTCAGGAGGCTGAGGCAGGAGGATCACTTGAGCCCAAGAGTTGGAAGCTGCAGTGAACTATACACCACTGCACCCCAGCCTGGATGACGAAGACCTTGTTTCATTTAAAAAAAATTTTTTTAATTAATTATTTAATTCAAATAAAGAGGGAACACTTGGAATTTAGAAAACCCTCTCTTCAAAAGCCTATTTTGCAAGTCTGTGATCTCAGAAAATTTCAAAAGCAAAGACTAGACTGCAAAAATTGAACATTTACTCTTTCTTTTTGCCTTTTTTTTTTTTTTTTTCTTTGACGGAGTCTCATTCTGTCTCCCAGGCTGGAGTGCAGTGGCATGATCTTGTGCCTCAGCCTCCTGAGTAGCTGGGACTACATGTGTGCGCCACCATGCCCAGCTAATTTTTTGTATTTTTAGTAGAGTTGGGGTTTCACTATGTTGGCCAGGCTGGTCTTGAACTCCTGACCTCAGGTGATCCACTGGCCTCGGCCTCCCAAAGGGTTGGAATTACAGGTGTGAGCCACTGTGCCCAGGCTTGCCTTCTTGACGCAAAAATTATAATCCTGCATGAGGCAGATGCATGAAGCCAACAGAATAGGGAAAGGTCATATACATGTTGGGGGACCCAAGCATATTATGTATTTAGTATTCCAATAATGTCCCTTACAATGTTATTCAGTGTCACAGCCAATCTGGCTTCATCAAGTACCCTTTTTTTTTTTTTAAAGAGAGATGGGGTCTTGATATGTTGTCCAGGCTGTAGTGCAGCGGCTATTCACAGATGTGATCATAGCACACTCTGGGCTCTAACTCCTGGGCTGAAAGTGATCCTCCCACCTGAGCCTCCCTAGTAGCTCTCTGCTAATTTCTTTTTTTTTTCTTTTTGAGACAAGGTCTTGCTTTGTCACCCAGGCTGGGGTGCAGTGGCTATTCACAGGCATGATCACAGCACATTGCAGCCTCAACCTACCAGACTCGAGTGATCCACCCATCTCAGTCTCCTGAGTAGCTGGAACTACAGGCACATGCCAGCACACTTGGCAATTTTTTTTAAATTTATTTTTATAGAGACAGGGTCCCACTTTGTTGCTCTGGCTGATCTTGAACTCCTGGGATTAAGCAGTCCTCCCACCTCAGCCTCCTAAACTTCTAGGATTACACGTATGAGCCCACCACACCCAGCTCCTGATAATTAAAAAAAATATTTTTTAGAAACGGGGCCTGGCTATGTTGCCTAGGCTGGTCTCAATCTCCTGGCCTCAAGCAATTCTCCTGCCTCAGCCTCCCAAGTAGCTGGTACCACAGGTGCATGCCACCATGCCCGGCCTCAAGTACTTTCTTATGTCTAATGTTTAGCCAGTAGTTATTCAAATCCAAGCAAAGAAAAATAATTCCTAACCTCTTAGCACTCACATTCTTGATTAGAATATATGCCATGTCCCTATTATCTGGAGGTCATCCTTTGGGGCTACTCTAACCCTCCACAAACATCAGAAAAAAAAAAAAAGGACAATCTTCCTCAGTGCCTGAAGTAACTATAGTAGAAGATGATTTAACCAGCAGTCTAACTGGTAAACAAATTGTTCTAAAATAATTTTCATGTGATCATCCATTGTTAAAAATTAGGTCATTGCAGGCTGGGAGAGGTGGCTCACGCCTGTAATCTCAGCACTTTGGGAGATGGGTCACTTGAGGCCAGGAGTTCGAGACCAGCCTGGCAATAGATGAAATCCCGTCTCTACTAAAAATTCAAAAATTGGCCGGGCACGGTGGCTCAATCCTGTAATCCCAGCACTTTGGAAGGCCAAGGAGGGCGGATCACAAGGTCAGGAGATCGAGACCATCCTGGCTAACACGGTGAAACCCCGTCTCTACCAAAAATACAAAAAAAATTAGCCAGGCATGGTGGCGGGCGCCTGTAGTCCCAGCTACTTGGGAGGCTGAGGCAGGAGAATGGCATGAACCTGGGAGGCAGAGCTTGCAGTGAGCCGAGATTGCGCCACTGCACTCCAGCCTAGGCGACAGAGGGAGACTCCATCTCAGAAAAAAAAAAAAAATTAGACGGGCATGATGGTGCATGCCTGTAATCCCAGCTACTCAGGAGACTGAGACAAGAGAATCACTTGAACCCAGGAGGCAGAAGCTGCAGTGAGCCAAGATTGTGTCAACGCACCCCAGCCTGGGTGACAGAGCGAGACTCTGTCTCTAAACCAGCAAACAAACAACAACAACAAAACTACATCCAAATATATTAGAGATAGATCAATATTTAAAATTTATTTTTTATTGTTTAGAGACTGCGTCTTGCTCTGTCACCCAGGCTGGAGTGCAGTGACATGATCATAGCTTACTGCAGCCTCCAACTCCTGGGCTCAAGCAACCTTCCTGTCTTAGCCTCTCAAAGCACTGGGATTAGAGTTGTGAGCCACCATGCCTGGCCTGATTTAAAACATTGTAATCATTACGCTCTTTTAGAATTAAGATATTTAAACTTCAGTTATATTCATCATGGAAATGGGTCAAGTTGCAGATTTTCTGGGTAATATATTCATTTTATGAAAACCGGTAACCTGAAATGATGCACTCGATTGGGTGGACAGCAAAGCTATGTCTGCTATTATATACTATATACTAGGATGCAAGTTCTATGAAAGCCAAAACTTTGTTTTGTTCAGCCCCTCATCCCTGCCACCAAGAACAGAGTTTGATATATAATAAACACAAAATAAATGTTTTTTGAATGAATTAATGCATGCTAACTCATTTTTCAAAATTTATGTTTAATTGTGGCAATACAAACATAGCATAAAATTTAACATCTTTTTTGTTGTTTTTTCGTTTGTTTATTTGTTTTTTGAGACAAGGTCTCACTGTCACCCAAGCTGCAGTGCAGTGGGGCAATCTCAGCTCACCACAGCCTCCACTTCCCGAGTTCAAGTGATCCTCCCACCTCAGCCCCCACAAGTAGCTGGGACTACAGGCACATGCTACCAAGCCCGGCTAATTTTTGTATTTTTAGTAGAGACGGGGTTTCGCCATGTTGGCCAGGCTGGTCTTGAACTCCTGAGCTCAAGGGATCCACCTGCCTTGACCTCCCAAAGTGCTGGGATTACAGGTGTGAGCTACCGCACCCGGCCAACATCTTAACCATTTTTAAGTGTACAGTTTAGTTTGTCTTGCAATACTGAGTCTCTATACCCTTTAAACAACAATGCCCTACTTTTCCTCCCTTCAGTACTTTCTAACTCTATGAAGATAGAGAACTCAAGGTACCTCATATCAGTGTAATTACACAGTATGTGTCCTTTTGTGACTGGCTTATTTCACATAGCATAGTGTTCTCAAGGTTCATCTATGTGGCACATCAGAATTTCCTTCCTTTTCAAGGCTGAGTAATATTCCACTGCTTAGGTATACCACCTTTTCTTTATCCATTCATCCACTGATGGACACTTGGGCTGTGTCCATCTTTTGGCTATTGTGAATAATGTTATATGAAAATAGATGTTCAGATATTGAAGATCTTCCTTTCAATTTTTTGGATGGGTGAGGGGGGTTTATATCCAGGAGTGTCATTGCTGAATCGTGTGGTAATTCCATTTTTAACTTTCTGAAGACTTTCCATACTGTTTTCCATAATGGCTGCACCATTTTACATTTTCTCCCACCATCCACGAGCATGTTTCTAACTCCTAAGTTTGGTGATCTGGTTTCCAGGTGTGGTGCCGAGGAGCAGCAGGACATTAGGAGGTGTTAGCAGGTAAAACAATAGGACAAAGTATCATCTGGCAATCTACTACTGAGAGACAAGAATTCCAAGAAGCAAAATTAGTACTATATTATTACAATATTCAATCACGATGCTTTCAGTGGTGTTCTGGAGATGCCATGAAAAACGTTACGTTGATTTTTCACTGTGCAAGGAGGCAGGCATCTATCTATTTCAGAAAGACATACATTGATTCTCAATTATGTAAGTATTGTCATACTTAGTTTTGTTGTTTAAAAAACTAAGACTTCTATCAAATATGGTGAAATTTTCAGCCGGATGCAGTGGCTCACGCCTGTAATCCCAGCACTTTGGGAGGGTGAGGCAGGTGGTGGATCATGAGGTCAGGCGTTCAAGACCAGCCTGGCCAACATAGTGAAACCCCGTCTCTACTGAAAAAAAATACAAAATGTTAGCCAGGTGTGGTGGCGGGCACCTGTAATCCCAGCTACTTGGGAGGCTGAGGCAGGAGAATCGCTTGAACCTGGAAGGCGGAGATTGCAGTGAGCCAAGATCGCGCCACTGCACTCCAGCTCAGCTGACAATGCGAAGCTCCATCTCAAAAAAAAAAAAAAAAAAGTGAAATTTCCAAAGGACTGGTGGTCATTTTAATTTATCCAGAAATGTCATTTATAGAGGATGTACCCCTTCCCTATGATGCCCCGTTAGTGGGATGTTACTGCTTCCATATAACATAATAAATCATATGGATACTAATACCCTCCCGTATTAGTTCATTCTTGAACTGTTATAAATACATACCTGAGACTAAGTAATTTATAAAGAAAAGAGGTTTAATTGGCTCATGGCTCCACAGGTTATACAGAAAGCATCATTCTAGCATCTGCTCTGCTTCTGGAGAGGCCTCAGGAAACTTACAATCATGGCGGAAGGTGAAGGGGGAGCCCACAGGTTACATGTCCCGAGGAGCAAGAGCGACAGGGGAGTTGCCACGCGCTTTAAAACAGCCCCATCTTGTGTGAACTAGCACCAAGGGGCTGGTGGTAAAACATTCTGCCCCATGATCCAATCATTTCCACCGGTCCCCACCACCAACACTGGGGATTACAGTTTCACACGAAATCTGGGCGGGGACACACATCCAAACCATATCACCTCCCAAATATAAAATGTGATGCTATAAGGACAAATACTAAGCTAAAATGATATTTGTAGTTCATAGTGTTTGTGTCATTGTGAAATGTTTATTGATTAAGAGGGAATCTGGCCAGACACAGTGGCTCACGCCTGTAATCCCAGCACTTTGAGAGGCCGAGGCGGGCAGATCACAAGGTCAGGAGATCGAGACCATCCTGGCTAACTCGGTGAAACCCCGTCTCTACTAAAAATACAAAAAATTAGCCAGGCATGGTGGCGGGCGCCTGTAGTCCCAGCTACTTGGGAGGCTGAGGCAGGAGAATGGCGTGAACCTGGGAGGCGGAGTTTGCAGTGAGCCGAGATTGCGCCACTGCACTCCAGCCTGGGCGACAGAGGGAGACTCCATCTCAGAAAAAAAAAAAAAAAAGAATTCGAGATCAGCCTGGCCAACATGGTGAAACCCCGTCTCTACAAAAAGACACAAAAATTAGCTGGGCATGTTAGCACATGCCTGTGATCTCAGCTACTCGGGAAGCTGAGGCAGGATAATCTCTTGAACCCAGGAGGCGGAGGTTGCCGTGAGCTGAGAAAGCACCACTGCACTCCAGCCTGGGTGACAGAGCGAGATGCCATCTCAAAAAAGAAAAAAAAAGAAAAAGAAAAGAAAGAAAAGAAGGAATCTATTTAGCAAGGAAAAACCTTGGGAAGTAAGTTGATCTTTAGACATGTGTGAAATAGGATACTTGAGGGTGAGGATAAAAATCAGGATATTCTAGGTTTCCTGAAGCTGTGTTCTTTCTCCACTCAACTCATCTTTCGTCAACCCAAATTTACAGGCCAAACCATTGAAGAATGACAAGTCTAACCTCTAATTACCATGGCAGGTAGAGCGGGGAGGAGATGGTGCACTGTGCACAGAGCACCAGGAACCCAAAGGAAGTTAGGGGAGACCCAGGCCCTGAGGAGGGCCATGACCTAGTGATGACACACAAGGCGCATTATTACAGTGTAGGCAGGGTGCCCCTGGGAGGGATGGGTGGGTGGGAGTCAGGAGAGATGTGAGCCTCCTACCAGGAAGACCATACTGAGGCCACCAGGTTGAGAGCCACCTGGCTGGGGGGCTTGTCCAAGGACAGCAGGGGCAGAGGCATGGAGGTGAGCTCTGTGTGACAGGAGCCAGGTCTGAGAACGCTCAGGGAGGAGGGGGACTGAGGAGTTAGGAGTCCTGTTTGTGAAAAGCTTGCTCGGGCGGTGCACTAGCAGAGACTGCAGCCAGGAGACTTGAGAAGTCAGGGAACAGGGCACGATCTAGAGAAGGTGTGGAAATTGAGAATAGGGCCAGGCACAGTGGCTCATGCATGTAATCCCAGCACTTTGGGAGGCTGAGGTGGGAGAATCACTGGAGCCCAGCAGTTCAAGACCAACATAGTGAGATCCTGTGTCTACAAAAAGTTCAAAAATTAGCCAGGCACGGTGGTGCACACCTGTAGCCCCAGCTACTTGGGGAGGCTTAAGCAGGAGGATCACTTGAGCCCAGGAGTTTGAGGCTGCAGTGAGCTAGGATTGCACCACTGCACTCCAGCCTGGGTGACAGAGTGAGACCTTGTCTCTAGATAAATAAATAAATAAATAAATAATAAATAAATAAATAAATAAATAAATAAATAAAATCACGCCTGTAATCCCAGCACGTTGGGAGGCCGAGGCAGGCGGATCAGGAGGTCAGGAGATCGAGACCATCCTGGCTAACACGGTGAAACACCGTCCCTACTAAAAATACAAAAAATTAGCTGGGCGTGGTGGCAGGCGCCTATAGGCCCAGCTACTCGGGAGGCTGAGGCAGGAGAATGGCGTGAACACAGGAGGTGGAGCTTGCAGTGAGCCGAGATTGCGCCACTGCACTCCAGCCTGGGCGACAGAGCAAGACTCCATCTCAAAAAAAAAAAAAAAGAAAGGTAAAAAGAAAGAAAGAAAAGAATAAATAAATGAAAAAAAAGAAAAAGAAAGAAATTGAGAATAAACAAGTGGTGAATAATCCGAATGGCAGAGCCATGGGAAGGGGTGCAGGAACTGTCACAAACAGCAAGGCTGTTATTTCACCATCACTTTATGTGCCACACTTGGGGTTCCTTGGAAAAGCAAGGTCCTTGCTCTTCTAGGTTCACAGCCAGGAAATCGTGCAGTGAACCCAAGTCTCCTCCGGTCACATCAACATCAAGAGCTGAACTGGGACTAGAAGTCACTGCCCCAGAGCTTTTTGCTACCAGGTGAGCCTTGACCCTGTCATTTCCCAGTGCTAAAAATTATTTCCCTTACTAGAAAAATCTTTTGTTTCTAATAAATGCTTTGTGTTTTTTAACAGGCAGTGGGTTATGGGGACTGGCAGTGGAGGAACATACCCATTGAAAATCAGACTAGGGGCTGGGCGTGGTGGCTCACGCCTGTGAGCACTCTGGGAGGCCGAGGTGGGCAGATCACCTGAGGTCAGGAGTTCAAGACCAGCCTGGCTAACATGGCGAAACCCCATCTCTACAAAAAATACAAAAAAATTAGCTGGGCATGGTGGTGCATGCCTGTAATCCCACCTACTTGGGACGCTGAGGCAGGAGAATTGCTTGAACCTGGGAGAAGGAGGCTGCAGTGAGCCGAGGTCATCATTCCATTGCACTCCAGCCTGGGCAACGAGAGTGAAACTCCCTCTCAAAAAAAAGAAAAAAAGAAAAGAAAAGAAAATCAGACTAGGGCTGGGTGCAGTGTGGCTCAAACCTGTAATCCCAGCACTTCGGGAGGCCAAGGCCAGAGGATCACTTGATCCCAGGAGGCTGACGTTGCAGTGAGCCGTGATCATGCCACCACACTCCAGCCTGAGCAACACAGTGAGACGTTGTCTCTAAAAAAGAAAAAGAAAATAAAACTAACACTTTGGTTTCCTCAGCGATGTTTGCTTAGGAAGTGGCCTGAATTTTACACTTTTTAAAAGTCTTTTTTAGTGACACTAGGTTTGTTTTGTTTGGTTCAGTGATAGGGTCTTACTCTGTTGCCCAGGCTAGAGTGCAGTGGCATGATCTAGGGTCACTGCAACCTCCGCCTCCCAGGCTCAAGTGATTCTCCCACCTTAACCCAAACAGGTGCATGCCACCACTCCTGGCTAATTTTTTTTGAAATTTAGTAGAGATGAGGGAGGGAGGTCTTAACATGTTGCCCAGGCCGGTCTCGAACTCCTGAACTCAATCAATCCACCTGTCTCGGCCTCCCAAAGTGCTGAGGTTACAGGTGTGAGGCACTGCTCCCTGCCAACACTAGGTTTTTGATGCCTTATACTGAAACTAATGTTGAGTTGTAGAGGTTTTATACTAATATTAACCACTAAGCATGGGCTGGACTAATGATTTTGGCCTAAAATGATGGCATTCATCTATTTTGCAGGCAATGAAGCAATGGCTTTTTTGTGTATGTATAAAACTTCAGTGGAGATTTCAGAAAATCCCTAAATGTAAGACTGTGTAGATTGTTTATGTTGTTTAAGACCTTAAAAAAATAACTAGAATGATAGAGAATGAGTCTTGGTCACATTTTATTTCTCAACTGCAAGTTGACTTATTTGGTATTTGAATCTTTAAACCTGAAAGCAAGAAAATTACTTCTAGTTAGTTACAAACAAAATAGCCCAAGGCACTGCTCTATTCTACAATGTTCTGCAGAAAGTGTGGTTTAGGATTTATAACAATGAAGAGAATAGCAAGATAGAATGGCTGACCTCTTCCTGCTTCACCTTGTACAGTAGGGAGTCCTCGCAGAAGAAAACAACCTTGCAGCTTTGAAAAAGATCTGGGATCTAAAGTGAGACGGAGCGCGATGGCTCACACCTGTAATCACAGCACTTTGGGAGACTGAGGGAGGCAGACTGCTTGAGGTCAGGAGTTTGAGACCAGCCTGGCCAACATGGTGAAACCCTGTCTCTACTAAAAATACAAAAATTAGCCGGGTGTGGCTGGGCGCAGTGGCTCACGCCTGTAATCCCAGCACTTTAGGAGGCCAAGGCAGGCGCATCACAAGGTCAGGAGATCGAGACCATCCTGGCTAACATGGTGAAACCCCGTCTCTACTAAAAATACAAAAAATTAGCCAGGCATGGTGGCGGAAGCCTGTAGTCCCAGCTGCTGGGGAGGCTGAGGCAGGAGAGTGGCGTGAACCCAGGAGGCAGAGCTTGCAGTGAGCCAAGATCGTGCCACTGCACTCCAGCCTCGGTGACAGAGTAAGACTCCATCTCAAAAAAAAAAAAAAAAAAAAAATTAGTCGGGTGTGGTGGCGGTCTCCTGTAATCCCAGCTACCTGGGAGGCTGAGGCAGGAGAATCGCTTGAACCCGGAGGTCAGAGGTTGCAGTGAGTCAAGATCGCACCACTGCACTCCAGCCTGGGCAATAGAACGAGACTCTGTCTCAATAAATAAATAAATAATAAAGTGAAGGACAGAATGAAGCCATGAAAATCAGGAGTCATGAGGGCATTTTTCTCAAAATATGGTGGTCCATGTATCCTCAGAGTCAGAATCTTCTGAGATGTTTGCTATAAATACATATCCCTGGGTCTCATTCTAGAACTGCCGGGTGAAAATCTTTGGAAGAGAAGTTTGAGAACCTGTTAAACAAGCTCTCCAGGTAATTCTGTGCACATTCAGTCTGAGAACTGCTGCATCTGAAGAGGTAAGCCCAGACTGCTGTCAAGGTCAATTCTGCCTCTTCCTGACACTCTGCCATTTCCATGACCACTTGGTGAGAAGTACTGCACTTAGCTTTTTCACACTTCTCAAAGTAACAGATTTATGTGTATTCGTAAGGTTCCTTTTCAATAAGTGAAAATACATCTGGGAAGATTCAGGGCTTCGCGTTCATGTTCACATCTAACACTTGATTGAGACAATTGCTCTGATCTTGGGGGGATGTTCAACTTCAGGCTATGTTTTCTCAAAATCAAGTATTGATTGATGGATGGATTTTTAAGGTGAATGTCATCTCAAGATTTTATTAAAGTATGGAACTCTTCATGAATTTGCATGTCATCCTTGCCCAGGGGCCATGCTAATCTTCTCTGTATCGTTCCCATTCAAATTCGAATATTTAACTGGACGCTTATAAAGAAAAATAAATGTTCACCTTAGAGTTGTGACTTAAGACTATTTTTTGGTCAGGTGCAGTAGCTCACACCTGAAATCTCAGCACTTTGGGAGGTGGAGGCAGGAGGGTTGCTTTAGCTGGGGAGCTTGAGACCAGCCCAGGCAATATAGTGAAACCACAGTTTGACAAAAATAAATAAAGGCTATTTTAAATATAATGTTACATACATATGAGCAAATATAATATTAAATTCCTTAGTGTTATCGGTGTCTGAATCCAATACAAAATGTACAAATGAAATACAAACAAAACTATAAAACTAATAAAAATTAAAATTGGCAGCACCGCTGAGACAGACGGTGTTGTTTGCTGAAACTAAATTGCTCATATTAGGTTTATAGTAGTAGAAAGATGTAGCTTCAGGTCCACTTTTATTTTTCATTAAAGTAACATGACTGCAGATAAGGTTTTGTTTGCTAAATGGGAATAATTAGACTTCATACTTAACCAAACTTTCCCTAGCAAGCAATCCTTCAATGTCACTTTTTTTTTTTTTTGATATGGGATCTCGCTCTGTCATGCAGGCTGGAAGACAGTGGTACAATCACAGCTCACTGCAGCCTTGATCTCATGGGCTTAAGAGATCCTCCCGCCTCAACCTCTTGAGTAGCTGGGACTACAGGCACGAGCCACCACTCCTTGTTAATTTTTGTACTTTTTGTAGAGATGGAGTTTCATTATGTTGTCCAGGCTGGTCTTGAACTCCTGGGTGCAAGTAATCTGCCTGCTTCGGCGGTGCAAACTGCTAGGATTACGGGCATCAGCCACTGTGCCCAGCCTTCAACACAAGTTTTAATGAAATTTTTCTGCAACTTTCAGACACCTACAGCCCTCTAGAGGAGGGGCTTTTCTATTGTCTGCAAAGAACAAGATAGTAAATATTTATAGGCTTTGTAGGCTAACAGGCAAATTAAGGTATTATATAGGTACTTACAAAACAAGGAAATGTCTTTTTCACACAAATAAGATACTGCTGGACACTGATATCAATCACAGCATAAGATTTTAATTGTCTATATTCATTGCTTGAGGGCATTTATAGAATTTTATTATATTCTTTATTTGATGTTTGCCTTTTAACACATTACTACACTGCAGATTAATCATCTCCCCTCGAAGGTTATGTAGAGGCTCCTCAACAGCACAATTAAATGGGTTTTGAAATCTGAGAATATCCTGGCCGGGTGCCGTGGCTCACACCTGTAATCCCAGCAGTTTGGGAGGCCGAGGCAGGCAGATCACGAAGTCAGGAGATTGAGGCCAAACTGGCTAACATGGTGAAACCCTGTCTCTACTAAAAATACAAAAAAATTAACCGGGCGTGGTGGCGGGCGCCTGTAGTCCCAGTTACTCGGGAGGCTGAGGCAGGAGAATGGCGTGAACCTGGGAAGTGGAGCTTGCAGTGAGCCGAGATCGCGCCACTGCACTCCAGCCTGGGTGACAGAGCAAGACTCCGTCTCAAAAAAACTTAAAAAAAAATGAGAATATCCTTTGCACTTGCATTGAGGTATGAAAAATATTGCTGGAACAGTATTGGAAAATATATTTCTGCAAATTTGTACCGGATGGCGATCTTGCTTCTTGTTTTAATTTTGACAGCAGAGGGAGTAAATAAAGCGGCTTGATACTGCTTATGGTTCCAACCACATTGTTGTCATCTAAATGACTTTATTGAATAGCAGTTTTGTATACACCCTCTGTTTTGTCTTGTAGTTTGAGGCTTAATTCATTAAGAAACATTATCAAGTCTGCAGCAGAAGCTACTTTCCAAAGCCATTCAGAATTGTAGTGGTCACAGAAAGTCCTCATTTAGAAAAATTTGAATCTTAACTATGAGGTTAAAAAAATATTCCATACAATTTTACCACTACAAAACCATAGAACTGCTGTGTGATAGGGCAAATGAGGATATTTGCTTCTATTTATGACAAAAATTCACGGGACTGAACATTATTAAGTCCGTGAGAACAAATGAAATTCACTGTTGACACTATTGGCTGAATAACACATGATAGAGTCAAATATTTTTCACATATGTACCTGTTGATGACTAGTACAATGAATACAAAGAAGTCTTCCAACACCTTGAATTTTAAAAAAACTTTGTAAATTTGTTAAACTAGGCCTTTGTCTTCTCCACGTAGTTTTTTTGGGATAGGATCTCACTCTGTCATCTAGGCTGGAGTGCAGTTGTGCTATCACAGCTCACTATAGCATCCAGCTCCTGGGCTCAAGCGAGCCTCCTACCCTAGCCTCCTGTGTAGCTGTGACTACAGGCATGCACCAGCATGCTCACTAATTTTTGTATTTTTTTGTAGAGATGGTTGGTTGGGGGGGGTCTCTCTTTGTTGCCTAGGCTGGTCTTGAACTCCTGACTTTAAGCCATCCTCCCACCTTGACCTCCTAAAGCATTGGGATTACAGGCATGAGCCACCACACCTGATTTTTATCACTATCCATTTTAACACATCTTAGTAGATTCCCCATGAGGTTGTACTGAATTGGTGTTTTCTCGAGTTCTCTGAAAATATTCTCAATTATATTTGTTCCATGTAGACCATTCATCATAGAGGCTAACATTCAGTGAGTTCAAACCAGGCATTGACTCCTTGAATAAACAACAACTGAATACTGTTAGAAATATCTGTTGAGTCATTAGAAGCCAAGGAAAATCACTCAAAATCATTTGCGTTGTTTTAAAATTGGCTATTGATGTTGCTCTCAATATCCTCAACTATTTGAGCAACTGTGTTTTTTTTTTTTTTGAGACGGTGTCTCGCTCTGTCACCCAGGCTGGAGTGCAGTGGCGTGATCTTGGCTCACTGCAACCTCCGCCTTCCAGGTTCACGCCATTCTCCTGCCTCAGCCTCCCGAGTAGCTGGGACTACGGATGCCCACCACCACGCCCAGCTAATTTTTTGTATTTTTAGTAGAGACGGGGTTTCACTGTGTTAGCCAGGATGGTCTCGATCTCCTGACCTTGTGATCCTCCCGCCTCGGCCTCCCAAAGTGCTGGGATTACCGGCATGAACCACCGTGCCCGGCCTTGAGTGACTGTTTTTTACCCAAAAGTGAATAGTCTTAAACTAGTTTATTTTCTCTGGACACATTTCTTTGGCTTCTGAAATTAAATATGATTTAATTAATTCACCATCAGTAAATGTGTTTGGTTGCCTGACAAATGAGCCATTTGGAAATTTATTTTGGCTGCAGCTTCATTTTTATTTTCTATTTTAGTGGAAAAAAATTATGCTGTAATGAGATATTCTTTCTGAAATTTCCTAATTTTTCTGAGCAGTTGCTTTCCTGTGAGTTGAGAATGTTGTGATGAATGCTTAGTCTGGTAATGCTGACCTACTATATGTCATTTTTTTCTTTAGCACATAATTCCTTGTCATCTAATTTGATGATAAAATAATTAGGCTGGGTGCAGTGACTCATGCCTGTAGTCTCAGCACTGTGGGAGGCCAGTGGATTGCTTGAGCCCAGGAGTTCAGGACCAGCCTGGACAACATGGCAAGACCCTGTCTCTACAAAAAAATACAAAAATTAGCCAGACGTGGTGGCCTGAGCCTGTAGTCCCAGCTACTTGGGAGGTTGATGTGGGAGGATCACCTGAGCCCCCAGGGAGGTTAAGGCTGTAGTGAGCTGTGATCACGCCACTGCACTCCAGCCTGGGGGAAAGAGTGAGACCCTGTCTAAAAAAAAAAAAAAAAAGAAAGAAAAGAAAAGGAAAAAAATGGTGTGTCGTTTAATTTCTATGAATTTGCCAGTTTTATTTCTGTAATTGATTTCTACCTTTATTCCGTTGTGGTCAGAGAGGATACATTGTATGATATTTTAAACAATCCACTGTTGGGTTGTGGCCTAACATAGGGTCTACCCTGGGTAACTTTCCATGTACACCTGAGAAGAGTGTGTATCCTTGGGTAGACTGTTCTATGTCTGTATATGTCTAATAGACAGACAGTTGGTTTATTTTGTTAAATCATCTATTTCCTTACTTATCTTCTGCCTGGTTGTTCTATCCATTATTGACAGTGGGGCATTAAAGTCTACAACTGTTATCCTAGAACTGTTTATTTCTCCCTTCAATTCTATTAGTTTGTGCTTTACATATTTTGATGGTCTGTGAGGTGCATAGGTGTTTATAATTGTTTTGTTTTTTTTGAGACAGAGTCCTGCTCTGTCACCCAGTCTGGAGTGAAGTGGCACGATCTCGGCTCACTTCAACCCCCACCTCCCAGGTTCAAGCAATTCTGGGACTACAGGTGCACACCACCACGCCTGGCTAATTTCTGTATTGTTTTAATGAGATGGGGTTTTACCATATTGGTCAGGCTGGTCTCGAACTCCTGACCTCAGGTGATCCACCTGCCTCGGCCTCCCAAAGTGCTGAGATTACAGGCATGAGCCACCACACCCAGCAAATGTTTATAATTTTCAGAGAATTTCTCTCTCTGTCACCCAGGCTGGAGTGCAGTGGCATGATTAAGGCTTACTGTGGCCTCAACCTCCTGGGCTCAAGTTATCCTCCCACCTCAGCCTCTCAAGTAGCTGGGACCACATGCATGTGCCACCATGCCTCGCTAATTTTTAAAATTTTTTGTAGAGATGGGATTTCACCATGTTGCCCATACCAGTCTTGAACTCCCGGGCTCAAGCGATTTGCCTACCTCAGCCTCCCAAAATACTGGGATTACAGGTGTGAGCCACTGCCCCCAGCCATATAATTATTATACCTTCTTGCTGTACCGAACCTTTTTATTAATCTATAATGTCTTTCTTTGTCAATTGTAACTTTAAAAAATTTAAAGTCTATTTTGTCTAATATTATTATAGCCATCCCTGGCCTATTTTACTTACTATTTGCATGGAATATCTTTTTCCATTTTTTCACTTCCAACGGATTGTGTCTTTGGATCTAATAAAAATCATCTGAAGATAGCATATAAGTGGATCAGGTGCTTTATCTATTCTGCTAATCTCTGATTTTTGTTGGGAGAATTCATTTACATTTAAAGAGATCACTGATAAGGTGGGTTTCTGTCATTTTGCTATTTTTTTCTATATGCCTTATAACTTTTTTGTCCCATGCTTCCTGCCTTACTATCTTTTATGTTTACTTGATTTTTTATAGTGGAACATCTAAGTTAATTTCTCATTTCATTGTGTGTATATCTACAACTATTTTCTCTGTGGTTACCATGGAGATTGCATTTAACTTCCTAAAGTTATAAAATTCTAATTTGGATTTATACCACTTTAACTTAACATACAAGGCTGGGCGGTGGCTCACGCCTGTAATTCCAGCACTTCGGGGGGTCAAGGTGGCCGGATCACAAGGTCAGGAGTTCAAGACCAGCCTGGCCAGGATGGTGAAACCCCATCTCTACTAAAAATACAAAAATTAGCTGGGTGTGGTGGCGGGTGCCTGTAATCCCAGCTACTAGGGAGGCTGAGGCAGAGAACTGCTTGAACCCAGGAGGCGGAGGTTGCAGTGAGCTGAGATCATGTGCCTGAACTCCAGCCTGGGCGACAGAGAGAGACTCTGTCTCAAAAATAAAACATTAAAAAAACAAAAACAAAAATTCTGCTCCTTTATAGCTAGGTCCTCACTCCTCTTGATTGTTGGTGTCATGAAATTACATGTTTATAATGTGCTGCCCCAAGCCATAAACTAATAATTATTTTAAGTGCATTTGTGTCTTAAAAGTAAAAAACAAAATGTGGAATTACAACCCAAAGTTATAATAATACTAGCTTTTTGACTAATTTTTAAGAATGTATTAGTCTCTTAAAAGACTATCATATAGTCTATCATATAGAAAACAAAAAGTGAAGTCAAAAACCCTTGTTACAATAATACCACCTTTTATAATGGCCCATGTATTTACCTTTATTGAAATCTTTGTTTCTCCATATGGCTTCCAGTTACTGCCTAATGTCCTTACATTTCACACTGTATGACTTTCTTGAGCATTTATTGTGGGGCAGGTCTAGTGGTAATTCTCTTTCTTTTCTTTTCTTTTATTCTCCCTCCCTCCCTCCCTCTCTCCCTCCTGCCTGCCTGCCTGCCTGCCTGCCTGCCTGCCTTCCTTCCTTCCTTCCTTCCTTCCTTCCTTCCTTCCTTCCTTCCTTCCTCCCTTCCTCCCTTCCTCCCTTCCTTTTTCTTTCTTTCTCTGTCTCTCTTTCTCTCTCTTTCTCCCTTTCTTTTTTTCCTTTCTTTCTCTCTCTCTCTTTCTTTCTGTTTTTTTTTGAGACAGGATCTCGCTATGTTACTCAGGCTGGTCTCAGACTCCTGGGCTCAGGTGATCCTCTCACCTCAGTCTCCTGAGCAATCAGGATTGCAGGCACACACCACCACACCCGGCTGTCCCTCATTTTTTTTTATCTGGGAATGTCTTAATTTCTCCCTCACTTTTGAATAACTGCTAAGCCAAATACAAGATTCTTGTTGTTGTTTGTTTTGTTTTCTTTTAGCACTTTGCATACCTTGGCCCACTGTCTTCTGGCCTGCAGAGTTTCTGGGAGAAATGTGCTGACGGTCTTATTGAGAGACCCTTGTATGTGATGAACCCCTTCCCTCTTGCTGCTCTCAAGATTTTCTCTTTGTCTTTCAAAAGTCTGATTCTAATGTGTCTTGGTGTGGGTCTTTGAGTTTATCTTATCTGGAATTTATTGAGCTTCTTGGATGTTTATATTCATATCTTTCATCAAGTTTGGGATGTTTTTCAGCCATTACTTCTTTGAATATTCTCTTAGCTTTCCTCTTCTTCTTCTGGGATTAGAAGAATATATTAGATAATATATATTCTAGTCTACTTGATGGTGTCCCACAAGTCCCTTAGATTCTGTTTACTTTTCTTCCATCTTTTTTCCTTCTGTTCCTTAGACTCAATAATTTCCACCGTCTTTTCTTTAACTTTGCTGACTCCTCCTTCTGCCTGCTCAAATCTGCCTTTGAATCCCTCTAGTGAATTTTTTTATTTTATTGTGCTTTTCAGCTCTAGAATTTTTTTGTTTCTCTGGGAGGCAGAGGTTGCAGTGAGCCAAAATCATGCCACTGTACTCCAGCCCGGGCGACAGAGTGAGACTCTGTCTCTAAATAAATAAATAAAACACAGTAACTCTGGAAATCAGATTCTTGGAATTTGCTGTTCTTTGTTATGGTTTTTGTTTATTGTTGTTGTTGTTAACAACTGTCTTTGTGACAAGAAGTCAGGTTGAGGTGGAAAGCTGATGTCTTCTGAGGCCTCTTCTGAGCCTGCGCCTTTCCCTGGGCAGGTGTGAGTACTTCCTAATTTTCCCTGTATATGCAGTTGCTTTTGACCACCCCAGACTTTAGTATCTGACTCCCAAGGGGGAAAGAAAGAAAAAATGAAGGTGGGGGAAGTGCATTGGCCCTTCATTTCCAGAGGAGGAGGGTCTTGCCACAATGACAGCGGTGCAACAAAATCGTCCACCTGCTTCTTGGTGCCTCTGTAATCAAAAGCAGCAACCAGTGATTCTGATATTTGTGGAGATCCTAATAGTTGGAGGGCAGGGCTTCTTTGCCGACCCTGGCTCCTGCAGGTTGGTTCAATCTGCCTTAGAAACACATGTGGGGCGCAGTGGCTCACACCTTTCCCAGCACTTTGGGAGGCCGAGGTGGGTGGATCATGAGGTCAGGAGTTCGAGACCAGCCTGGCCAACATAATGAAACCCTGTCTCTACTAAAAATACAAAAATAAGCTGGGTGTGGTGGCATGAGCCTGTAGTCCCAGCTACTCGGGAGGCTGAGGCAGGAGAATCGATTGAACCTGGGAGGCGGAGGTTGCAGTGAGCGGAGATTGAGCCACTGCACTCCAGCCTGGGTGACAGAGAGAGACTGTCTCAAAAAAAAAAAAAAAAAAAAAAGGAAACACATGCACTGCTGCCTGCCGTGGGGAAGGAAAAGGGTAGCTGCTACTGCACCAAGAGCTGAAATTGACCAAAATTAACCACAATTTACCATCTAAGTCATTCTGCTGAAAGCTGCAAGTCTTCAATAGATTCCAGAGTTCTAAAATAGTTATGACAAAGAGATTCTGCCCAGGTAATTATTATCTAGATAGGGAGACCGATTCTTGGTGCTTCCTATTCGATCATCTTTCCAGAAGCCTCTGTCCAGGCCTTTGTTTGAAAGTATAGCTTTAAATCTTGTTACTTTTCCTTGGGTGGGGTTTTATTTTCAGCCTTATTTATTCACTGTGGCCTTGACTTCCTAGGGTCAAGAGATCCTGCCACCTCAGCTTCTTGAGTAGCTAGGAGTGCACCACCTTGCTTGGCTGGTTTTTAAATTTTCTGTAGAGATGGGATCTCACTATGTTGCCCAAGCTGGTCTTGAACTCCTGGGCTCAAACTTCACAAAGTGCTGAGATTATCGGCATAAACCACCACACCCAGTCCTGGTTTTTTTTTTGTTTTTTTGTTTTTTTTGAGACAGAGTCTTGCTCTGTCACCCAGGCTGGAGTGCAGTGGCATGATCTTGGCTCACTGCAACCTCCACCTCCTGGGTTCAAGTGATTCTCCTGCCTCAGCCTTCCAAGTAGCTGGGATTACAGACACATGCCATCATGCCTGGCTAATATTTTTTTTTTTTTTTTTTTTTAGTAGAGACGAGGTTTGGCCATGTTGGCCAGGCTGGTCTCAAACTCCTGGCCTCAAATGATCCGCCTGCCTCAGCCTCCCGAAGTGCTAGGATTACAGGCTTGAGCCACTGTACCCAGCCCCAGTCCTAGTTTTTTTTTAATGTAGAAAAGAAAATGTGGGCTCTTCTTAAGGAAATTCTGTGCATAATCAAACAACATACTTTTTTTTTTTTTTTTAAGGGACCCTGGGACATCCCATGGGCTCAGAAAATCACTTGCTCTTCTAACTCTTACAGCCATTTTCTATTATACTAATGTCCCAGGAAGAAAGCAGAACTACCAGGGTCAGAGAAAGCACGGCAATCTCTATGTTGGGACTGAGAATTTGATCCTGTTCATGCTTTGTCTTTCTACTTCCACCTTCAGTGCCTTTTTCTGTTCTTTTCTGGTGCTCTTTTCTCTCTTTTCTCCTCTACCCCATGCCTCTTGTGGTATCATGCTACCTCATCCTTCCTATCATGACCAAGGCATTTGATGAACTCATTCCTGCCAGCTCTTCTCAGAGTCTGAGTCAGACAGGACCACAGGGAGAAAAGACTCTTGAATCATGGGACTTACATTTGGGTTAAAGCACAGACCAAATGCTGTATGTAAGAGCCTACCTCTACAAGGCTGCCCCTGCTCCCACTATTGCACCCATCCTGCCAGGGGCCGACTGGGCTGACACCATCATTCCTGTCACTCCCACCACTCCCCTCCCCTCCCAGAATTGCAATAGTATGTCAAATCTGGGACCCCGATCAGGGATCTGGGAAGTTGAGAAAGCATCCAGTTGGCAAACTAAGATATGGGTTTCACCCTAAGAAAAGAGTTTTAAATGCATGAAAATTGCCTGGGAAGCTTTAGAAGAATGTAAGTGCCTGTGCCCCACCTGAGGTCAATCAGGTCATTTGATGTGGTTTAGAATAACTGCCCAGTTAACGTTGCTAGGCAGGGCCTATGACCAGGACATAATTTCTCTTCTCTACATCCAAATCCTGACCAACGCTTAATGGAAGGGACTTTTGGGACCCGTGAGTTACATTAGAAGCTGATAGTGCCATTTAAAGACCTTGGCAGTTCCTGCAAGGCTTGGTGTGTTAAGTGTGTGAACAGTGGGCTGGGTTCTGTGGCTCAAATCTATAATCCTGAAACTTAGGCAGGAAGATTGCTTGAAGCCAGAAGTTCAAAACCAGCCAGGACAACCTTGTGAGACCCCGTCTCTACAAAAAATAAAACAATGAGCTGGGTATGGTGGTGCACATCTGTGGTCCTGACTACGTGGGAGGCCAAAGTGGGAGGATCACTTGAGCCCAGGAAGTTGAGGCCGTAGTGAGCCGTGATTGTGCTACTGCACTCCGCCTAGGTGACAGAGCAATAATCTGTCTTAAAAAAAAAACAAAAGAAAACAAAACGAAACTGAATAGCTTTGGCAGGTTGAGGAAGGAGGATCGCTTGAGGTCAGCAGTTTGAGACCAGCCTGGACAACGTAGAAAGACCCTGTCTCTGAAAAAAAAAATTTTTTTTTTTTTTTGAGATGGAGTCTCTATCTCCAAGGCTGGAGTGCAGCCTGGTGCACTCTCAGCTCACAGCAACCTCCGCCTCCTGGGTTCAAGCTATTTTCCTGCCTCAGCTTCCCAAGCAGCTGAGTGAGATTACAGGTGTGTGCTAACACGCCTGGCTAATTTTTGTATTTTTAGTAGAGACAGGGTTTTGCCATGTTGGCCAGGCTGGTCTCAAACTCCTGACCTCAGGTGATCCGCCCACCTTGGCCTCCCAAAGTGCTGGGATTACAGGCATGAGCCACCACACCTGGCCTACAAAAAATTTAAAAAATTAACCAGGCTTGGTGGCTCATGCCTGTAGTCGTAGCTACTCAGGAGGCTGAAGCAGGAGGATTGCTTGATCCCAGCAGGTCGAGGCTACAGTGAGCCACCATGATGCTGTTGTATTCCAGCTTGGGTGACAAAGGGAGACCCAATCTCTAAAAAAGATTAACAGAATATAGATAACTGAATAGGCCAGGCACGGTGGCTCATGCCTGTAATCCCAGAACTTTGGGAGGCCAATGCAGGCAGATCACCTGAGGTCAGGAGTTCAAGACAAGCCTGGCCAAAATGGCAAAACCCTGTCTCTACTAAAAATACAAAAATTAGCCAAGCATGGTGGTGCGTGCCTGTAATCCCAGCTACTTGGGAGGCTAAGGCAGGAGAATTACTTGAACCAGGGAGGCAGAGGTTGCAGTGAGCTGAGATGGCGCCATTGCACTCCAGCCTGGTCAAAAAGAGTGAAACTTCATCTCAAAAAAGTAAAATAAAATAAAAAGAGAGATCAGGAGTTTGAGACCAGCCTGGGCAACATGGCAAAACCCCATCTCTACTAAAAATACAAAAATTACCTGGGCATGGTGGCGCATGCCTGTAGTCCCAGCTACTTGGGAAGCTGAGACAGGAGAATCTCTTGAACCCAGTAGGAGGAGGCTGCAGTGAGCCAAGATGGCACCTCTGCACTCCCACCTGGATGACAGAAACTCTGTCTCAAAAAAAAAAAAAAAAAAAGAATTGAATAGTATGAGTGTCACACAGAAGGTCAACATGAGTCATTTTATTTTATTATTATTTTTTTTTGAGATACAGTCTCACTCTGTTGCCCAGGCTAGACTGCAGTGGCACAATCTCAGCTCACTGCAACCTCTGACTCCTGGGTTCAAGCAATTCTCTTGTCTCTGCCTCCCGAGTAGCTGGGACTACACGTGCACACCACCATGCCTGACTTATTTATTTATTTATTTTTTAGTAGAGACGGGGTTTTACCATATTGGTCAGGCTGGTCTAGAACTCCTGACCTCACGTGATGCGTCCACCTTGGCCTCCCAAGGTGCTAGGATTACAGGCGTGAGCCACTGTGACCGGCCAGCATGAGTCAATTATAAACTAATTATATCATTGATTGATATTGGGACTGGGGAGTCTAAAAGTTTGGATTATCCTGGTATTGACTTTCCTTTAGATTCTCTAGAAAGCATCTTGAAGAAACATTATACTGACCTTAGGCTTCTCTTAACCAGTCTTTTCTCGGAAGAGTTTTAAAGTACCTTGACTCAATCCACAACTTGAGAAAATATGGAAGAAATGAAACATAAAAAAAATTCTCACTCTAAGAACAGTGTTCTGAAAGGAAAAAAAAAAAAGGTCATGTGTGATGGCTCATACCTGTAATCTCAGCACTTTGTGAGGCCAAGGCAGGAGGATCACTTGAGCCCAGGAGTTCAAGACCAGCCTGAGCAGTACAATGAGACTCTGTCTCTACAAAAAATTTAAAAATTAGCTGAGTGTGGTGGCATGTGCCTGTAGTCCCAGCTACTCGGGAGGCTGAGGTAGGAGGATTGCTTTAGCCAAGAAGTTCAAGGCTGCAGTGAGCTATGATGGTGTCACTGTACTCCAGCCTCAGTGGCAGAGCAAAGACCCTGTCTTAAAATAAAATAAAATAAAATAAAATAAATAAAATGAAGAAAAAGGGGAGGGGAGGAGAGAGGAAAGGGACAGAAGGAAAGCAAAAGGTAAAATATGTCATTAAAGACATTTTTACTTTCTTTTTTAAATTATTTATATATATATTTTTTTCTCCAACTTTTATTTTAAGTTCCGGGATACATGTGCAGGATGTGCAGATTTGTTACACAGGTAAACATGTGCCATGGTAGTTTGCTGCACAGATCATCTCATTGCCTAGGTATTAAGGTCAGCACCCATTAGCTATTCTTCCTGATGCTCTTCCTACTCCCCTGACAGGCCCTAGTGTGTGTTGTTCCTCCCAATGTGTCCATGTGTTCTCATTAGTCCCCTCTTCTAAGTGAGAACATGTGGTGTTTTGGTTTTCTGATCCTGCGTTAGTTTGCTGAGGAATGGCTTCCAGCTTCATCCGTGTCCCCGCAAAGGACATGATCTCATTCCTTTTTATGGCTGCATAGTACTCCATGGTGTATATGTACTACATTTTCTTTATCCAGTCTATCACTGATGGGCATTCAGGTTGATTCCATGTCTTTGCTATTGTGAATAGTCCTGTAGTGAACATATGCATGGCATGTATCTTTATAATAGAATGATTTATATTCCTTTGGGTATATACCCAGTGATGGGATTGCTGGGTCAAATGGTATTTCTGCCTCTAGGTGTTTGAGAATCACCACACTGTCTTCCACAATAGTTGAACTAATATACATTCCCACCAACAGTATAACAAGATTCTTTTTTCTCTGCAACCTCACCAGCATCTGTTGTTTTTTGACATTTTAATAATAGCCACTCTGACTGGTATGAGATGGTATCTCATTGTAGTTTTGATTTGCATTTCTCTAATGATCAGTATTATTGATTTTTTTTTCATATGTTTGTTGGCCACATGTATATCTTTTGAGCAGTGTCTGTTCAGGTCCTTTGCCCAGTTTTTTGTTTTGTTTTGTTTTGTTTTTGAGCCAGAGTCTCGCCCTGTCACCCATGCTGGAGTGCAGTGGCGTGATCTCAGGTCACTGCAACCTCAGCCTCCCAGGTTCAAGCGATTCTCCTGTCTCAGCCTCCTAAGTAGCTGGGATTACAGGTGCCCACCACCACGCCTGGCTAATTTCGCCAAGTTTGCCAGGCTGGTCTCAAACTCCTGACCTCAGGTGATCCACCCACCTTGGCTTCCCAAAGTGCTGGGATTACAGGCTTGAGCCACCGTGCCTGGCCATTTGCCCAGTTTTTAGTGGGGGTGGTTTTTTTTGTTTTGTTTTCTTATAAATTTAAGTTCCTTGTAGACTCTGGATATCAGACCACTGTCAGATGGATAGGTTGCGAAAATTTTCTCCCATTCTGTAGGTTATCTCTTCGCTCTGATGATAGTTCATTTTGCTGTGCAGTTTTAATTTCTTAAAGGGGGAGGGATGATAGCAAGAGAATCCTTGTGTCTCTACTTTTAAGAAATGGTGATGAAATATTTGGGGACTGCCTACAATGAAAATCTTCACCATCAAACGACTAGGAATAGGCTGAGAGTATTAGTAGACTGGTGACCTATTGCGATGGACATAATGTGAAGAAATAATTCAGGCATCTTACGTACTAATCTCATTCTTTCCTTGTCAGAGGAAAACAAATTAGATAACTAAAGAAGAAAGCTGAAGATTAGTATTCTTTTTAACTTGACAAATAATGATGTATATGTTTATGGGTGGAGATTAGGGTTTCTACAGTTGTTTTAGTTGTGAATTTCTGGGCCTTTCCACTGTCATTTATTAAACTTCACTTTGCTATTTTTGTGCATAAATCAGTTACTTCTGTGGAGGCCTCTTGCCTATAGTGACCCCTGTGCATTAGGTCTTGAATGTGCAGCCAGAGTTGAGAGCTGGGGAAGACAGCAGCGAAAGGCCCATGCCAAGGGCCTGAAGGTGCTGCTCCCGGCCAGCTTTGAATGAGGATCCGAGGATGTACACAGGTGTCCTGTCACTGAAGCAGGGCACAGGTTGCCTTATTTAGTGAAATTTCCTTAGTGGTTAAGGAGAAGGGGGCTTTTCAGGGGATGGCTCTCCAAAGCACATAGCTTCTGAAAGGAGCATAAAAGAAGGTCTAGTGGGTTGGCCAAGGTGGGGCAGATATGAAGCCCAGCAGTGTGTCACTGGCATGCTTGCTGCCTCCCACACTGTCAGATTCGCACCTGCAGGCTACCAGGAGAGGCTGTGGGTCACACAGCAGAAGCCAGCCCCACTGTTTACATTCTACAAGCACAATTATTTTAAAATTTAAAATTTTAAATGACATAAGCCATCCTTGGGTTGTTATGGAGAATAAAAGATGACAGAAGAGAATTTACATGTATCTCCAGGAAACTTCTCCCTTTTTCTTTTCTTTTTTTTAAGACGGAGTCTCGCTCTGTTGCCCAGGCTGGAGTGCAGTGGTGCAATCTCGGCTCACTACAACCTCCACCTCTCAGGTTCAAGCAATTCTCCTGCCTCAGCCTCCTGAGTAGCTGGGATTACAGGCACGCGCTACCATGCCCAGCAAATTTTTTTTTTTTTTGTATTTTTAGTAGAGACAGGGTTTCACTATGTTGGTCAGACTGGTCTCAAACTCCTGACCTCAGGTGATCTACCAGCCGTGGCCTCCCAAAGTGCTGGAATTACAGGAGTAAGCCACCGCCCCTGGCCCCAGATAACTTCTGAAGTGAGAAATGTAGCATGATTTTTTGATCACTCGGTGGAGGAATTCCATGTAGCAGACTGATTTAAAACATTCTCTCTCTCACGTGTGGACACAGGCACACATTTCTCCTGTTCTATTACTTCCCCATATAGAGGATCCTCCTGTGCTGCAATGAAAATACTTCTCATTAACCATAAACGAACCGAACAGAATGCAACAAGAGCCCTAATGCAATGTCGGTCACAGAGATAGCCCTACGGTGGGTGATGCAAGGGGAATCGTTAGCATCAGGAAGGGTGTCATTAAGAGTTCTTATTTTTTACTTGTATAGATTTAGAAAGTATTTGTTGACTTGATTTGAATGTAATTCATTCCACTTTCTAGGGCTCTCCTTGAAAGATGACCTACTGTGGCCGGGCGCGGTGGCTCACGCCTGTAATCCCAGCACTTTGGGAGGCCGAGGCAGGTGGATCACTTGAGGTCAGGAGTTTGAGACCAGCCTGGCCAACATGGTGAAACCCTGTCTCTACTAAAAATACAAAAATTAGCTGGGTGTGGTGGCAGCCATCTGTAATTCCAGCTACTCGGGAGGCTGAGGCAGGAGAATCACTTGAACCTGGAAGGTGGAGTTGCAGTGAGCTGAGATCACGCCACTGCACTCCAGCCTGGGGGATAAGAGTGAGACTTCTGTCTCAAAAAAAAAAAAAAAAAAAGATGACCTACTGTGGGTAATGAGGGCACACAGAACAGCCCTTTCCATAAGACAGGTGCAGAGGGGTGCACCTGTAATCCCTCTGCTTTGGGAGGCTGAGGTGGGAGGATCACTTGAGCCCAGGAGTTTGCGATTGCAGTGAGCTATCATTGTGCCATCCTACTCCAGCCTGGGCAACAGAGAAAGACCCCATCACTTAGAAAAAAAAAAAAAAAAAGACGGTCATTCCAGCCTCAGCCTCGGGCTTTTGTGGGAAGCTCTTCCCTTGTGGGCCTCTTTCTTCTCCAATTCTCCTTCCTGTTGACATGCTCCAACACTCTGGGGCTGGCTCGTTCTTTAGCTGCCAAATAAGGAACGGGCTAAAGAGCCCAGTGTGGAGCTGTCACCCTGTTCTGTTGGGATACACAGCTGACAGTCCAGCATGCCCATGGTGGTGGGCAATGGGGGTAGGTTTGGTCTGAGTCTGGCAGGAAGCCAGAGGAGAGGTTCTGATGATGATGTAAATGTAAAAGGAAGACGATGGGGCCCTGGCTGCTCCCTCCTGTGACAGAAAACACTGCTTCCAAGTATCGATTCCCAGGATGAAAAACCAAAGAAACTAATAAAAAGGACAGTGTGGGCATGAGTGCTGCCCTTTTGTTCCTTACATGTTCCTGCTTGAGTTGTGCAATGTCGGGTAAATAGCTCAGTGGTGGAATAAAGTCACTGATTTACAAAGTTGAAAAAACTGATGGGTTAACACATAGCTGAAAAAGTGAGAATTATTTTTGAGACGAGTGTTGTTGATGGCTGATGTGATACCTCAGTTCTTATCTTCTTTTTTCCTTTTTTTTGAGACAGAGTCTTACAACCAGGCTGCAGTGCAGTGATGCAATCTTGGCTGGCTCACTGCAGCCTGTGCCTCCCAGGCTCAAGGGATTCTCCTGCCTCAGCCTCCCAAGTAGCTGGGATTATAGGCATGTGCCACTACACCCGGCTAATTTTGTGTTTTTAATAGAGATGGGATTTCACCATGTTGGCTAGGTTTGTCTCGAACTCCTGGCCTCAAGTGATCTGCCTGCCTTGGACTCCCAAATTCCTGGGCTTACAGGCGTGAGCCACCATGCAGGGCCCCTTGGTTCTTATCTTCTTGGTATAAAAGAATTTAAACGCCAGGTGTGGTGGTTCACACCTATAATCCCAGCACTTTGGGAGGCTGAGGCAGGTGGATCACTTGAGGTCAGGAGTTCGAGGCCAGCCTGGCCAACGTGGTGAAACTCTGTCTCTACCAAGGGCAAACAACATTCAATCTTAAGGCTTGAATATAATCTTCTTTGCCTTGTGTCCCACATGGGTGTGGTTGGGTCTCTGAGGCTTCCCTGCCCCCGTGGTTTTGCTGAGCACAGTCTATACCACAGCTCTTATAGGTTTGTGTTGTGTTCCTGGGGCTCTCCTGGGCTGGTGTTGTGTGCTGGTGGCCCCACAAGTCTAGGGTCTTCGGGTAGCCCTTCCGCACAGCTCCACTAAGCATTCTAGCCAGGGCTCTCTGCAGTGACCCCTTCCCTGTGGCAGTCCTTTGCCTGGCCCCAAGGCTCTCTGAGGCATCCTTTGAAATCTAGGTGGAGGTGGCTAGCCTGCACAGCCCTTGCATTCTGCTTGCCTACAGAGTTAGCATTACATGAGTGCCACCAAGGTTTATGGCCCGAAGTTCACAGCAGTGGCCTGAGCCACACCTGGGCCTGCTGGAGGCACAGCCAGAGTGACCAAGCAGCACTGGGCCAGAATGTGGGGAGGCAGCAAGCCCAGAGGTCTCAAGGGCTCCTGGGGCCCCTCCTTTGCCATTCTGCCCTCAAGGTCCTAGCACTGTGGGCCTGTGAAGGGCCTGGTAGCCCTGGAGATCTCTGGAATGCCTCTAGGGTGATTCTCTCATTATCTTCATGAACAGCATCTGGCTTCCTTCTATCTGTACTTATCTCCTTATCAAACAATCACTTGGCCACACCCTCAGTTTTCTATCCTTAAGAATATTTTTAAAGATGTATGTGGCCAGGCTGAAAATTTTCCACTTTTTACATACTGCCTCCCTTTTGATCATAGATTTTCTCTTTAACTGATTCTTCCTTCTGGCATTTTACTATAAGCAGTTAAAAGCAGCCATGCGGCACACTGAACACTGCTTAGAGATTTTCTTTGCCAAATATTCTACTTCCTTCCGTCCTTCCTTCCTTCTTGCTCCCTTGCTTTCTTTTTTGTTTTTTGAGACAGAGTCTCACTCTGTTGCCCAGGCTGGAGTGCAGTGGCACAATCTTGGCTCATTGCAACCTCCACCTCCTGGGTTCAAGCGATTCTCCTGCCTCACCCTTCCTAGTAGCTGGGGTTACTACACCTGGCTAAGTTTTGTATTTTTAGTAAAGATTGGGTTTTGCCATGTTGGCCAGGCTGAGTCTCAAACTCCTGATCTCAAGTGATCCACCCTCCTCTACCTCCCAAAGTGCTAGGATTACAGGCATGAGCCACTGTGCCCAGCCAAGTTCGCCACTTTTCTGAGATGGAGTCTCACTCTGTCACCCTGTCACCCAGGCTGGAGTGCAGTGGCATGATCTCAGCTCACTGCAACCTCCGCCTCCTGGGGTTCAAGCGATTCTCCTGCCTCAGCCTCTCAAGTAGCTGGGATTACAGGTGCCCACCACCATGCCTGGCTAATTTTTGTGTTTTTAGTAGAGATGGGGTTTTACCATGTTGGCCAGGCTGGACTTGAACTCCTGACCCAGTGATCCACCTGCCTCAGACTCCCAAAGGGCTGGGGTTACGTGCCCGGCCAAGTTCATCACTCTTAAATTCTGCCTTCTACAAAGTACTAGGACATGAACATAATTCAGACAGGTTCCTTGCCACTTTTGAACATATGACCTTTCTTGCAGTTTCCAACAAGATATTCCTCATTGCCACCTAAGAAAGACCTCATCAGAATGACCTTTATTGTCCATATTTCAACCAACATTTTGTTCACGATCACTTCAGTAATCTCTGAGACTGAAGCTTTCTCTACAACTCTCCTCTTCTTCTGAGCCCTTACTCCAATTGCCCTTAATGACTCATTCAGGGTGAAAAAAAGAGGTGAAAAAAGGAGTAAACTCTCTCCAACAAGCCCTTTGGTAGAGGCACCCAATCCCATTCATGAGGGTTCGCTGTCATGACCCAGTCCCCTCCTAAAGGGTGCACCTCTTAATAGTGTTGCATAGGAGACTAAAATTCACCTTAGTCTAATGAATTTTGGAAGGGACAAAAACATTCAAATCTAGCACAAATAGAAAAATAGAAGAAAGGGGAGGAATTACCAATGTGTCCTCCATGACTCACATCCAGTGACATCAGACTTGTCACTTGCTTGTTTCAGGGTTGACAAACTAATTGTAGAGACATTTTCAGATTTTGTTTTCACTATGCAAAAATTAAAATTTTAAAATAACATATTTTGGTTTTTTGCCTGAATTGGTGCATGTGCTGGAAGTGAGAGTGCTCTAATTTGCCCAGAGTCCACAACAACACCTGCCAATCATGCCATCCCTTTTTTGTTGCTCTAACTTCAGTGTGTAGCTGAATCTCTACCCCTTTTCACAATTCTTAGACATGCGCAGTTCTTTTTTTTCTTTCTTTTTTTTTTTTTTTTTTGAGACAGAGACTTGCTCTGTAGCCTAGGCTGGAGTGCAGTGGTGTGATCTCGGCTCACTGCAAGCTCCGCCTCCCAGGTTCACTCCATTCTCCTGCCTCAGCCTCCCAAGTAGCTGGGACTACAGGCGTCCGCCACCACACCCTGCTAATTTTTTGTATTTTTAGTAGAGATGGGGCTTCACCGTGTTAGCCAGGATGGTCTCGATCTCCTGACCTCGTGATCTGCCCGCCTCAGCCTCCCAAAGTGCTGAGATTACAGGTTATGAGCCACTGAGCCTGGCCTTGGTATATTTTTATTGAGTTAAAGTTTATAGCAGTTTCTGGCCTGAAATGTAAAGGGATTAGAAGTCACGCTCTGTCATAACAAGTAAAAAGCTGAACAAACTGAAAAATCAACAGCTCTTTTTAGATCTGTCAGAGAAGTGAAGTCACAGGGAAAACCACTGTCCCCAAAATTGAAGAGACAAACAGGCAGTTATGGAAAACCACAACTTAATAGAGCAGAAACCCACAAACAAAAACCTCCCTAGGAATCAGCTCCAGGACAGGAAAACCTGAACTGCAATGGATGGATTGCTGGAGGTTCAGCATGGAGAAGCTTGAGAGTTAAAAACTTCAGGGGGAGCCATTCTGAAGAGAGTCCCACACACTCCTTTGAATTTACCTCCCAGAGCTCTACCAGGTCCTCACAATGAAGGCTGAAGAAAAATCCCCTGTGCTTCTGGCAGGGGGAAGGGAAAGTCTCCATTCTGAAATACCCCAGAGCATTCTGTTCTCAACAAGGCCAGCCGTCAGGAGAAACTATTTTACCAGAGCCTAACCTGCTAGGCTTTTCTTAAAGACAGGGTCACCCAGGCTAAAGTGCAGCCTGACTGCTGACCTTTGACAGGAGAAATCTGAGCTTCCCACCCTGCCCCTCCACCATCTGTCTTTGCAGCTCATTCCCTCCTTCACCGATGCCAGAGTGGCCCCTCCAGCCCCACTGGGGCTTGCAATCCATTTCCTTGGCGCTTTGCCCTCTGCCCCCCTTGGCAACCCCCTTGGGTTCCACAGTGCATTGTTATAATTAACCTCTGGCTTACACCCTCAACTCACATGCTCCTTTCTTTCTGTTGTACTTGAGGTACAATCCTGGCCCCAGTGAAAATACCACTAATGGCTCACTCTTCACTTGCACTCAGGCAGCTGAAGCCAAATGGAGAAAAATGCAAACCCATGATGACCTAAAATGTATGACACTGTCACAAAGTGCCATAAATCTCTCTGTTTTTTTAGACAGAGTCTCGCTCCAGGCTGGAGTGCAGTGGAGCGATCTCGGCTTACTGCAACCTCTGCCTGCCAGGTTCAAGTGATTCTCCTACCTCAGCCTCCTGAGGAGCTGGGATTACAGGTGTGCAACACCATGCCCAGCTAATTTTTGTATTTTTAGTAGAGAGGGGGTTTCTCAATGTTGGCCAGGCTGGTCTCAAACTCCTGACCTCAGGTGATCTGCCTGCCTTGGCCTCCCAAAGTGCTGGGATTACAGGCATGAGCCACTGTGCCTGGCCTCTTTTTTTTTTTTTTTTTTTTTAACTTTTTACATTCAGGGGTACATGTGCAGGTTTGTTACGTAGGTAAACCTCTGTCATGGAGGTTTGTTGTGCAGATTATTTCATCACCTAGATATTAAGCCTAGCAGCCATTAGTTGTTTTTCCTGATCCTCTTCTTCTTCCCATCCTTCACCCCACACCCTTTGTGTCCATGTGTTCTCATCATTTAGCTCCCACTTATAAGTGAGAACATGTGGTGTTTGGTTTTCTGTTCCTGCGTTAGTTTGCTAAGGATAATGGCCTTCAGCTCTATCTGTGTTCCTGCGAAGGACATGATGTTGTTCTTTTCTATGGCTGCATAGTATTCCATGGTGTATATGTACCACATTTTCTTTATCCAGTCTACCATTGATGGGCATTTAGGTTGATTCCATGTCTTTGGTATTGTGAATAGTGCTGCAATGAACATATGTATGCATGTGTCTTTATGACAGAATGATTTATTTTCTGTTAAGTATATACCCAGTAATGGGATTGCTAGATTGAATGGTGGTTCTGTTTTTAGGTCTTTGAGGAATCACCAGTATTTTCCACAATGGTTGAACTAATTTACACTCCCACCAACATTGTATAACTGTTCCTTTTTCTCCACAACTTTGCTAGCACCTGTTATTTTTTGACTTTTTAATAATGGTCACTCTGACTGGTGTGAGATGGTATGTCACTGTGGTTTGATTTGCCTTTCTCTAATGATCAGTGGTGTTGAGCTTTCTTTCATGCTTGTTACAAATTGCTATAAACTTCAAGTGTGCCCTTGGTGCTGCCTGGAAGTCCTGCATTTCCCTAATCCATTCTCTTTCCCGTTCTCCTAAATGCCTATTTGTCCTTAATCTTGTCTGCTCACATCCCAAAACCTCCTCATCCTCCTCATTGTTAATTAACTTTTCTTTTTTGAGATGGAGTTTCACTCTGTCACCTAGGCTGGAGCGCAGTGGCACGACCCTGACTCACTGCAGCCTCTGCCTCCAGGGTCCAAAGCGATTCTCCCGCCCCAGCCTTCTGAGTAGCTGGGATTACAGGCATGCACCACCATGCCCGGCTCATTTTTTTTGTATTTTTAGTAGAGATGGGGTTTCATCATGTTGGCCAGGCTGGTCTCGAACTCCTGACATCAAGTGATCTGCCTGTCTCAGCCTCCCAAAGTGCTGGGATTACAGGCATGAGCCACCGCTCCCGGTCATGCCTTCAATCATCTAATGCCATACCTTAAGCAAGGGGCTCGCTTGGAGGGAATGTCCACTCCCATCTGCTCTGTTTTCTCTCATGGAACAGTGTGCAGAAGGTCAGATATCTGGGGAAGGGTTAAGGGTGGAAAATAACCAAGTCCAAGTAGAGAAAAGCAAGATTCCTTCTTCTCTTCATGATAAGGAGAGGCATCTGAGGAAGGCCTCATTCAGAGACCCCAAAGAGATTTCAAATGGCGGCACCTGGACTAGGAATGCAGCTGTGTGAGAACAATGCCTGCCTATGGGGCCTGAGTCCTTGACCACAGCACCCTTCAGGACTGTCATGCACTGGCTGTGCACCAAGTCTGGCATGGAGAGGGCAGCCTTCCCTGTGAGGCCTGCCAGGAAAAGCCTGTGTAATTGCCTATGGTCAAGTTTGAAAGATCACATAGAGGTCTTTAGCTAAGAGCTGAACTCCTCACCCCCTGTTATGGCTCCATCCCCTGGCTGCTTTTGCTAGCAAACGCCTCAATAAATTTGTTTCTACTCATTATTTCCAATTCCTCTATTCCCATTCTGCCATGAATCCATTTCCATTAAATTTTTGTCTCCGTCATTTCATAAAAACTGCTATTGTTCAGATCACCAAAGATCTCCATGTTTCATCTTTGTATCTATGGCCAGTTGATTTTGACAAGGGTACCAAGACCATTTGGTAAGGAAAGAATACCAGCCTGGGCTACATGGTGAAACCTTGTCTCTACAAAAAATACAAAAATTAGCTGAGCATGGTGGTGCATGCCTTTAGTCTCAACTACTAAGGAGGCTGAGGCAGGAGAATCGCTTGAACCTGGGAGGTGGAGGTTGCAGTGAGCTGAGATCGCACCGCTGTATTCCAGCCTGGGTGATAGAGTGAGGAAAAAAGAAAGAAGAAAGAAAGAAGGAAAGAAAGAAAGGAAGAAAGGAAGAAGGAAAGGAAGGAAGGAAGGAAGGAAGGAAGGAAGGAAGGAAGGAAGGGAGGGAAGGAAGGGTCTTTTCAACAAATGATACTGGGACAACTGAATAGCCACATGCAAAAGAATGAAGTTGGACCCTTACCTCACACCATATCCAAAAATTAACTCAAAACAGATTGAAATCTTAAATGTAGGAGCCCAAAATATAAACCTCTTAAAAGTAAACATAGAAATAATGACCCTGGATTTAGTGACAGCTTCTGAGATATGACACTGAAAGCAAGAGAAGTCAAAGAAAAAAATAGAGAAATTGGACATCAGCAAAATAAAAAACATTTGCACTTCAAAATACACTATTGAGAAAGTGAAAGACAACCCATGGAATGCAATAGCATTTTGACAAATCACATATCTGATAAGCAACTTGTATCCAGACTATATGAAGAGCTCTTACAACTCAATACTAAAAAGACATACAATCTAAATAAAAAGTGGGCAAAGGATCTGGAGGTATTTCTCCAAAGAATACATACATGTGGCCAAAAAGCACACGAAAAGATGCTCTACCTCATTAGTCATCAGGGAAATGCAAATCAAAGCCACAATCAAATGCCACTTCACACCCACTGGCATGGCTATAATGAAGACATGAGGTAAAAAGAGCGAGAATGTGGAGAAATTGGAACCACTCACATATGCTGGTGAGAATGGAAAATGCCATTGTGGAAAACAGGCAGCTCCTTTAAAAGTTTCCATAGTTACCATTTGACCCACCAATTTCACTCCTAGGTATGCACCCAAGAGAAATGGAATGTCTACACAAAAGCTTGTACAGGAATTTTTATTTTTTATTATTTATTTATTTATTTTGTTGAGACAGAGTCTCACTCTGTTGCCCAGGGTGGAGTGCAGTGGCGCGATCTTGGCTCACTGCAACCTCCTTCCCCCAGGGTTCAAGTGATTCTCTTGCCTCAGCCTCCCACGTAGCTGGGATTACAGGCACCTGCCACCGCGCCCGGCTAATTTTTTTTGTATTTTTAGTAGAGACGGGGTTTCACCATCTTGGCCAGGCTGAGGCTGGTCTCGAACTCCCGACCTCGTGATCCATCTGCCTTGGCCTTCCAAAGTGCTGGGATTACAGGCATGAGCCACTGTGCTTGGCTTGTACAGGAATTTTCATAGTAGCATATTATTATTCATAATAGATAAACAATGAGAACAATCCAAATGTCCATTAACTGCTGAATGGAGAAATGAATGAAATGTGATATATCCAATGTGATATAACCATACCATGGAATAGTATTCAGCCATAAAAGGGAGGAACTACTGATACATGCTATGGCATGGATGAGATTATTAAAATGTTCTAAAATGCATGGTGGTGATGGTGGTCATACTCTTTAAATATACTGAAAACACTCAATTCTACTCTGTAAATGAGATATGTTATATCTCTGTACAGCTGGTAGAATAAACAAGATATGCATATTTCTTAATCTCATGGTTAATTTTCAGTTCTCATCTTCCTAGAACTCTTGGCAGCAGCTCACAAAGTTGTTCATTTTCTCCTTCATAAAGTTCTATCTTTTCTTGGCTTCAAGGACATCACTATTTTCTTACTTCATTACCTACTCCTCATTCTGTTTTGTTGAATCTTCCTCATCTACACCTTTTATTTTTATTTTTTTTTTTTGAGACAGGGTTGCTCACTCTGTCACCCAGGCTGGGAATGCAGTGGTGCAATCATAGCTCACTGCAGCCTGAAACAGCTGGCCTCAAGTGATCCTCCCACCTCAGCCTCCCAACTAGCCAGGACCACAGGCATGCACCACCATGCCAGACTATTTTTAAAAAATTGTTTTTTATAGTGATGGGGTCTTACTATGTTGCCCAGGTTGGTCTTGAACTCCTCGGCTCATGAGATCCTCTCACTTTAGCCTCCCAAAGTGCTAGGATTACAGGTAGGGGCTACCAAGCCCAGCCTGTTTTAAAAATCTGAACAGGCCGGGCACGGTGGCTCATGCCTATAATCCCAGCACATTGGGAGGCTGAGTCAGGCAAATCACGAGGTCAGGAATTCGAGACCAGCCTGGCCAACATGGTGAAACCCTGTCTCTACTAAAAATACAAAAAATTAACTGGGCGTGGTGGCAGGCGCCTGTAATCCCAGCTACTTGGGAGGCTGAGGCAGGAGAATCGCTTGAACCTGGGAGGCAGAGGTTGCAGTGAGCCAAGATCACGCCACTGCACTCCAGCCCGGGCAACAATGTGAGACTCTGTCTCAAAAAAAAAAAAAAAAAAAAAAAAAGAAAAGAAAAGAGAAAAAGAAAAGAAAAAGAAAAGAAAATGGGGCTGTGGTGGAGTTGGTCAGTGCATGTTGTTCTGTACTCACAATGAAGAAGAGCCTGTTGCCAGGCTGTTAGGACATATAAATTGTATATCATTGCTTAACAACAAATGACAGCAAAGAGATACATCTTACGGTGCCCAAGCTTCGTGTGCCCGAGAGAGTTCCAGCTTGTAATTACATGCTATAACGTGTTCCACGTCTGTATTCCTTTGATTACTGAGATGTGCTGCACACTGAGTGAACTTCACCTGGGTTTCACCATCCCGCTGGGATCATTGAGGGTACAGTTCTTGAGTCTGTAGCATTAATGAAGGCAGTGGATGCTCCCTGAGGCCCAAACTAGCTTTTGATTCATGTATTTTTAGGAACTCTGCTGGTAAACATATTTCTGAATAATTTAGTGTACTACCATTGATGACACTAGATGATAAAAACTATCCTCTACTTAAGTGAATCGAGCAGCAGAAGACACTAAAATCTTCTGGTTTTATAATTCAGTGTATAGAAGATGAGATATGTGGATAAAAATATCAATATTTCATTGCACACAGTAGAAATATTAGGGACACACTGTGACTTGAGGAAAGACAATAGCAGAAGAATAAAAGCTTATTGTACAAGGGTAAGGACAGTTTTTTGTTGTTGTTGTTGTTGTTTTTTTTGGAGACTGAGTCTCGCTCTGTTGTCCAGGCTGGAGTGCAGTGGTGTGACCTTGGCTCACTGCAACTACCTCTGCCTCCTGGGTTCAAGTGATTCTCCTGCCTCAGCCTCCCGAGTAGCTGGGACCACAGGCACATGCCACCACGCTCGGCTAATTTTTTGTATTTTTAGTAGAGATGGGGTTTCACTGTGTTAGCCAGGATGGTCTCCATCTCCTGACCTTGTGATCCACCGGCCTTGGCCTCCCTAAGTGCTGGGATTTCAGGCGTGAGCCACTGCGCCCAGCCAGTAAGGACAGTTTTGACGGTAGGTAATGGACGCCCTAACCACCTACAAGGAATAGTGTACTGCTTCATAACAGTTTTTCTAAAAAATAGCTTAATTGGGCCGGGCGAGGTGACTCAGGCCTGTATTTCCAACACATTGGGAGGCCAAGGAGGGTGGATCACTTGAGGTCAGGAGTTCGAGACCAGCCTGGCCAACAGGGTGAAACCCCATCTCTACTAAAACTACAAAAATTAGCTGGGTGTGGTGGCACATACCTGTAGTCCCAGCTACTTGGGAGGCTGAGGCAGGAGAATCACTTGAACCCGGGAGATGGGGGCTGCAGTGAACCGAGATCGGGTCAATGCACTCCAGCCTAGAAGACAGAATGAGACTGTCTCAAATAAAATAAAATAAAAACAAAAATAAAAAATAGCTTAATTGAGGTATGCTTTACAGATCATAAACTGTACATATTTCAAGTGTATAGTTTAACAAATGGATCTTCCTTATCTTCCTGCCCCTTACATGAAGGAGTACCCAGGACTCAGGCTTTGAACTTTTTTCCAGGTATTCTCATTGTCTGGGTTATGCTGCCCAGGTTTGCAGATGTAGGTATATATCTGTAAAACCATCACCATAATCATGAGAATGAACATATCCCTCAGTCCCAAAGTGTCCTCATGCCCCTTTGTGTAATCGCTTCCTCCTGCCGTGCCTGAAGTCATGTGGATATAGTTGTTCATAGTATTTCCTTATAGTGCCTTTTAATGTCTGTGGGATCTGGAGTGATATCCTTCCCTTATTCCTAATATGGGTAATTTGTGTTTTATCTTTTTTGTCAGTCTTTCCAGAAGTTCATTAATTTTATTGCTGTTTCAAAGGAACAGTGTTCATTTTCGCTCTTCTTTTTTTGTTTATTTTCAATTTTGTTGATTTCTTCTCTGATCCTTATTTCCTTCCTTCTGCTTGGTTAGGTTTATTTTACTAGTTTCTTTTTCCAGTTTCTTGGGGTGGAAGCTCAGGCTATTGATTTAAGACCTTTTTCTTTTTCTTATATAAGCATCTGATGGCATAAATTGCCCTCCAATTACTATTTCAAGGGCATCCCACAAATTTTGATATGTTCTATTTTCATTTTCACTCAATTCGAAATAATTTGTAATTTCCCTTGGAACTTCCTCTTGGATCCATGAACAATTTAGAAGTGTGTTGTTTAATTTCTAAGCATTTGGGGGATTTTTCTTTCTCTTATTCAGTTCCAGGTTACTTTCATTATGTTAGAGGCCATACTTTGTATGATTTCAACTCTTCTAAGTTTGTTACAGTTTGTTTTATTTATTTATTTTTTTTCAGACAGAGTCTCACTCTGTCGCCGAGGCTGGAGTGCAGTGGCATGATCTCAGCTCACAGCAACCTCCGCCTCCCAGGTTCAAGCAATACTCCTGCCTTAGCCTTCCCAGTAGCTGGGGACTACAAGTGTGCACCACCTGTAATTACCCAGCACCATGCCTGGGTAATTTTTTGTATTTTTTGTAGAGAGAGGGTTTCGCCATGTTGGCCAGGCTGGTCTCAAAACTCCTGACCTCAAGGGATCCGCCCATCTCGGCCTTCCAAAGTGCTGAGATTACAGGCAGGAGCCACACATCTTTTTAGTTTAAAGCTGCCTATATCATTGTGTTTGAACTGGGTTTCTCGTAGACAGCATGTATTTGGTACATTTAACATCCATTTTGATAATCTCTATTTATCTGTATATGTTGAGACAGGGTCTTGCTCTGTCACCCAGACTGGAGTGTGGTGGTGCGATCACAGCTCACTGCAGCCTTGACTTCCTGTACTCAAGTGATCTTCTCACCTCAGACTCCTGAGTAGCTGGGATTACTCAGATGTGAGCCACCATACCTGGCTAATTTTATTTCTTTATCATCATTATTATTATTTTATTATTTGTAGAGACAGGGTCTCATTATGTTACTTACTCAGGCTGGTGTTGAACTCCTGAGCTCTTAACGTGCTCCTAAAGTGGCGGGATTAGGGGCGTGAGCCACCATGCCCGGCCAGTAATCTCTGACTTCAAATTGCTGTGTTTAAACCATTTGCATTTTTAAAAATTATGGATGTGGTTGGATTTAGGTGTTTTTGCTTTTGTTTGAGATGGAGTTTCACTCTTGTTGCCCAGGCTGGAGTGCAATGGCACGATCTCGGCTCACTGCAACCTCTGCCTCCCGGTTACAAGCAATTCTCCTGCCTCAGCCTCCCAAGTAACTGAGATTACAGGCACACGGCACTATGCATGGCTAATTTTGTATTTTTAGTGGAGATAGGGTTTCTCCATGTTGGTCAGGCTGATCTCGCACTCCCAATCTCAGGTGATCTGTCCACCTCAGTCTCTCAAAGTGCTGGGATTACAGGTGTGAACCACCGCGCCTGGCCTGGATTTAGGTTTAACATTTTATTACTCGTTTTCTGTTTGTTCCCTCTGGTTTATGTTTGTTTCCTCTTTTCTGACTTCTTTGGGATTATGTGACTATTTTCTACTATTCCAATTTAATTTATGATTTCTTTTTGACGATATCTCTCCATACAGCTTTTTTCCTTCTTTTTATTTATTTAGTGGTAACTCCAGGTACTATGATATACATACTTAACTTTTCAGTTTACTAAGAATTAGTATTTTACCTTACCCTTCTTTTTTTTTTTGAGACGGAGTCTCGCTCTGTCACCCAGGCTGGAGTGCAATGGCATGATCATGGCTCACTGCAACCTCTAGCTCCCAGGTTCAAGTGATTCTCCTGCCTCAGCCTCCCAAGTACCTCGGATTACAGGCACCCTCCACCGCGCCCGGCTAATTTTTGTATTTTTAGTAGAGACAGGGTTTTGCCATGTTGGCCATGGTTTCGAACTCCTGACCTGAGGTGATCTGCCTGCCTCGGCTTCCCAAAGTGCTGGGATTACAGGCGTGAGCCACTGCACCTGGCCAATATCACTCATTGATTAACAATGTACATTTTTTAGGATTTTCCACACATGTAGTCACGACCTATAAATAAAGACTGTTTTACTTATTTCTTTCCAACCAGTAAGCCTTTCTTTTTCTTCTTCTTACTTTATTGCATCATCTAGGCCCTCCAGAAAAAGGAAGAAAAGTGGGAAGGTGAACATTCTTGCTTTATTCCCAATCTTAGAGTAAAAACATTTGGTGCTTTACCATTAAGTATGTTTTATTTAAATTTGTTTTTGGTAGGTAACTTTTATCAGGTCCCAAAAGTTCCCTTCAATTATTTGTTGACTATGAATGTTGGTTTTAAAAAACTGGCCGGGAGCAGTGGCTCAGACCTGTAATTCCTGCACTTTGGGAGGCCGAGGCAGGCAGATCACCTGAGGTCATGAGTTTGAGACCAGCCTGGCCAACATGGTGAGACCCAGACTCTACTAAAAATACAAACATTAGCTGGGCGTGGTGGCAGGTGCCTGTATTTCCAGCTACTTGGGGATCTGAGGCAGGAGAATCACTTGAACCTGGGAGGTGGAGGTTGTTTTGCAGTGAGCTTAAATCGCCCCACTGCACTCCATTCTGGGTGACAGAGTGAGACTCTGTCTCAAAAAAAAAAAAAAACAAGGTTCCTTCAATTATTTGTTGACTATGAACGTTGTTTTTAAAAAATCAGCTGGGCGTGGTGGCTTATGCCTGTAATCTCAGCACTTTGGGAGGCTGAGGCAGGCGGATCACGAGGTCAGGAGATCAAGACCATCTTAGCTAACATGGTGGAACCCCGCTCTCTACTAAAAATACAAAAAATTAGCCTGGTGTGGTGGCATGTGCTTGTAATCCCAGCTACTGGGCAGGCTGAAGAAGGAGAATCTCTTGAACCCAGGAGGCGAAGGTTGCAGTGAGCAGAGATCGTACCACTGCATTCCAGCCTGGGCAACACAGCGAGACTCCATCTCAAAAAAAAAAAAGTAGCTGGGCATGATGGTGTGCGCCTGTAATCCCAGCTACTTGGGAGGTTGAGGCATGGACTCTCGAGCCGAGGAGGCAGAGGTTGCAGTGAGCCAAGATTGTGCCACTGCACTCTAGCCTGGGCAACAGAGTGAGACTCTTGTCTTAAAAAAAAAAAAGTCATAAAAGGGTGTTAAATTTTGTTTTTGTGCATCTGTTGAGAGAATTATATGTTTTTTATTTTACCTGTTAATGTGCTAAATTTCGTTGATTTATTTTTTATTGATTTTTATAATTTTTTGAAAAAGACAAGATAAAATTCACATACTATACAATTCACTCATTTGAAGTATACAATTCAATGGTTTTTAGTATGTTTTCAGAGTTGTCCCACCATCATCACAGACAATTTTACATTACCAGGTGCGGTGGCTCACATCTGTAATCCCAGTACTTTCCAAGGCCAAGGTGGGAGGATTGCTTGAGGTCAGGAGTTCAAGACCAGCATGGGCAACATAGTGAGACCCTTCTTTATGGTGCGGTGGCTCACATCTTTAGCCAGGTGCAGTGGCTCACATCTGTAATCCCAGTACTTTCCAAGGCCAAGGCGGGAGGATTGCTTGAGGTCAGGAGTTCGAGACCAGCATGGGCAACATAGTGAGACCCTGTATATATGAAAAAATAACAACAACAACAAAAAAACCAAAACATAAAACAAAAACAAAAGCAAAAAATAAATCCAACACTTGAAAAGAAAACTCCCTACTCATTACCAGTCACTCCCATTTACCCCTAACCTTTCCAGCCCTGGGCACACAATAATCTACTTTCTATCTCTAGAGATTTGATAATTCCACACATTTCCTTTAAATGGAATCATGAAATATGAGGGGTTTTTTTTAGATGGAGTTTTGCTTATATCGCCCAGGCTGGAGTGCAATGGTGCAATCTCGGCTCACTGCAACCTCTGCCTCCTGGGTTCAAGCAATTCTCCTGCCTCAGCCTCCTGAGTAGCTGGGATGACAAGCACCCGCCACCACACCCAGCTAATTTTTTGTATTTTTAGTAGAGATGGGGTTTCACCATGTTGGCCAGGTTGGTTTCAAACTCCTGACCTTAGGCGATCTACCTGCCTTGGCCTCTCATAGTGCTGGGATTACAGGTGTGAGTCATGCCCGGCCTAATATGAGGTCTTTTAAAGCTAGCTCCTTTCACTTAGCATAATGTTTTCAAGGTATATCCATGTTATAGCATTATTAGTATATTATTTCTTTTTATTGCCAAAAAATATTCCATTGTATCAATAGAACACATTTTATTCACTAAATCCTCTGTCAGTTGTTTGTATTGTGTCCACAGTTTTGCTTTTATGAGTAATGCTGCTACAGCATTTGTGTACGACTTTCTTTTTTTTTTTTTTTTTGAGACAGAGTCTTGTTCTGTAACCCAGGCTGGAGTGCAGTGGCACGATCTTGCTCACTGCTACCTCTGCCTCCCGGGTCCCGGTTCAAGCTATTCTCCTGCCTCAGCCTCCTGAGTAGCTGGCATTACAGGCACACACCACCATGCCCAGATAATTTTTGTATTTTTAGTAGACATGGGGTTTCATCATGTTGGTCAGGCTGGTCTTGAACTCCTGACCTCGTGATCCACTGGCCTTGGCCTCCCAAAGTGCTGGGATTACGGGTGTGAGCCACCGTGCCCGGCTTGTGTACGACTTTTGGTGTGGACTAAGATTTTATTTCTCTTGGGCACATATCTAGGAAGAGAATTTCTGGGCCATACATATGATAACCCTGTGTTTAACCTTTTCAGAAATTACCAAACTGCTTTCCAAAGAGGTTGCAACATGTTACATTCCCACCAGTTTCTTCACATATTTGCCACCTTATCTTTTGGATTGCAGCAATCCTAGTGGGCATAAAGTGCCACCTCATTGAGGATTTGGTTTGCATCTCCCTGACAGCTAATGGTGTTGCATCTTTTCATGGTTTATTGACCATTTATACATCTTTTTTGGAGAAATTCAAAATTTTTGCCCATTTTTACTTGGATGGTTTGTCTTTTCATTATTGAGTCATGAGTTCTTTATATATTCTATATACAAGCTCCTTACCCAAGAAATAATTTGGGATTTTTCTCCCCATTTTGTGGGTTGTTTTTTAATTTTCTTGATGGTATCTTTTGGAGAACAATAGTTTTTAATTTTTAATTTTTTTTTATTTTTATGCTTTGAAGACAGAGTTTCACTCTTGTCGCCCAGGCTGGAGTGCAGTGGCACGATCTTGGCTCACTGCAACCTCCGCCTCCTGGGTTCAAGCAATTCTCCTGCCTTAGCCTCCCGAGTAGCTGGGATTACAGGCATGCACCACCGTGCCTGGCCAACTTTTGTATTATTAGTAGAGGCAGGGTTTCACCATGTTGGCCAGGCTGGTCTCAAACTCCTGACCTCAGGTGATCCACCCTCCTCGGCCTCCCAAAATGTTGGGATTACAGGCCTGAGCCATCGTGCCCTGCCAATAGTTTCAAATTTTTATGGTGTCCAGTTTATCTTTTTTTCTTTCATTGCCCATGCTTTCAGCGTCGTAGCTAAGAAACCACTGCCTAATGTTATCCTCTAAGAGCGTTTTTTTTTTTTTTTTGGAGATAAAGTCTTGCTCTTGTCCCCCAGGCTGGAGTGTGATGGCGCGATCTTGGCTCACGGCAGTCTCCTGGGTTCAAGCAATTCTCCTGCCTCAGTCTCCTGAGTAGCTGGGATTACAGACACCTGTTACCACGCCCAGCTAATTTTTGTATTTTTTTTAAAGACAGGGTTTCACCATGTTGGCCAGGCTGGTCTTGAACTCCTGACCTCAGGTGATACACCTGCCTTGGCCTCCCAAAGTGCTGAGATTACAGGTGTGACCCATCACACCCGGCCTGTTATCCTCTAAGAGTTTTATAATTTTAGCTCTTACCCGTAAGTCCCTAATCTATTTGGGTTTAATTTTTGTATACGGAGTGAAGTAGAAAATCCAACTTCATTTTTGTGCATATGAATATCAGTTGTCCCAGCACCATTTGTTGAGAAAACTATTCTTTCCCCCATTGAGTTGTCTTGACACCCTTGTCAAAAATCAAGTCATCATAAATGTGAAAGTTTATTTCTGAACTCTCAGGACAGTAAGGTTCATTATGCCAAAAGCATACTGTCTTGATTACTTAGCTTTCTAGATAGTTTTGAAATTGGGAGGAGTGGGTCTGTCAATTTTGTTCTTGTTTTTCCAGATCATTTTAGCTAATTCTAGATCCCTTGAATTTCTAGATGAATTTTAGGATCAGGTTGCCAGTTTCTGCAAAGAAGTTAGCTGGAATTTTGGTAATAAATGCATTGAATTTGTAGGTCAGCTTGGGAGTACTGCCATTTAAACAATATTAAACCTTCCAGTCTGTGGACATGGGATGTTATCTCATTTACTTAGATCATCTTTAATTTTTTTCAACAATGTTTTATAGTTTTCAAAATACAAATTTTGCCCTTTGTTAAATTTATTCCTTAGTATCACTTTTTCTTGAGCTAGTATAAATGGAATTGTTTTCTTTTTTTTTTTTTTTTTTTGAGACGGAGTCTCGCTCTGTCGCCCAGGCTGGAGTGCAGTGGCGCGATCTCGGCTCACTGCAAGCTCCGCCTCCCGGGTTCACGCCATTCTCCTGCCTCAGCCTCTCCAAGTAGCTGGGACTACAGGCGCCCGCCACCACGCCCGGCTAATTTTTTGTATTTTTAGTAGAGACAGGGTTTCACCGTGGTCTCGATCTCCTGACCTCGTGATCCGCCCGCCTCGGCCTCCCAAAGTGCTGGGATTACAAGCGTGAGCCACCGCGCCCGGCAATGGAATTGTTTTCTAAGTTTCATTTTCAGATTGATCACTAAAAATGTATAGACATAAAATTGATTTTTTTTTTTGAGACAGAGTCTCACTCTGTCACCCAGGCTGGAGTGCAGTGGCATGATCTCAGCTCACTGCAACCTCGGCCTCCTGGGTTCAAGCGATTCTTCTGCCTCAGCCTCCTGAGTAGCTGAGATTACAGGCACCTTCCACCACACTCGGCTACTTTTTGTATTTTAGTAGAGACAGGCTTTCACCATGTTGGTCAGGCTGGTCTCGAACTCCTGACCTCAAATTATCTGCCCTTCCCCCAGCCTCCCAAAGTGTTTGGATTACAGGCGTGAGGCACTCCGTCCGGCACAATTGATATTTGTATGTTGATCTCTTATCCTGAAACTTTACAGAACTCATATTTTAGTTTTAAGGCTTTTTAAATTAAGCTCCTCAGGATTTTCTAGATACAAGATCATTGCATTTGCTAATAGAAATAATTTTACTTCTTCCTTCCCAATCTGGATGTTTTTATTTCTTATAATTATCCTGGCTAGAACCTCTAGTGTAATATTGAATAGAAGTGATGAAAGCAGATATCTTTGTCTTATTCCTGATCTGAGAGCAAAAATATTCAGTCTTTTACCAGTAAGTGTAATGTTAACTGTAGGTTTTTCATAAATGTCATTTATCAGGTTGAGAAAGTTCCTTTCTGTTCCTAGTTTGTTGAATGTTTTTATTATGAAAGATTGTTACATTTCATCAAATGCTTTTTTTCTGCAGCTATTGAGATAATCTTGTGTTTTTTTGTCCTTTATTCTATTGGTGTCATGTATTACATTAATTGATCTTCAGATGTTAAACCACCTTTGCATTTCTGGGATAAATCCCACTTGGCCATGAGGCATAAATCTTTTTATATGTTGCTGGTTTCACTGTTCTAGTATTTTGTTCAGGATGTTTACATCTATACTCGACAGATGTTTTCTAGTGATACTCTTGTTGGGGTTTAGTATGAGGGAAATAGTGGCATAATGGAATAATTTGGAAAGTGTTTTATACCCTTTTATTTTTTGGAAGAGTTGGTGAAGAATTGGTATTAATTACTATTTAAGTGTTTGGTAGAATTCACAAGTGGTTACCTGGGCCTAGAATTTTCATCATGGTAGTTTTCTGATGATTAATTTAATCTCTTTGTTATAGATTTATTTAAATTGTCCCTTTCTTCTTGAGTCAGTTTCAGTAGTTGTGGCTTTTTAGCCATCTGTCTATCTCATCTAAGCTATTTAACTTTTAGCCAGGTGTGATGGTACACACCTGTAGTCCCAGCTACTTGGGAGGCTGAGGCAGATGGATTGCTTGAGCCTTGAAGGCGGAGGCTGCAGTGAGCTGAGATTGCACCACTGCACTCCAGCCTGGGCAACAGTGAGAACCTGTCTCCAAAAAAAATAAATAAATAAAAGTTATCTAATTTGTTGGCATACAGATATTAATAAATAAGTTATCCCTTATAATACTTTTTTTTTAAATGGAGTTTTGCTCTTGTTGCCCAGGCTGGAGTGCAATGGTGTGATCTTGGCTCACTGCAATCTCCACCTCCCGGGTTCAAGCCATTCTCCCGCCTCAGCCTCCCGAGTAGCTGGGATTACAGGCATGTGCCACCACGCCTGGCTAATGTTGTATTTTTTAGTAGAGACAGGGTTTCTCCATTTTGGTCAGGCTGGTCTTGAACTCTGAACCTCAGGTGATCCACCTGTCTCTGCCTCCCAAAGTGCTGGGATTACAGGCTTGAGCCACCGCCCCCAGCCTCATCATTACAAACAGAAACTCTATACCCATTAATCAACAAATCACCATTTTACCCTACCCCAGCCCCTGATAACCTCTATTCTACTTTATGTCTTTATGAATATTCAGACAATACTTGTCCTTTTGTGTCTGGCATATTTCTCTTAGCTTAATCTTTTCAAAGTACAAATATTGTACTCACACAATATTTGTCCTTTTGTGTCTGGCTTATTTCACTTAGCTTAATATTTTCAAAGTTCATCCATATCATATCACGTGTCAAAACTTCATTTCTTTTTAAGGCTGAATAATATTCCACTGTATATACAAACTACATTTTGTTTATCCATTCCTCTGTTGATAGATATTTGGGTTGTTCTGCTCCTGAATGACTTTTGGGTAAATAATGAAATTGAGGCAGAAATCAAGAAATATTTGAAACTAATGAGAACAAAGATACAGCATATCAGACTCTCCAGGGACATAGCTAAGGCAGTGTTGAGGGAAGTTTATATTAAAAGCGCTAAACATCCACATCAAAAAGTTAGATCTCAAATTAACAACCTAATAATATCACAACTAGAGGAACTAGACAAGCAACAGCAAACCAAACCCAAATCTAGCAGAAGACCAGAAATAACCCAAATCAGAGCTGAACTGAAGGACATTGAGAAGCAAAAAACCATACAAAAGATCAATGAACCCAGGAATTGTTTCTTTGGAAAAGTTAGTAAGATAGACCACTAGCTAGACTAATAAAGAAAAAAGAGTCTGGGAGGGGTGGCTCACGCCTGTAATTTCAGGACTTCGGGAGGCCGAGGCAGGTGGATCACTTGCAGCCAGGAGTTTGAGACCAGCCTGGCCAAAATGGAGAAACCCCATGTCGACTAAAAAATACAAAAATTAGTTGGGTGTGGTGGCGCATACGTGTAATCCCAGTTACTTGGGAGGTTGAGGCAGGAGTGAGCCAAAATCGCATCACAGCACTCCAGCCTGGGCCACAGGGTGAGACTCTGTCAGAAAAGAAAAAAGGAAAAAAGAGAGAAGAACCAAATATACACAATTAGAAATGAGAAAGATGAAATTACCACCATCTACACAGAAATACAAAAACCCTATGCACACAAACTAGAAAATCTAGAAGAAATGGATAAATTCCTGGACACATACCACCTCCCAAGATTGAACTAGGAAGAAATTGCATCCCTGAACAGACTAATAATGAGTTCTGAAATTGAAGCAGTAATAAAAAGCCTACCAACTAAGAAAAGCCGAGGACCAGATGGATTCATAGCTGAATTCTACCAGATGTATAAAGAAGAGCTGGTAGCATTCCTACTGAAACTATTCCAAGAATTGAGGAGGAGGGTCTCCTCTCCAACTCATTCTATGAGGCCAGTGTCATCCTGATACCAAAACCTGGCAAAGACACAACAACAAAAAAATCTTCAGGTCAATATCTTTGAAGAACATGGATGCAAAAATCCTTAACACAACACTGGCAAACTGAATCCAGTAGCACATCAAAAAGCGAATCCACCATGATCGAGTAGACTTTACCCCTGGGACGCAAGGCTGGTTCAATACACAAATAAAAAAAGAAAAAATATATACAAATTAAAAAGAAAGATTGGTTCAACACACGCAAATCAATAAATGTGATTCATCACATAAACAGAACTAAAAACAAAAAGCATAATGATCTCAATAGATGCAGAAAGGCTTTTGATAAAATTCAACATCCCTTCATGTTAAAAACTCTCAATAAACAAGGCATTGAAGGAATATACTTCAAAATAATAAGAGCTATCTATGACAAACCCACAGCCAACATCATACTGAATGGGTAAAAGCTGGAAGCATTCCTCTTGAAAACTGGCACAAGACAAGGAACCACTCCTATTCAATATAGTACCAGAAGTCCTGGCCAGAGCAATGAGGCAGTAGGAAGAAATAAAAGGCATCCAAATAGGAAGAGAGGAAGTCAAACTCTCCCTGTTTGCAGGTGATATGATTCTATATCTAGAAAACCCCAGAGTCTCTGCCCTAAAACTCCTTGATCTGATAACTTCAGCAGAGTTTCAGGATACAAAATTAACGTACAAGAATCAATAGCATTCCTAAACACCAACAACATCCAAGCTGAGAGCCAAATCAGGAATGCAATCCCATTCACAATTGCCACAAAAAGAATAAAATACCTAAGAATACAGCTAACCAGCGAGGTGAAAGATCTCTACAAGAAGAATTACAAAACACTGCTCGAGGAAATCAGAGATGACTCAAACAAATGGAAAAAACATTCCATGTTTGTGGATAGGAAGAATCAATATCATTAAAATGGCCATACTGCCCAAAGCAACTTACCTATTTAACACTACTCCTATCAAACTACCAATGACATTCTTCATGGAACTAGAAAAAACTATTTAAAAGTTCTTATGAAAAAAAAAGAAAAAAGAGCCTGAATAGCCAAGGGAATTCTAAGCAAAAAGAACAAAGCTGGAGGCATCATATTACTCAACTTCAAACTATACTACAGGGCTACAGTAACCAAAACAGCATGGTACTAGTACAAAAACAGACACATAGACCAATGGAACAGAAATTTGTTAAAGTGTAATTAATGTAAAATAAGCACATCCATTTTAGGTGCACCTTTCAACGAGTTTTCACAAATATAATCTCACCATATTCAAGATACAGAACATTCCCATCATCCCCCAAAGTTCCTTCATGTCCCCTTGCAACAATCCCAACCCAACTCTTGGCACCAGGGAATGACTGATTTGCTTTGTGTCACTATTGATTAGTTTTACCTTTTCTAGAATTTTCTATAAATGTAGTCATAACAATATACTCTTTATGTCTGGCCTTTCAGCATGTTTCAGGGATTTATCAATGTTGTATGTGTTAGTAGTTTGCTCATTTGTATTGTTGAGTATTATTCCATTCTTTTCTTTTTTAAAAAACAGAGACAGGGTCTTGCTCTGTTGCTCAGGCTGGAGCACAGTGGCACAATCATGGCTCACTGCAGCTTCAAACTCCTGGGCTCAGGCAATCTTCCTTGCATCAGCCGCCTGAGTAGCTAGGACTACAGGTGAGTGCCACCATGTCCGGCTAATTTTATTTATTTAATTTTTTGCAGAGACAGGGTTTCACTATGTTGCTCAGGTTGGTCTCAAACTCCTGGCTTTGTGTGGTCCTCCACTTCAGTCTCTCAAAGTGCTGAGATTACAGGCATGAGCCATTGTACCTGGCCTCGTTGTTGTTGTTGTTGTTGTTTTTAACTGTAGTTTATCTAGTTATCTATTGATGAATATTTGGGTTGGTTGTTTCCAGTTTTTGAAAATTATAAAGATGATTAAAATCATTTATGTAAATGTTTTGTATGAACATATGTTTTCATTCTTCTTGGGTAAATAGCAAGAAGTGCAATTGTTTATATGTTTGACTTCATTATTTAAAAAAACTGACAACTGTTTTCAAAGTGATTGTAACATTTCACATTCTTACCAGCAATGTAGAAGAGTTCCAGTTTCAGTTACTGATTTCTAATTAAATTGCATTTTGTTGGAGAAGCCCAGTATGTGATTTCAATCCTGCTGGATTTATTGAGACTAGTTTCATGGCCCAGCATATGATGAACGTTCCATCTGCACTGAAAACACTGTTTAGTCTGCCATTGCAGGGTAGAGCATTCTGTAAAAGTTAATTGGATCCAGTTAGTTGATAGCGCCGTTCAAGTCTTCTGTATTCATACCAGTTTTCTGTCTGCTATTTCTATCAATACAAGAGAAAGTGGTGAAATATGCAACTTAAATTATGGATTTGTCTTTTTCCCCTTTCAAATTCTGTCAGTTTTCGCTTCAAGTCTTTTGAAGTTCTACAACTGGGTGCATTCACATTTAGGAATGCTATTTTTTCTTAGTGACTTGATAGTTTATCATTGTGAAATGTCCCTCCTTATGTCTGGTAATATTTCTTGTCCTAAAGTGTGTTTTGCCAGAAACGAATACAGTCAATCCACCTTTCTTATGTCTCATGTTTACCCTTTTCCGTCCTTTTACTTTTAACATTCTTGTGTCTGTATAAAGTGGATTTCTTGTAGACACCAGAGAGTCAGACCTTACTTTACTACCCAATTGGATAATCTTTGATTTATAATTGGAATGCTTAATTCATATTCATTTAGTATAATTACTGATACGGTTAGGTTTAAATCTACTGTCTTGCTATTTGTTTTCTATTTATACCATATGTTTTTATTTTTTTCTTCTTTTCCTGCCTTTTTGGATTAGTTGAGTATTTTTCAGTATTTCATTTTATCTTCTCCATTGGCGAATAACACTCCTTTTTTAAAAACAATCGTTGCTGTAGGTTTATGGAATACATCTTCAGTTTATCAGTGTACCTTCAAATAATACGATGCCACTCCTACAATCACATAAGTTTTCAGAACAGTATCCTTTCGAGGTCTTTAGGCTTTGTCTGTTCAGAACCTGAACACCTCTCAGATCTCTGGGGACTGCTCCTCTTACAGTTTCCTAGTAGATGCTCTTTGCTTGGCCTCACAGAGTTTTACGTTGTGCATGAGCCAAAGATGCAAGAGGGCTCCCATGTGGATTTCTAGCTCTTGCTCTGTCTAGTTTACTCATCTGTGGTACCCTGCCCTGGAAATTCCAGCTGCCCTCCCTCATCCCTACTTCTGCTCTGTCTCATCAACGCAGCAAGGCTGCCACGCCCTGCCTGAACTGCCACGCCCTGCCTGAGTTCCCCTCCTGTATCACAATCTGTAAAGCAGCTTCCGAAAGAAAGCTGGGGTGAGCGTGAGTTTTGCCTTGTTTCACTTCTCTCGGGGGTTACAGTTCTGCTTTGTCTGTTGTTCAGAGTCTGAAACAATTGTTTCATATATCTTCTCTAGTGTCCTGTTGTTTATTGCAGTAGGGCAAGTCCAGTACCAGTTACTGCTTCATGGCCAGAAGCAGTAGTCTTGTCTCATATTTGTTTTTCTTAGATCTTTATTTTTGCATTCGCTTATACAATTTATTTTTCATTTATCATTGCCATATGGTTCATTAAAAATCTGTTTATTTTCTGCTTAACAACTGCTTTACTCAGTGGGTTACGTATGCTTGCAGACATACTGCTTAGAGCATTTTCAAAGTAAATATGCTGTTTGTTCAGACTTCCAATGTAAGCTCTATTATTTATTCAAGCTAGTATTCTAATATTCATTCCATTATTATTATTATTATTATTTTTGAGACGGAGTTTTGCTCTTGTCACCCAGGCTGGAGTGCCGTGGCGCGATCTCAACTCACTGCAACCTCTGCCTCCCAGGTTCAAGTGATTCTCCTGCCTCAGCCTCCCAAGTAGCTGGGATTACAGGCGGCCACCACCATACCTGGCTAATTTGTTTTGTATTTTTAGTAGAGACAAGGTTTCACCATGTTGGCCAGGTTGGTCTCAAACTCCTGACCTCAAGTGATCTGGACACTTCGGCCTCCTAAAGTGCTGGGATTATAGGGATGAGCCACCGTGCCCAACTATTACATCCATTTAAATAGGAGAAAAGATGCTTTAGAGAGATCACACAAGGATTCAAACTCAGATAATCTGGCATCAGGGCTGAGATCTTAACTACAACGTATATTAGCTTTTGGAGCAATTTTTGCCTGAATACAAGCATAATATTCCTTCTGTAACAGATATATGGCCAATGTGTGTAGACATGATGGAAGGCCCAGTTTTGAACATGGGTTGAAATGTGTTATCTATTTCCATTAATACTAGAAAGGGTTGTCTGAGAGACAGTGTGAAGACTTTCCTGGAAATGTTTCGCAATAGAATTGTTTATATCCTACCTAGGAGAGTGAACGTAAAATGAAGTCACTTCACTTCCATGTAGTCCATGGCAAACTGTGATAATCATTTTGCAGATGTTCTTGGCTGTACAGAGCTTTTATGCACAGTATTTCTCTTACTCCCTGAACAAATGGGATATTTGAGCCTGACAAATTAGCAGTCTTTTCTTATTTTTTTATTGGAAGCCTGCTTTCATCGCTGTCTTTTGTTTTGTTTTGTGACAGGGTCTCACTCTGTCACCCAGGCCTGGAGAGCAGTGGCACGATCACAGCTCACTGCAGCCTTGATCTCCCTGGGCTCAAGTGATCCTCCTGCCTCAGCCTCCTGAGTAGCTGGGACAACAGGTCTACAGGTGCATGCCACCATGCCTAGCTAATTTTTGTATTTTTTGTAGACATGGTCTCAATATGTTGCCCAGGCTGGTTTCAAACTCCTGGGCTCAAGTGATCTGCCTGCCTCGGCCTCCCAAAATGCTAGGATTACAGGCGTGGGTCACCCTGCCCAGCCTTCATTGTTATTTTTTATTTTATTTATTTATTTATTTAATTTTTTTGAGACGGAGTTTTGCTCTTGTCGTCCAGGCTGGAGTGCAATGGCGTGATCTTGGCTCACTGCAACCTCTGCCTCCCAGGTTCAAGCGATTCTCCGCCTCAGCCTCTTGAGTAGCTGGGACTACAGGCACACACCACCACGCCTGGCTAATTTTTGTGTTTTTAGTAGAGATGGGGTTTCGCCATGTTGGCCAGGATGGTCTCGATCTCCTGACCTCATGACCCACCTGTGTCAGCCTCCCAGAGTGCTGGGATTACAGGCACGAGCCACCAAGGCCATCCTCATTGCTATTTTTCTATCAAAATAGCAGGTTAATACTTTGACATGACATCTTAATCATTTTTCTTTTGAGACAGAGTCTTGCTCTGTCACCCATGCTGGAATGCAGTGGCGCGATCTCGGCTCACTGCAACCTCCGTCTCCTGGGTTCAAGTGATTCTCCTGTCTCAGCCTCCTGAGGAGCTGGGATTACAGGCATACACCACCATGCCCGGCTAATTTTTGTATTTTTAGTAGAGATGGGGTTTCTCCATGTTGGCCAGGCTGATCTCGAACTCCTGATCTCAGGTGATCCGCCTGCCTCAGCCTCCCAAAGTGCTAGGATTATAGGCATAAGCCACTGCGCCCGCCCTGACATGTTAATATTTTAAGATGAAGAGCAAAACAGCCAACCTAAGAAAAACAATTAGCAGGCACCCAAGGGCATCTCAGGATGAAAAATCTGTGGCTGAAAAATTCAATCTACATCATAGCCACTGAGAACAATATTAATTTCTCAATTAGTAGCAAGAGCAGAGAGATCATGAACAGATAAGGCTGAGTAGAAAATTGCTAAAACATTTTGAGACGTGCTAGCATAAAAGCTTCCTGTGAGTACGGCATGCTTATTCAATATAACCAAAACAATATTTATTAGAAATTATAAAGGTAAGGAGGCTGGGCACGGTGGCTCATGCCTGTAATTCCAGCACTTTGAGAAGCCGAGGCAGGAGGATTGCTTGCGGTCAGGAATTCGAGACCAGCTTGGAAAACATAGTGAGACCCTGTCTCTACAAACATAAAAATAAAAATAATTACCCGGGTGTGCTAGGATTACAGGCGAAAGACCATGTTTCTTAAAAATAAAGAGGAAAGAAGGCCAGGCAGGCGTGGTGGCTCGTGCCTGTAATCCCAGCACTTTGGGAGGCCGAGGCAGGCGGATCACCTGAGGTCGGGAGTTCAAGACCAGCCTGACCAACATGGAGAAACCCCATCTCTACTAAAAATACAAACTTAGCTGGATGTGGTGGTGCATGCCTGTAATCCCAGCTACTCGGGAGGCTGAGGCAGGAGAATCCCTTGAACCTGGGAGGCGGAGGTTACAGTGAGCCGCGATCGTACCATTGCACTCCAGCCTGGGTGACAACAGCGAAACTCTGTCTCAAAAAAAAAAAAAAAAAAAAAGAGGGAAGGAAGGAAGGAAAGAAGGAAGGAAGGAAAGAAAGAAAGAAAGAAAGAAAGGTAGATATATGTCAAATGGAGAAAAACCTAGTCTTTCAAAGTTTCCTAATAGATTAAAAGACAAACAAGAGCACAGATTATGATGTGGGGAAAAGACTAGGATCCACCAGTCTTTACCCACCCATCACAGTCAGCCTGGAATTAAAGCTAATTAGGAAGAAAGGAAAGACCATTCCTGATACCTACTGGGTGCTAGCCACATGCTCCAGTTTCTCCGTCTCCTGCACCCGTGGATGGGCTTCTGGAAAGCCCCGACCCCTCTTCTTCTTTCAGTAGCTTCGCACCTCCTGCACGTAGGGGAGCTCAACATAGGTTTGCTCAGTTCAGGTGACAGGTAGGTTAGAAATGGATTGGGAAAAGTGTTGAAAGTAAGGCTGAGGAGGTTACAATTTATAATCTAATAAGAGCTGTTGTAAGTTCTTGAAAAGGCTTTTTTCTTCTTTTAATTAAAAGTGGTTTGGTTAGCATATTGCAGGTTTTCTCAGCCACAGTACTATTGGCATGTGGAGCTAGATCATTTTTGTTTTGGGGGGCTGTCCTGTGCCTTGTAGGATATTTAGCAGAATCCCTGGCCTCTACCCACTACATGCTAGTGGCATCACCTAGTTGCAACAACCAAAAATGTCTCCTGGGGGCATAATTGCCCAGGTTGGGAACCACTAGGGTGTTAGGGGGAGAGCTGAGCCTCAAGGCAGGGAAGATCAGAGGAGGAAGAGCCAAAAAAAGTGGGTGGATGGAAGAGACACTAATTCAAGTGTGGTCTAAGAGTAGTGATTCTCATCACTGTTACTGCGTTACACAGTATTTAGGAGCCTAATATACAAGTGTCATGTAGTATCGAACTAAAAATCTACAGGAACAATTCATGAGGCATTCCCGTTTGTTTCTTTTGGAAAAGTATAAAATCTGACATTGCTTGCAGAAAACTGGAGCCAGACTTCTCAGGAAAAGGTTATGGCCAGGTGTCCCTTTGCCTGAAGACATTTATCCTTTACGTAATTGGCAATACCAAAAGTAAACATGCTTTTTAATGAAAATTGTCATTTTATGTTTACAAAGCTTTTGGTTTATTGTACAAGAGAAAAATTTCCCACAGTTAATGCTCTAATTCCCCCCTGCTAAGGAGTAAATTGTAAAAATACATGCTGTTACTCCTTGAAATGTGGAGTGATGTTCCTTCAAGTCTAGAGGATGTTACATGAAATCAGCTTCAAGACAGGCTTGAGGGGACAGGAACATGAAAAATATATTACATGCAAACACTTTGGTTTTGGAAATCTGCACGTTTATTCCAATGACATCAGCTGATACTGTGTTCACTGTAACCTAGTAATGTCACAGCAGCATCTGGGGGCATATAATTGTGTCAGAGCTGCTGTTTACCCAGTTAAATGAGACAAAGATTAGGTAAGGTTTGTGCTACTTATCGTTCATTGCCATGGCTTCATCTTCCTAATCCTCCTTATTTTCACCCCTTCAAGAAAGAAAGAACAATTCTAATATCTTCTTGTTTCTGAGTATTGATGATTGGGTTATGTGGATACTTCTGGGTAGATGTCCATTTGGAAAAGATGCTTGCTGAGTGCCCTTTGTACTGACAATGGTGGAAGAAATTTCCTGATTGGGATCTGGCTCTTGATACATGATCCTTAGAGGTAATGTCCCTGTGGATGGTGCTGCCGGTCTGACCCCTTGTAAGACTTCACAGATATGCTTGGGATCATTAGAGTGGGTTTCGCTTCTATCACAGAAGGAGTTGATATAAGGTGCAGGAAATCTACTCCTATTTTCCAAAGTTAGTTTCCAGTATAGTAACACATCCTGTGTAATTTTGTACTTAAAATTCATGTTTCATATGCCATTTTTTTTCTTTATGAGAGACAGAGTCTCACTCTGTTGCCCAGCCTGGAGTGCAGTGGTGCAATCTCGGCCCACTGCAGCCTCCGCCTCTCAGGTTCAAGTGATTCTCCTGCCTCAGCCTCCCAAGTAGCTGGGATTACAGGCACACGCCACCACACCTGGCTAATTTTTGTATTTTTAGTAGAGACGGGGTTTCACCATGTTGGCCAGGTTGGTCTTGAACTCCTGACCTCAAGTGATCCACCTGCCTTGGCCTCCCAAAGTGCTGGGATTACAGGCGTGAGCCACCATACCTGGCCAACCATCTTGGATTTGTCATTCGGCACAGCATGGAAGTTGGAGCCAGGCATCTTGCCTCTTTATACAATATTTCCATTTCCTGAGATCATGCCACTGGAGGGAGGCCTGCCTGGGTTTCCACCAGCCCCTTCCCTGGCTTTCGGTCCATTCCAGCTTCTCTGAGCAGAACTCTGTCCCTGCTTGGGGGACCAAGAAGGCACAAGGGCAAACCCACACATGAATGAAGGTTGTGAGTCATTTAGCATGAAGCAAGCATCATGGCAGAAGCAGTTTGGGCAGAGCTGGTCTTTCTAGTACTCCCCGGTCTGTTCATTGTCCTCACCCCTTCTCCCACATGCCCTCTCCCCTCCTTCCCCTTCTTTTCCTTTTCTTTCTTTCCTCCTTCATTTTCTACATGACATAACAACCTTCAGGTAGCAAAACATCTGCTAGGAGTCATCCTGGCTTTTGTGTGTAAATCTGGTTTTTAGGATGCTCTTCAAAGAAAGTTTTATCTTAAGGGGCCAGGAGGATGGCAGGAGTGCTGTCAAATGGCCTCAGAGCAGTACGTCCAGGAGCCCAGGCATCTGCTAGAAAAGCACGTATAGCTGCAAAAGATAAGGGTTTCCATCAGTCAGGGAATCAGTGAGTAAGTTCTCTCCTACTCACCTGAGGGCGTGCAGTCCCGCACCCTAGGAAGCAGTACATGGCAACACTCCTTGCTGCTGGGCTGGGCTGCGGTGCCTCAGTGCTGCTGCTCACTAACCTTGTGCCCTCGGGTAACACGCTGGCAACCTGAGCCTCTGCTTCCTGATTCATAACTCAGGGATGACGACAGCAAGCTCCCTCATCAGGCTGTGGTGCGGGTTAAGCGAGTTTATAAATTGAAAATGCTAGCTCATAGTCCACGTTCAAGAAATGTCAGCTATAATAATATATTATCCTTGTCCTCAAGGAACTTGAAAACTAGTTAGACAGATGGAACAACACATGTGAAAGAATTACAAAAAAGAGTCAGCCCGGGTGTGGTGGCTCACGCGCATAAACGCCATGGAGTTTAAAGAAGAATGAAATGTTTCAGCATCTAAGCTATCAGATAATGTTAGCAGAGGATAGAGATTATGTTAGAGCTTGCAAGTTGTTAAGCCAACAAACATTAAGCACCTATTCCTGTGACTCACTCACCCAACTGAGTGTTTGTCATATGACACTGATTTTGCCAATCACATTTTGCTAATCCTAAAACGAGGCAAAATTAAGATCTTTGTGCTAGGTACTGGGCTAAATAACCTTCCATGCATGATGCCATTTTCATCCTTTCAACAACCCTGAAATAAGGTAATATATATATATATATATATATATATATTTTTTTTTTTTTTTCCTGAGATGGAGTCTTGCTCTGCTGCCCAGGCTGGAATGCAATGGCGTGATCTTGGCTCACTGCAACCTCTGCCTCCCGGGTTCAAGTGATTCTCCTGCCTCAGCCTCCTGACTAGCTGGGATTACAGGTGACCACCACCACGTCCAGTTAATTTTTGTATTTTAGTAAAGACGGGGTTTCACGATGTTGGGCAGTCTGGTCTGGAACTCCTGACCTCAAGTGATCCACCCGCCTCGGCCTCCCAAAGTGCTGGGATTGCAGGCATGAGCCACCATGCCTGGTCGAGGTAGTAATAATTTTACAGGCAAAGAAACTGAGGTTTTGGAGCTGTTAGTTTGTCTAAGATCAAAGCACTAACACATGGCAGAGCTTAGAATGGAGCAGGATCACAGATTGCCTGATGACAGAGCAGGCAAAAAAGGAGGAGGTGGGAGGCTGGGCACAGTGGCTCATGCATGCCTGTGATCCCAGCACTTGGGAGGCCAAAGTGGGAGGATCGCCTGAGCCCAGGAGTTCAAGACCAGCTTGAGCAACACAGTGAGACTCCATCTCAACTAAAAAGTAAAAAACAGCTGGGCATGGTAACGTGCATCTGTAGTCCTGGCTACTTGGGAGGCTGAGGTGGATCACTTGAGCCTGAGAGTTTGAGGCTGCAGTGAGCTATGATCGTGTCACTGCACTCCAGCCTGCATGACGGAGCGAGCCCATGGGGAGGAGGGAAGAGGAGTGTGTGAGGTGCGAGAGTCTAGACAGAGAGGGAGACTGGAAGAGGTGTGGAGGGGCAGGGACCCAATGAAGCCAATATTCTAGTGAGAACAGGGCATCTGTGGGGGAGCCTGAGTGACGTACATAATGTGAGACTAATGGGCTACCGGCAGATAAGAGCTCATTTCAGCTTGAGAGAAGGCAGCCAGACGAAAGGAAGTAGCAGCCGTGCGGATGTGACCTGGCGAGGGTTCAGAGTCGGGGCAAAAAGAACAAAAAGGAAACTGTGAAGTCTAGGGGACCCCTTGAAGGCAATATTGACAGGTGTCTGTGACAGCTTGGATGACGATGGTCAATGACAGAGGGAGGGTGAGAGTGATCTCAGAGTCCTTGCCTCAGCAGTCCTGAAAATAGTGATCTCCGACCAGGCTAGGAAAACAGGGAAGGTGGGTGGGAAAGGAGGCGTTGTTTTACACACATTAAGCTTAGGGGAACGTGTAGGAATCTTGTAAAAATTTGGACAGATGGAGACTGGGGTATATGGGGGAGGCCAAGCCTGGAGACAAAGATTTGAGAATCAGCCATACAGAGGGAAAGGCTACATCTCCAAGGCGGTGGCTCACAGCTAAAGCAAGGAAAAGTGGCCACAAAAGGAAAAAGAGTGATTGGTTTGGATGGTTACAGGAAAATCAGGAAAACAGAAACAGTGTCTCAAGGAAGAATGGCCATCCACATGAGATAGGTCAGCAATCACTCAGGTCCTGTGAGGAAGCAGACTCGGACTCAGTGGACTGTGAGGGTGGAGGAATTCCCCACCTGCCTCTGGGTGATGGAGAATCTACCTGGGAGGCTTGGGGATGACAGGTGGAGAGGAAGAGCAGTGGGGTTTTTTTTTTTTTTCATAGAGACAGAATCTTGGTGTCACCCAGGCTGAATTGCAGTGGCACCATCAAAGCTCTCAGCAGCCTTGAACTCCTGGGCTCAAGATACTTCTGCTTCACTCTCCCAAGTAGCTGGGACTGCAGGCACACACCACCATGCCCAGCTAATTTTTGAATTTTCTGTAGAGATGAGGTCTCACTATGTTGCTTAGGCTGGTCTCGAACTCCTCAGCTCAAGCTATTCTCCTGTCTCAGCGTCCCAAAGTGATGAGATTGCAGGCATGAGCCACTGTGCCCAACCTCCAAGACTTTGTTAAAAACTAATTTTTTATTGATACATGATAGTTATACATATTTCTGGAGTACATGTGTTATTTATTTATTTATTTAGAGACAGAGTTTCGCTCTGTCGCACAGGCTGGAGTGTAATGGTGTGATCTCTACCAGCTAATTTTTGTATTTTTAGTAGAGACAGGGTTTCACCATGTTGGCCAGGCTGGTCTCACACTCCTGACCTCAGGTGATCCACCTGCCTTGGCCTCCCAAAGTGCTGAAATTACAGGAGTGAACCACAGTGCCTGGCCAATAAGAGAACGTCTGAGTTTTGGATTCAGTGCAGGGGTGATTCGGACCACTTGAATTAAAAGCTCTTCATTCAGGTAAATGAAGCCCCAAATGTCTCACCCCGTGGCCTGTATGGGGATTGAACTTGTGACCTTAGTGTTATCAGCACCATGCTAACAGGCCAAGCTAACAGGCCACACGTGATATTTAGATAGATGCATATAATGTGTAACAATTAAATCAGAGTATTAGGATATCCATCACCTCAAACACTTATCATTTCTTTGTGCTAGGCACATTTCAAATCTTCTAGCTATTTTGAAATACACAGTAAACTACTTTTAACTATAGTCATCCTACTGTACTAGCAAACGCTATAACTTATTCTCTCTAACTGTATTTTTATACCCATTAACCTCTCCTCATCCTCCCTTTTCTTTCCTCTACCCTTCCCAGCTTCTGGGAACCACCATTCTTTTTTGTTTGTTTGTTTGTTTTGAGACGGAGTCTTGCTCTGTCGCCCAGGCTGGAGTGCAGTGGCGCAATCTCGGCTCACTGCAAGCTCCGCCTCCCGGGTTCACGCCATTCTCCTGCCTCAGCCTCTCCGAGTAGCTGGGACTACAGGCGCCCGCCACCACGCCGGGCTAATTTTTTGTATTTTTAGTAGAGACAGGGTTTCACCGTGGTCTCGATCTCCTGACCTCGTGATCCGCCTGCCTCGGCCTCCCAAAGTGCTGGGATTACAAGCGTGAGCCACCGCGTCTGGCTTTTTTTTTTTTTTTTTTGAGACCGAGTCTTGCTCTGTCGCCCAGGCTGGAGTGCAGTGGTGCAATCGCCACTCACTGCAAGCTCCGCCTCCTGGGTTCACGCCATTCTCCTGCCTCAGCCTCCTGAGTAGCTGGGACTGTAGGCGCCCGCCACCATGCCCAGCTGATTTTTTGTATTTTCGGTAGAGGCGGGGTTTCACCATGTTAGCCAGGATGGTCTCTATCTCCTGACCTTGTGATCCGCCCGCCTCAGCCTCCCAAAGTGCTGGGATTACAGGCACGAGCCACCGCACCCGGCTAGGAACCACCATTCTTTTCTCTAATTCCATGAGATCAACTGTTTAAGTTTCCCACATATTAGAGAGATCATGTGGTATTTGTCTTTCTGTGCCTGGCTTATTTCATTTCACATAATGTCCTCCAGGTCCATTCATGTTGCTGCAAATGACAGGATTTCATCCTTTTTTATGGCCGAATAATAGTCCATCATGTATACATACCATATTTTCTTTATCCATTCATTCGCTGATAGGCACTGGGGTTGATGTTTTGGCTGCTGTGAATCGTGCTCCAATAAACATGTAAGTACAGGTACCTCTTTGAAATGCTGATTTCTTTTGGATATATACCTAGCAGTGGGCTTGCTAGATCAAAGGTAGTTTTGATTTGTAGTTTTTTGAGGTACTTTCATATAGTTTTCCATGGCTGTATTAACTCACATTCTCACCAACAGTGTATATCCCCTTTCCCTGTATCCTCACCAAGATTTGTTATTTTTTGTCTTTTTGACAATAGCCATTGTAACTGGGGTGCAATATATCATTGTAGTTTTGCTTTGCATTTTGCTGATGATGAGTGATGCTGAGCATTTTTCATACAACTGTTGGTCATTTGTGTGTCTTCTCCAAGCTTTTTTGATTGCTTAGCCTTTGTAGTGTGATTGCTTTTTGAGCACTGTCTTAATATATGTATAGTTTTAAATTATACATACACACTACTATGATTAGCTAACATCTTAAGTTATATTATTCACCAGGGTGAGTTCACTATTAAAAACAGAGGATTGGCTGGGAATGGTGGCTCACGCCTGTAATCCTAGTACTTTGGGAGGCCGAGATGGGAGGATTGCTTGAGTCCAGGAGTTCGAGACTAGCCTGGGCAACGTGGTGAAACCCTGTCTCAACAAAACAAAACAAAACAAAACAAAACAAAACAAAACAAAACACAAAACAGGATTGGAAGGCACAGTGGCTCATGCCTATCATCCCAACACTTTGGGAAGCTGAGGCAGGAGGATTGCTTGAGGCCAGGAGTTGGAAACCAGGCTGGTCAACATAGCCAGATCCTGTCTCTACAAAAGCAAAATAATTAAAGTTAGCTAGACATGGTGGTGCACTCCTGTAGTCCCAGCTACTTGAGAGGCTGAGGCAGGAGGATCCTTGGAGCCCAGGAGTGCGAGGCTGCAGTGAGCTATGATTGCACCACTGCACTCCAGCCTGGGCCACAGAGCAAGACCCTGTCTCAATTAACAAAACAAAAAATACAGGATATAATTTTATATTTCAAATGTTCTTGATAATAAAAAAATTATTTTTGGTTGAGCACAGTGGCCCATGCCTGTAATCCCAGCACTTTGGGAGGCTGAGGCGGGTGGATCACCTGAGCCCAGGAGTTCAAGACCAGTGTGGGCAACATGGCCAGACCCTGTCTCTACAAAAAATACAAAAATTAGCCAGGCATAGTGGCATGTGCCTTTAGTCCCAGCTACTTGGGAGGCTGAGGTGGGAGGATCACTTGAGCCCAGGGAGTTCGAGGCTGCAGTGATCCAAGATTGTGCCACTGCACTCCAGCCTGGGCAACAGAGGAAACCCCGTCCCTGCCCCCCCACCAAAAAAAAAAAGTTTTTGGCTGAGTGTGGTGGCTCACGCCTGTAATCTCAACACTTTGGGAGGTTAAGGTGGGAGGATTGCTTAAGCACAGGAGTTCAAGACCAGCCTGGGCAAGGTAGGGACACCCCCCTCTCCACAAAAATTTAAAAATTAGCCAAGCGTGGTAGTGTGTGCCTGTGGTCCCAGCTACTTGAGAGGTTGAGGTGGGAGGATAGCTTGAACTCAGGAGTTTGTGGCCACAGTGAGCTGTGATTATGCCACTGCACTCCAGCCTGGGCAACAGAGCAAGACTCTATCTACAAAAAGTGTTTTTTTTTGTTTGGTTCCTTCTTGTTAGAATCAATTATATTGCCATTATGTTTACCTTGCACTTGACTAAGGGTTTGTTTAGTAAAGCTATGTAAGATAATTCATATTGGCTGGTCGCGGTGGCTCATGCCTGTAATCCCAGCACTTTGGGATGCTGAAGCAGGCGGATCACGAGGTCAGGAGATCAAGACCATCCTAGCTAACACGGTGAAACCCCGTCTCTACTAAAAATACAAAAACAAAATTAGCCGTGTGCGGTGGCAGGCGCCTGTAGTCCCAGCTACTTGGGATGCTGAGGCAGGAGAATCGTTTGAACCCGGGAGGCGGAGCTTGCAGTGAGCTGAGATCGCGCCACTGCACTCCAGCCTGGGCAACAGAGTGAGACTCTGTCTCACAAAAAAAAAAAAAAAAAAAAAAAAATCATGTTAATTAGGTACTTGTTAATTGCACTTGTCTGTGCAAACGAACGCATGTGGGCCCTACATCCTTCTCACTATGGTGCCCTCACACCCAATTCAGGGCACCACATGGATCATTCCTGATCCATGGCTGTCTAATGTACTACGATGTGAGGGTACCAGGCCATTCTCCCTCTTTTGCGACAAAATGAACCACAGATTTTACCTCCTAGTAAACTCTCATCCTGGGGTATGTGCCTCTGCCCCCCATCTTGTAGAACACATCTTTAGAGGGCTGAGGAAATGGGAAAATTACCCTTATCATTATCCCAATAGAGTATTCCTTTTTACTTTTTTTTTTTTTTTTTTGAGTTGGGGTCTTGTTCTGTTGCCCATGCTGGAGTTCAGCAGTGTGATCATGGCTCTCTGCAGCCTCAAACTCCTAGGCTCAAGCCGTCCTCCTGCCTTGCCTCCTAAAATGCCAGGATTACAGGCACGAGTCAGTGCTCCCAGCCTCTTTCCTTTAGCTTAGCTCTTAGGCTTTTTCCTATGATTTCTTACCACCTTTCCTTCTAGGCATTGTAGGGCATTAAAAGTGCCTTGGACTGGGAGTCAGGAGATGTGGTCTTAGCTGTCTCTTTGCTTCCAACTTGCATACAACACCCTAGGGCCAGTTCCTTTACCTTTCCCACACCTCAATTTCCTAGAGTCCAGGGATGATGATCCCTTTCACATGATCCTGAAATGGCTGCGGCTGGCTCACGTGGACTCGTTTGAAAGTGTGACAAAAACTGGAAACCGCCAAAGGCCGAAGACTGGTTTCATGATAACTGTCTTTCCAGTCTCATCTCTGGGGACATGTAGATTCCACATAGTATACAAATTTTCACAGATTTCTTTACATTGCAGCAAATTATTTGATTGTGAAATATTTGTTTTCTTTATATTAAGGCACTGAAGTAGGATGTACAGGTAGAGCTGTGTCGCTTGTTAGCTGGTGATACTTACAGATTCCTTCAGGTCTCTTTGCGCGTGTAACTGTCACTTCCCCGAGTCTGCGTCTGTTTCAGGCTCTCTGCAACAAGCACTTTTTCACTGTCAACAAAGCCCTGTGCCTGTGCCTGCTGCAGGATTGAGGCAGGGAAGCCTCCAGGTGGTTCACCTTGCTCTGGGCTCCACCCAGTGTGCCCAAGGCCAATCTACACAACCATCCAGTCAACTCAGAGCAGGGAGAGACCACAACACCAGACAACTAGTTCTGTATAAATTACTAAGATTAAAAGTAAATGGCTGGGCACGGTGGCTCATGCCTGTAATCCCAACACTTTGGGAGGCAGGTGAACTGCTTGAGTCCAGGAGTTTGAGACCAGCCTGGGCAACATGTTGAAACACCGTCTCTACCAAAAAAGATAAAAAAAAAACAACTAGCCTGGCATGGTGGTGCATTCCTGCAGTCTCAGCTACTCAGGAGGCTGAGGTGGGAGGATCACTTCAGCCTGGGAGGCGGAGGTTGCAGTGAGTCGTGATTGTGCCAATGCACTCTAGCCCAGGAGATAAAGTGAGACGTCATCTCGAAAAAAAAAAAAAAAGTAAAAAACTGGTTATTTTTTGTGGGGCTGGAAACATTTAATTTTGTTTTCTGATTATGAAACATTCATCATAGAAAACTGGAAAGATAAACAGAAAAAGAAAATAAAAATGAGCTGTAATCCCAGTCTCATATTTTGGTGTCAATAGTCCTCATTCTCCCTTTATGGTAATTAGATCACACTCATATTAGTCTATTCTCTCACTGCTGATAAAGACATACTCGAGACTGGGTAATTTGTAAAGAAAAAGGTTTAATGGACTCACAGTTCCACGTGGCTGGGAGGCCTCACCATCATGGTGGAAGGCAAAAGGCACATCTTACATGGTGGCAGTCAAGAGAGAATGAGAGCCAAGCAAAAGAGGAAACCCCTTATCAAACCATCAGATCTCATGAGACTTACTCACCACCAAGAGAACAGTATGGGGGAAACTGCCCCTATGATTCAATTATCTCCCACAGGGTCCCAGCCATAACACATGTGAATTGTGGGAGCTATAATTCAAGATGAGATTTGGGTGGAACACAGCCAAAACATATCACACCATTTATAATTTATTAAAATATTTTTTATTGTGGTAAAATAATATGAAATTTATCATCATAACCTTTTCTTGTATTTTATTTCCATTTTTCTCATTTTTATTTTCCATAGTACATTTATGACACAGAAATGTCCTGCATCCTCTCCTTGAATGTCTGTAAGATTGCATTTTCAATATCTCCTGCCTGTCATTTACTTATGCTAGCAATTGAAGTCTGGATTCTTGCAATGAGTATTGTCCCATTAATATTAAATAACTTTTTGCTGGGCGCAGTGGCTCATGCCTGTAATCCTAGCACTTTGGGAGGCCGAGGTGGACGGATCACCTGAGGTCGAGAGTTCGAGACCAGCCTAACATGGAGAAACCCCATCTCTACTAAAAATACAAAATTAGCCAGGCGTGGTGGCACAAGCCTGTAATCCCAGCTACTAGGGAGGCTGAGGCAGGGGAATCGCTTGAACCTGGGAGGCGGAGGTTGTGGTGAGCAGAGACTGCGCTACTGCACTCCAGCCTGGGCAACAAGAGCAAAACTCCGTCTCAAAAAAAAAAAAAAAAAAAAAAAAAAATATATATATATATATAAAATAACTTTTTAAAAAACTTTTAGTTTCAGGGATACATGTGCAGGTTTGTTACATAGGTAAACTTGTGTCATGGGGGCTAGGTGTACAGATTATTTCATCACCCAGGTACTAAGCTACCATAGTACCTGGTAGTTATCTTTTCTGATCTTCTTCCTCTTACCCTCCTCCCTCAAGGAGGCTTCAGTGTCTGTTGTTCCCCTCTTTGTGTCCATGTGTTCCCATCATTTAGCTCCCACTTATAAATGAGAACATGTGGTATTTGGTTTTCTGCTCCTGTGTTAGTTTACTAAGGATGATGGCCTCCAGCTCCATTCATGTTCCTGCAAAGGAAATAATCTCGTTCTTTTTTATGGCTGCACAGTATTCCATGGTGTATATGAACCACATTTTATCCAGTCTACTGTTGATGAGCATTTAGGTTGATTCTATGTCTTTGTTATTATAAAGAGTGCTGCAATGAACAATCACATGCATATGTCTTTAAGGCAGAACAATTTATATTCCTTTGGGTATATACCCAGTAATGGGATTGCTGGGTCAAATGATAGTTCTAAGTTCTTTGAGGAATTGTCACAGTGGCTGGACTAACTTACACTGCCACTAGCAGTGTATAAGCATTCCCTTTTCTCTACAAGCTCCCCAGCATCTGTTATTTTTTTGACTTTTTAGTAATAGCCATTTTGACTGGTGTGAGATGGTATCTCACTGTGCCATCTTACTCATTTTTAATTGTGTACATTCATAATGTCATGCAACCACCACTGCCATCTGTCTCCATTACTCTTTTCATCTTATAAAACTGAAACGCTAAGAACATCTCACTCTAATTTCCATCCAGACCCATTTCTACCTTCTGTCTCTATAATATTGACTACTCTATCCCATATAAGTGTAATGAGACAGTATTTGTCTTTTATTGTGACTGGCATAAGTAACATTTTAAAAATGTATCATATACAGTACTTTTTTTCTGTTACTAAATCTTTTACAATGTGATTTTTAATGATGCATTAGTATATGCCATTGTGTGGATCCCAGTTGATTTAGTGATGCGCTATTGTGAATACTTTGGCCATACTCTGCCTGCCTAGCAGTGTACTAGAGTAACAGAGCTGGCCAGGGGTAGGGGTCGGAAGCTAGAAATACAGAGCAGGTGTTTAACCTGAGCACATGCCCCAGAAAAGAAACTTCGATAAAATCTTCCCCCATGTTCTCACCTTCTCCTTGACGGCAGAGCTGGGCCATGTGTTCACCACTGCGGTATGCATTCCATATGGCTCTGTCTCTACCCATATCCATGGTTATTTCTTTTGGATGAATTCACAGAAATGGAAATACGGGATTAACATGTTTATAATATTCTAAAGCTTTTCATAACAAGTGTTGCACAACTGCCATTCAGAAAGTTTGAACCAAATGTAAAAGAATGCTTATTTCCTGGGTGTTGTTGCCAAAATTGGGTGTAATCTCTTTTTTAAAACATGGTTGTGTACTGGAATAATTTTAACTGTTTATGTTTACTGAATTAAATTGTGCTATGGATATCTAGCCAAAAAACAGTTTCCAAGCCTCTTTTGGATGGTTGTAAAATTGTTTTAGTTTTTTGTTTCTGTTTAAGGCAATAGCCATAGCAATGAAAACTGAAAGCAGAAAGTACCAAAATAGCATATTAAAATCACAACTGAATACTAGAATGTATCAATAAAGCAAGAATTCACGGATTGAGGTATTGGTAGAGAATGTTTTAGATTACAAAGGGTGTAGACCAAGTCTCGCTCTGTCGCCCAGGCTGGAGTGCAGTGGTGCAATCTCACCTCACTGCAACCTCCACCTCTTGGGTTCAAGTGATTCTCCTGCCCCAGCCTCCTGAGGAGCTGGGATTACAGGTGCCCGCCACCACGCCTGACTAATTTTTGTATTTTTAGTAGAGATGTTTCACCATGTTGGCCAGGCTGGTCTCAAACTCCTGACCTCAGATGATCCATCCGCTTCAGTTTCCCAAAGAGCTGGGATTACAGGCGTGAGCCATTGCGCCCGGCCCAATTTTTTTTTTAAGTGTATTTTTTATAGAGATAGGGTCTCCCTGTGTCACCCAGGCTGGTCTCAAACTCCTGGGCTCAAGTGATCCTCCCACCTTGGTCTTCCAATGTGTTAGGATTACAGGCATGAGCCACTGTACCTGACACTCAATAAATATTTTCTGATCACACTCTGCACCAGGTCCTATTCCAGGAGTTGAGGGCACAGCAGTGAACAGAACCAAGTGCCTGTCCTCTTGCAGGTGATGTTGTGGCTTTCATGACCAAGACGGCAATACCTACTTCTCTACTCCAGGGTCCTTGCATGACCAAGCAGCACATGTGTTTAATCTGATTTCCTTTGGAACTTGTTGGATTTAAACTTTGGCTTATGCCAGCTTTGAGTTAGGACCAGGAAAATTCCAAGCTGGTTTCTGACCTTTGAATCTGGAAGTCTAAGCTACAACTGCATGAAGACTGCACTGTGACCACGTGGCATCTCTGAGCATGGAAGAGAGCACATTTCCTTGAGAGACATTTCACAAATCCTGGCCGGCTGTCACTGCTGTGGAGGAAGCAGCACTGCCCTCCTAAGTGTGTGTGCTCCCAGGGAAAGGGGACGTGGGGAATGGTGACGGTGAGTGAAGACTCACTTTGTCTTCAAACATCCCAGTCAATGGATAGGTGAGCACCGTTTGGAGGAAGCTATTGCTTAACTGGGGCAAAAACCCATCTAGAGAGACTCTCCCTTTGGAGGAGTGATCTACACAACCATTGTTAGTAACAGGTACATGCAGGGCTAAGTGCTATCTTACATAGTTCCAGCCTGGTGCTGTGGCTCTTGCCTGTAATCCTAGCACGTGGGAGGCTGAGGTGGGAGGACTGCTTGAGGCCAGGAGTTCAAGACCAGCCTGGGCAACATAGGGAGACCTCATTTCTACAAAAAATTTCAAAATTGGCAGAGTGTGGTTGTGTGTGTCTATAGTCCCAGCTACTCGGGAGGCTAAGGTGGGAAGATCACTTGAGCCCAGGAGTTCTAGGCTGCAGTGAGCCATGATTGTGCCACTGCACTCCAGCCAACGTGACAGAGCCAGACCCTATTTCTAAATAAATAAATAAATAAATAAGATTAAATAGCTCCATGTTAAGGAGAAGGGCAAGAAAGCAGAGTTGTGACCACCAACTCTGTGCATGTGCAACTACCCACCTACTCATGTGCAACTGTGGGCCTTACAACTGAGAACTGAGTAGCGAATTTTAATTTAGTCCCCTATCTAGTCATGAATTAGAAATATTAATATATACTCCTATATCTACTGAGGAGAGATGAAAATCAGTTTTGCTGGATCTGACATGGTTTTATTTTATTTTTTTATTTTTATTTTTTATTTTTTTTTATTTTTATTTTTTTATTGTACTTTAGGGTTTTAGGGTACATGTGCACAATGTGCAGGTTTGTTACATATGTATCCATGTGCCATGTTGATTTCCTGCACCCATTAACTCGTCATTTAGCATTAGGTGTATCTCCTAATGCTGTCCCTCCCCCCTCCCCCCACCCCACAACAGTCCCCGGAGTGTGATGTTCCCCTTCCTGTGTCCATGAGTTCTCATTGTTCAATTCCCACCTATGAGAGAGAACATGCGGTGTTTGGTTTTTTGTCCTTGCGATAGTTTACTGAGAATGATGTTTTCCAGTTTCATCCATGTCCCTACAAAGGACACGAACTCATCATTTTTTATGGCTGCATAGTATTCCATGGTGTATATGTGCCACATTTTCTTAATCCAGTCTATTGTTGTTGGACATTTGGGTTTTGCAACCTACTCATCTGACAAAGGGCTAATATCCAGAATCTACAATGAACTCAAACAAATTTACAAGAAAAAAACAACCCCATCAAAAAGTGGGCAGAGGACATGAACAGACACTTCTCAAAAGAAGACATTTATGCAGCCAGAAAACACATGAAGAAATGCTCATCATCACTGGCCATCAGAGAAATGCAAATCAAAACCACAGTGAGATATCATCTCACACCAGTTAGAATGGCCATCATTAAAAAATCAGGAAACAACAGGTGCTGGAGAGGATGTGGAGAAATAGGAACACTTTTACACTGTTGGTGGGAATGTAAACTAGTTCAACCATTGTGGAAGTCAGTGTGGCGATTCCTCAGGGATCTCGAACTAGAAATACCATTTGACCCAGCCATCCCATTACTGGGTATATACCCAAAGGACTATAAATCATGCTGCTATAAAGACACATGCACACGTATGTTTATTGCGGCACTATTCACAATAGCAAAGAGTTGGATCTGACATGGTTTTAATTAGGTTATATACAGAAAGGTAAATGATTCTCTTATTTTCGAGGTAGTTGAGTAGCTACTTTATGCTCCTGTATTGTAAACTAAAATGTGACAGAAGCCAGATCACAAGGCAGTTTTCTTGCAGTTCTGACTATACGTTTCCCTTTGGTACTATTGAAAAGCAAAGGCTTTTTTTGTTTCTATACAAGGATCTGTTGGTCTATTGGTCATTTAGCAACAGCAATGCAGTGATTCGAGTGGCAGAATAATGATGATTCAGTAAAAAAAAGTAAAAGAAGAACAAATTAAACCAATGTAAACCAAATTAAACCAAAGTAAAACAAAGTAAAAGGAAGGAAATAATAAATACAAGACCTTCCCCTCCCCTCCCCTTCCCTTGAGACGTGGTCTCACTCTGTTACCCAGGTGACAATTTAATTGATAATTAAATTTCCTTAGTATATATAGGGCTACTCAGATTTTCTATAGTTTATTTTTTATTTTATTTTTTTGAGACAGAGTCTCAGTGTCACCTGGGCCGGAGTGCAGTGGCGGGATCACGGCTCACCAAAGCCTTGACTGCCTGGGCTCAAGTGATCCTCCTGTCTCAGCCTCTCAAGTAGCTGAGACCACAGGTGTGCACCACCATGCCCCAGCTAACTTTTAAAATTATTTGTAGAGATGAGGTCTTGCTGTGTTGCCCAGAACTCTTGCGTTCAAGCAAGCCACTTCAACTGGCTAATACATATAGGAATTAAAAGAGGCTGAACACAGTGGCTCATGCCTGTAATCCCAACAATTTGAGAGGCCTAGGCAGGAGGACTGCCTGAGACCAGGAGTTTGGGGCTGAGTGAGTTATGATTGCTACTGTATTCCAGCCTGGTCTGGGTGACAGAATGAGAACCTGTCTCAAAACAAACAAACAAACAATAAGAGCAAGCAGGAAAAGAAAAAGTTACCAACATTAGGAATGAATGAGATGATATCACCACAGATCTTGCAGACATTAAAACAAAAAAAGATTATAATTATGTAAATAAATTCAATGGCATAGATAAAATGGACAAATTGGTTGAATGCCACAGATTAACCACAGTGATTCAAGAAACTATAGAAAGAAGGCCAGGCGCAGTGGCTCACGCTTGTAATCCCAGCACTTTGGGAGGCCGAGGTGGGTGAATTACAAGGTCAGGAGTTTGAGATCAACCTGGCCAACATAGTGAAACCCCGTCTCTACTAAAAATACAAAAAATTATCCTCATCTCGGGAGTTTGGGGCCAGCCTGGCCAACATAGTGAAACCCTGTCTCTACTGAAAATACAAAAAATTAGCTGGGCATGGTGGTAGGCGCCTGTAATCCCAGCTACTTGGGAGGTTGAGGCAGGAGAATTGCTTGAACCCGGGAGGCAAAGGTTGCAGTGAGCTGAGATCGCGCCATTGCACTCCAGCCCGGGAGACACTGTGACACTCTGTCTCAAAAAAAAAAAAAAAAAAAAAAAGAAAAAAGCCTTATATCTACTAAGGAAATTTAATTATGAATTAAAACTTCCTGCAAAAAAATTCCAGACTGAGGTGGCTTCAGCAGTAAATTCTATCAAATATTTAAGGAAAAAATAATAACGAACACACACAAACTCATTCTAAAAATAAAGAAAGATGACTTCTCTAGTCACTGTCTGAGCCCAGACAATGACATTGAAAGGAATACCTCACTGAATACAGATGCAAACATCCTTAGTTAAATTTTTGGCAAATTGAATTCAGCAATACATAACAAGGATAATGCATCATGACTACGTGGGGTTTATCCCAAGAATGCAAGCTTGGTTTAACACTAAAAAAATCAATATAACTACCATATTAACAGAACAAAGGAGAAAAACCATATATGATTCTCTTACTAGATGCAGAAAAATATTTAACAAAATTCACCACCCATTCACAATTTTAAAACTCTCAGCAAACTGGAAATAGAAGGGACCTTCTTCATCCTGGTAGAGTACACAAGCTCTGAAAAACCTTCAGCTAACCTTCAGCTAACATCATCTGTTAATGATGAACAACTGAATGCTTTCTCCTCAGATTGAAAATAAGGCAAGGATGTCCAGTCTCAGGATTTCTATTAAACATTACACTGGAAGTCCTAGCCAGTACAATAGGCAAGAAAAAGGCAAAGAAAACCATACAGATTGAAAAGAAGAAATAAAACTGTCTATCTGCAGATGATATGATTGTGTATGTAGAAATATTTAAGGAATCTTTATGAAAGGCAAATCAAAATAGTAAGTGACTTTAGCATAGGTTAATGCAAAAAAATATTTTCTGCATACTAGCAATGACCACCTGGAAATTTAAATAAAATATTTACTATAGTATCAAAAACAATACCTCTGGCTGGGCATGGTGGCTCATGCCTGTAATTCCAGCACTTTGAGAGGCTGAGAAGGGAAGATCACTTGAGTCCAGGAGTTTGAGACCAGCCTGGGCAACACAGTAAGACCAAAAAAAATTAGCTGGGTGTGGTGGTGCACACTGTCATCCCAGCTACTTGGGAGGCTGAGGCAGGAGGACTGCTTGAGCTCAGGAGGTCAAGGCTGTAGTGAGCTATGATTATACCACTGCACTCCAGTCTGGGTGACAGAGTGAGGCTCTGTCTAAAAAAAAAAAAAATACGCACATACACACACACACACACCATTTACTATAGTACTATAGTATCAAAAACATGGACTAGTTAAGGATAAATTTAACATAATACATACAAGGCACCTATACAATTAAAACTATAAAAACATTGCTGAATGCTATGCTGAAAAAATTAAAGATACAAATAAATGGAGATATACTATGTCTATGAACTACAAGACTAAATATGATGACGACCATTTTTCCCAAATTGTTCCATAGATACAATGTAATCTTAACTGAAATCCCAGCAGGGTGGGGCATGGCGGCTCACACCTATAATCCCGGCACTTTTGGAGGCTGAGGTGGGAAGACTGCTTGAGCTCAGGAATTCAACATCAGCCTAGGCAATGTGGTGAAACCCCATCTCCACAAAAATAAACAGCAGCAAAATAGCCAGGTGTGGTGGTGTGCACCTGTGGTCTCAGTTACTTGGAAGGCTGAGACAGGAGGATTGCTTGAGTCTGGGTGGTTGAGGATGCAATGACCTGTGATCATGCCACTGCACTTCAGTCTCGGTGACATAGTAAGACTCTGTCTCAAAAAAAAGAAAAAAAAGAAAATCCCAGCAGGCACTTATATAACTTATTCTAAAATTTATATAAAAACACAAAGGATTTAGAATGCAAAAAATTTTTGAAAAAGAACAACAAAGTTGGAATATTCAAACTATCAAATTTCAAGACTGACTATAAAGCTACATTATTATTATTATAGGATCAACATTTGGATCAATGGAACAAAATAAATGAACCCGCGTGTCTATGGGCAAGTAATTTTTGACAAAGTGGCCATAGTAAGTCAATAGGGGAAAGACAGTCTTTTCAACAAATGGTACAGGAAAAACTGGATATCCATATGGGAAAAAATGAACATTGATTATTAACTTACTCATACACAAAATTCACCTCAAATTGGATCATGTACCTAAGCTTAAAAGGTAAAACTTGGATGGGTGCGGTGGCTCACGCCTGTAATCCCAGCACTATGGGAGAACAAGGTGGGTGGATCACCAGGTCAGGAGGTCAAGACCATACTGGCCAACATGGTGAAACCCCGTCTCTACTAAAAATACAAAAATTAGCTGGGCATGGCAGTGCTTGCCTCCTGTAGTCCCAGCTACTTGGGGAAGCTGAGGCAGAATTGCTGGAACCTGGGAGGCAGAGGCTGCAGTGAGCTAAGATTGCATCACTACACTCCAGCCTGGGTGACAGAGCAAGACTCTGTCTCAAAAAAAAAAAAAAAAAGTAAAATTAAAATTTCTAAAATAAAACATAGGAGAACATTTACATGATCTGGAGGGAGTCAAAGAGTTCTTAGATAATTGAATACACACACACACACACACAAAAACAAACAAAAAAAGACAAGAACTATAAAAGAAGATAGCAAAAAATTAGACTTTTACAAAGTTAAAGACTTCTGCTCTTCAAAAGACAATGCTAACAAAATGAAGACAAGTCACAGACTGGGAGAAAATAGTCACACAACACATATCTACATACCTGCCAAAGGTATTGTATCTAGAATATATGAAGAATTATTAGCAACCCAACTAAATTGGAAAAGACACTGAATAGGCACTTTACAAAGATATATTAGTATCCACCATGCACACAAAAATATGTCAACATCATTAGTCATCAGGGAAATGCAAAGTAAAACCACAGTGAGATACCACTACATATCCATTAGGATGGTAAAAATTAAAAAGACTGATAATAGCAAGTATTGGTGAGAATGTAGGGCAACTACAACTCTCATAACTTTACTGGTGGGATGTAAGATGGTACCAGGACTTTGGAAAACAGTTTGGGCATTTTTTATTTTTTTTGAGATGGAGTCTCGCTCTGTCGCTCAGGCTGGAGTACAGTGGTGTGAGCTTGGCTCACTCTCACCTCCACCTCCCGGGTTCAAGCGATTCTCCTGCCTCAGCCTCCCAAGTAGCTGGGATTACAGGTGTGTGACACCACGCCTGGCTAATTTTTTTGTATTTTTGGTAGACACGGGGTTTCGTCATGTTGGCCAGGCTGGTCTCGAACTCCTGACCTCAGGTGATCTGCCCACCTTGGCCTCCCAAAGTGCTGGGATTACAGGTGTGAGCCACTGCACCCGGCTGCCATTTCTTTTAAAATTAAACATACACTTAGCATACAACCCAGTAGTCTTACTCCTAGATATTTACCCAAGAGAAAACATGTCCACACAAAAACTTGTACATAGATGTTCATAATGGCTTTATTTATAATAGACAAAACTGGACAAAGCCTAAATGTCCATCAACATTTGTGGTATATAAACAAATTGTGGTATATACATACATTGGAAAAATAGTGATAAACAGAAATGAACCACTCATTCATGCAACATAGACAAGTCTAAAAACATTATGCTCAGGAAAAGAAACCTTACACACAAGAGTCTACACATTTTGTAAGATCACATTTTTATGAGACTCTAGAAAAGACAAATCTGATCCACAGTGACAGAAAACAGATCAGGGCTTGCCTGGGACCAGGGACGAGTACCATGGAATTTTGGGGTGATGGAAATGTTCTAGATCTTGATTGTGGTGATGGTGGTTACATGCGTATATTACTTTCTCAAAACTCATCAAACTGTGGCCTGGCGTGGTGGCTCCCACCTGTAATCCCAGCATTCCGGAGGCCAAGGTGGGCAGATCACCCGAGGTCAGGAGTTTGAGACCAGCCTGGCCAACATGGTGAAACCCTGTCTCTACTAAAAATACAAAAATTAGCAGGGCATGGTGGGCACGTGCCTGTAGTCCTCGCTCCTCAGGAGGCTGATGTAGGAGAATTGCTTGAACCTAGGAGGTGGAGGTTGCAATGAGCTGAAATCACACCACTGCGCTCCAGCCTGGGCTAGAGTGAGACTTTGTCTCAAAAAAAAAAAAAAAAAAAAAAAAATCCAAAGGTCTAAACTTCAAAGATAATAAATACTAAATATATTTGGTGTACAAAGGGAATGTGAAAAAGAATACACCTCAAACCCAGGAAACGAGGCTCAATTCCTTTAAGAAGCCTCCACTTAGAGGACCCTGGCACTCATAGCTCAAAACCTTGTCCTCAGAGAGGCAATGAGAGCTTTACAGTATCTGCTTTGTAAAACCAGATTTAGCCCTATTATTGCCCACTCTGAAGCCAAGTCTCTTACTCCTCTGCCAATGCCTTCCTTACATCATCCACTGGAGAAAATTACTGCAGCTGAGCTCTGTAAATTAAATGGCATGAATGAGCAATGCTAATCTGAATACCTACAACATTTTTGGAATTACTAAGCATATGAGCTTATTTGGATTCATAATGAAACCCTGTAAACAAAATATTTGTATAAACCCTTTGAATTCAGTAAATCAATACAACAAAATTACACTGAGAAATACTTAGGTATCTACTGTGGTCTCAAGGAGCTGAAGATCTCATTGAAAAGAGTTTGTAAGCATGGCATTGCCAAATAAACGAGACACCCAGTAATTCCTCTAAGAGCTGAGATGGGGGAAGCATCACCTTAGGCTTTAGTAGTTTAGAGAGGCCTGATGAGAAACTCATACTTATGCAGAACCAAAATTCAAAAGACCAATAAGGAATATTTTTTAATTATAGAGTGCTGCTTTTGTGCATACTTTTTTTTCTATAAAGTTGAAATGGGTCTGAAGAATAAAAGAAACATTAGGCTATATTTAGCAGTCATAAAGGATAAATTAGCCTATATTAATCCTTCGCAAAGGATATTTTGTGATGATTCTAATTCTCTGAATAACAGTTACTTGTGCACATTTATATATAGGCAGCCTTCTGAAGGCTATAATGAGAACACCCATCACCCCCTCAGTCCACTCATGGAACCACTAGAAGAGATTGAAATTTTAAGTGTCAACATACTATAAAAATATAGAGAATTAGCTAGCTGTATAAACAACATAAATTAACTGCAAAAGTTTTATTTGGAGATATGAAGTTAAGGACATTTTTGGCAATCCCAGTTAAAATTTGATTTTAACTAAAAATTTAAACCTAATTATATTGGTAATGACTCTTATTTCCCTTTCATTTTTGTTTTTTGAGATGGAGTCTCACTCTGTCATCCAGGCTGGAATGCAGTGGCATGATCTCAGCTCACTGCAACCTCTGCCTCCTAGGTTCAAGCAATTCTTGTGCCTCAGCCTCCTGAGTAGCTGGGACTACAGGCGTGCACCACCACACCTGGCTAATTTTTTTATTTTTAGTAGAGAGGGGTTTCACCACGTTGGCCAGGCTGGTCTCGAACTCCTGACCTCAGGTGATCCACCCGCCTTGGCCTCCCAAAGTGCTGGGATTACAGGTATGAGCCACTGAGCACAGTCCCTTTTTTTTTTTTTTTTTTTTTTTTGAGACAGAGTTTTGCTCTTGTTGCTCAGGCTGGAGTGCAATGGCGTGATCTCAGCTCACTGCAGCCTCTGCCTACAGGGTTCAAGCTGAGGCCTCCCGAGTAGCTGGGATTACAGGCATGCGTCACCACTCCCAGCTAATTTTGTATTTTTAGTAGAGACAGATTCTCCATGTTTGTCAGGCTGGTCTTGAACTCCCTATCTCAGGTGATCCACCAGCCTCGGCCTCCCAAAGTGCTGGGATTACAAGCATGAGCCACTGCACTTGGCCCCCCTTTCATTTTTTAAAATCAACTTTGGTCAGGCATGGTGGTTCATGCCTGTAATCCCAGAACTTTGGGAAGCCAAGACAGGAGGATCTCTTGTGGTCAGAAGTTCGAGACCAGCCTGGGCAACATAGCGAGACCCCATCTCTTAAAAAAAAATTAGCTGGGCATGGTGGCATATGCCCGTGGTCCCAAATAGTTGGGAGGAGGCTGAGGTAGGAGGATCGCTTGAGCCCAGGAGTTCAAGGCTGCAGCGAGCCATGATTATGCCACTGCACTTTAACCTAGGCAACAGGGCAAGACCTTGTCTCAAAAATAAATAAATAAATAAACTTTACTGAGATACAGTTTACATAAAATAAAATGTGCCCATTTTAGTTATACAGTTTAATGAGTTTTTTTTTTTTTTTTTTTGAGACAGAGTCTCACTCTGTCATCCAGGTGGAGTGCAGTGGCACAGTGGAGTGCCTGGCCTGGAAAATATTTTTCATTGGAGAAGACTACGGTTTGCATTTTGGAGACATTACCTTTTACAGTGTTTTAATAATGAAAAGGCACAGGAAAATGCACATACAGTTACTCAAAGTACAGCCTTGGGGAGGGGAATGAGAAAGGAGAGGCAATGAAGCGGCAGGGCCCTCGAAAGGATGGAACCGAAGTGACTAGACAGAAAGCATCTTGGCTTAAGTGGCAGCACAGCTAATATAATTTTAAAGTAAGTTAAATAAAATGGAAGCTAACACGTTCAGTGCCCAAAGGCAAGAAATTGTACCAGTTGATGCCTTTTAGTCTAAGAGCTAGGATTCTGCACAGAATGCTGAGTTTCCAGGCTGCACTTTTCCCGGATCAGAGCCATTGCTTCTAGGCCGGGTGTGGCGGCTCACATGTGTAATCCCAGTGCTTTGGGAGGTTTGCTTGAGCCTAGGAATTTGAGACCACCCTAGGCAACATAGCAAGACCCTTTCTCAAAAAAAAAAAAAAAAATTAGCTGGATGTGGTGGCGCATACCGGTAGTCCCAGATACTAGAGAGGCTTAGGGGGAGGATCGCTGGAACCCAGGGGTTGGAGGCTGCAGTGAGCTATGATGGTGCCACTGCACTCCAACCTGGGTGACAGAGTGACACTGTCTCTTTTCAAACAAACAAACAAACAAACGAACGAACAAACACCATTGCTTCCCTTTGTCTCCTCGTCCTCCTGGTCTTATAACCACGTATGAAGTGTCTTCCTGCTTGGATTTTGTTCTATCGTGGGCATGGATTCTACTCTACAACCCTTCCTTGTTTTAGCAAACCACAATGGTTTATACAAAGATTAATAAGGGGAAAAGCATTTGAAGTAAAAAGATTTCGCTAGGCTATTCTTTTTTTGGAGGGAGGAAATGTATTATTGCTTTTAAAAAAGATACAGATTTAAAGTAAAAAAGAAAAAAGAGAAGAAGGAACAGAGGAAAAAAAAGTCAACTGAGTTAATCACTGTTTAACAGTGAATATCCCTAAAAACATCTCTTTGCATATATATTCAGTTTTGCAATCTGCTTTCTCTCTCAACAATATTTCATGGCTTTCTTTCTATAAAAGTACAGATGTACATCCTTATTTTTATGACTTCATAGAATTCCATTGTAGTCCACTGTATGTAACTAGTTATCATTCATGGGTATTTAGGTTGCATTGTTTTTCACTATTGTAAATTAAATGGCAATTTTTAGCATATTTTGCCCAACTAATCTGACATCTATGAATATTAGTATTCTTTCCAAATTTTAAAAAATCAGTAATATTTTGTGAATGGAGAAAACTGTCAGCAGGAGTAGATGTATTTTTATTTCCTAAGAAGTGCTTTTATTTTGCTACTCTATTTGCAATACTACAACGTTCACTTTTAGGGTATGGAAGATAGTAACCTAAATCCTATTCCTCTCTTCTGTTGAGCACTGTATACACAGAAGAAGCTTCCCAAGGAAAAGTTGTGAACTCTACACTTTAGACGAGGTTGAGGCAGTGGGGGTGAGAGGTACGAGTCTTTCCTAAGCTGACTTTACTGTTTTTTGCTTGATCTCCCGCATACTTGATGTCCCCATGTTTTCCTTTAAGTGCTCCAGGCCCTCCATGGTGGCTCCTGGCTGGACCCCCAGCAAGAGCTGATCCTGTTCTCTCACTGGTCCTTTCTCTCTAGCTTCTCAGAGGTTACCGAGTGAAGGAATGAGGCTTACAGAGATTGCCCTGTGTTTTTCCGTTCCTTTAGTGCCTTGAGAGGTGAGCCAGCTGGCTAAGATAAACCAGCTGGTACTGTGCTAGCAGAGAACGGTTAACACTTTGATGTGTGAATATTCCAAATACCACTTCTCAAAGACAAAATGAGATTTTAAGGCATCAGTCCCAAAGGGATAGTCAACTGGTAATTTTGGGCCCCCTAATGGGCATTGAAGGTGTTATCACCAGGCAAAGAGGGCCTTTGCATCCTTAGGGCACACCAGTGAGGGGGGCACCTGCTTTGACCTGCCTCTTTCCAGCCCAGTACCATAGCAAGCAGAGCTATACAGATGTTATGGAACTGATCTCATTTTCAAACAGAAGACCCCAAATCCTGGGGGCTGATACCAAAAGACGTGAAAATGGAGCTGGGATATAGGCAGAAGAGCGGGATTCACACTTCTTTCTTTTTATCATTCATTGTTTTTCCTGGCATTTATCATACAGTGACCAATCAACATTCATTAAAATGTTGCATCATATACTTTGCCAAGGTAAAGTCCCCAGGAAATGCAGGATAGTAACTAAGCAAGAAGAAGACTCTGTGGTTTGTGATGCTCATTTCTCAGGCTCCTGAGTGTATATAATGAGGTTATATTACATCATGGAGAAACACTGCAGGCAGAACCAACTACAACTTCATGTGATGGATAAAATAAAAAATAGGAGTGTTAAAAGGACACAGTGAGCAATGTGGAACTTGGAAAAGAAAAACATGTTGAAGAGCTGTCAGAGCCAGGTTTAGATGAATACAGCTCTCCAACTGTATGCAGCTTCCCTAGGTTAGGTATGCAAAGCTTTATTTTCATCTACCACAGGGAAACTGAGATTGAAACAATTACTGTTTCTGCAGATTTACCTAGAAAGGGCCTGTTAGGTGTTACTGTTCTCAGTACTATGCTACAAAGAGTAAAACAAGTTCTGTTTTCCACTTCAGAGCTTACTTGGAGAAATGCAAGTAAAACATAGTACATCTTGATAAATGTGTATAAATCATAATACATCTTGATAAGTATGTATAAAATGCCGTTAGAGCAATGGAAATTTCTCCAATTACAGATCATAGAATGACCAAAAGCTCTCTAGGTTTGGAACATCAATAAGGAAACATATCTGTGTAAAATGATGTAAACTTTCTAAGATGTCATATGGCAATATTAAGAGATTTAAAAATGTTCCTTTTTGGTCAAAATGACCTAGGAATTCCAATTCTAATGATTCCTTTTATAAAAATGAGCAGATGCAGACAAAGATTAGCATATAAAAATGTTCCTCCCTGGCCGGGTGCAGTGGCTCATGCCTGTAATCCCAGCACTTTGGGAGGCTGAGATGGGCGGATCACGAGGTCAGGAGATCGAGATCATCCTGGCTAACACGGTGAAATCCCGTCTCTACTAAAAATAAAAAATAAAAAAAATTTTCATCCCGTAACTGTTTTTATCATCCTGAAAAAGAAACAAATGAAAGTCCATTCTTTGGGGAGAGGTTAAATAAGTTAGAGTACACCTAATACAATATATTTTGCAGTCATTATAGTTTTAGAAAAATGCTAACTGGCATGGGAAATATTTATTTATTCCGAGAGAATCTGTGCGAGTTTATGATCTCCAGTATGAAGGGCAAAGGAAAAGCATTGTTTGTGCCAGGCCTTGAAGTTAAGTCAGATTAAAGACATGCAGAGGTGGGGAGGAATGGCACTCAGAGGGACGAGGTCACAGGAGTAAAGTGAGAGGCCAGAGTGGCAGACACAGAGGGAGCTGTGAGCAGGTTTGAGTGGCTGGGGAGAAAGCCTGGGGAGCAGGCCATCTTGACTGTCAGGTGGGCTGGGTTTTTAGTTAAAAACAATGAGAAGCTATTGACGGATTTTAAGCAGGGGAGGGACAGGACCGCCCGCTTCAGTAGGGTCTACTGAGCTGCCGGGGCCCAGGGCTATTTTAATGACGAATTATAGCTGCAGTGTGTTTTGAGTTCCTTGGAGGTTACTAACGTGAGACGGAGACAAGTACATTAACACAACTCATCAACTATCCCTGTTTTGCTTTTAAAATGCTGTCGGGTTTTGTCCTGTTAGGAACAGGGTCTGAAGTGAAGCCAATTAACTAAGATTAAGGTATGTGAAAGTGCCTGGCTTGAGGGAGACACTCAATAAATCCCCTCCCAATGCCAGTCACCTTGGATAGAAAGATTTCTTGCCAGGGTATATTCAAGGAGCTTCCTATTCAGAGTTCTGAGAATACTGAAGAAGTGCTGTATTAAGGTAATACATCCGACAATCCTAATTTTCATGGGCCTAATCTGCCTCTTGGGTGAATCATTTCTTTTTGCCACCTATACCGTATCTTGGCTCCAGAGCCTGCCTACTGTATCATTCCATTCAATCCTGGATTCTCCCATAGGGAGCCAAGTACACATGATGGCCCCACAGGTCTTGGTCACAGTCTGGGGGCCAATCAAGGAAAACTGCCAACATGAATATATGAAGCTCTTATCAATGAATAATACCAATTCCTGGCTAGATCGGGATTACATTTGCCTGCATACAACTTGGGAATTCAAAATAACAATGATTTATACAACACAGTTTATTTCTCTCATGTAAAAGAAGCTTACACAGGGACATTATCTTAGTTCATGGCTTCTATCTTCAAGGTCATCTGGCATTCAAAACTGGATGCTAGAATTCCAGCTATCCTGACCATACTCCAAGAAGCAGAGAAGAGCTGGCTTTTGTTTTTTTTTTTGAGATGGAGTCTTGCTCCTGTCAGGCAGGCTGGAGTGCAGTGGCACCATCTCAGCTCACTGCAAACCTCCACCTCCTGGGTTCAAGCAATTCTCCCTTCTCAGCCTCCTGAGTAGCTGAGATTACAGGCGTGCGGCACGGCCATGCCCGGCTAATTTTTGTATGTTTAGTACAGACGGGGTTTTGCCACGTTGGCCAGGCTGGTCTCCAACTCCTGACCTCAGGTAATCCACTGCCTTGGCCTCCCAAAGTGCTAGGATTACAGGCGTGAGCCACCGTGCCTGGCTAGAGGTAGCCTCTTTAGAGTTTTTCTGGAAGCGTCCACTCACATCTTATTGGCCAGACTTAGTCCTGTGGCCAGCTGTCATCTTTGAGTTGGGCATATAGCTGTTCCTCACGAAACAGGCCTTGAAACTATGGGAGATGGGAGAACAGCCATTGGGGAGCACAGTAGCCACCTCTCTCACTTCTACTTATGCCTGACCCTGCTAGATGCTACACTTTGCCTGCTCACAGGTACATCCTAGTTCTCAAGGATCCCACATATATATACCATTTCTCTTCTTGAAAAGTATGGAAGGATAAAGAAGGTAGAGTTCGGCAAGAGAGAGCCTGGGCTTCCTAAGGCCATTTAGTCTGGGGACAGATGGTGAACTTGCAGTGGTGAGGTAGATAAATCAGTTTCCAAGTGGGCTTTCTCCCAGATGCCAGAGACCCTGGCTGTCCCTGTTTCATCATGCATTCCATTAACAGATGTTTTACTTAAGAAAAAATATATGGCACAAGTGCTACCCTCCCTCACTCCTTCCCTCATGGTGGCTCCCTTCTCAGCTAAGCTGGAACATGACCTCAGAATCCTCCTCAACACAATGTCCCTGGCAGTTACTCTGGTCCAAAAGACTTGGCACTACTACTTAAAACTATTAGCCATCCTTATTTCTTGTGGGAATTTTTATTTGGACAGACAATTTCTGGGTAGTTTCTAATTTCATATAAATAAATTTCTCATGGTGGAATTTTAGGTATATGCCCAGGCGATAAATGTAGATATTTATAGGCAGCAGGCTTGGCATTTCTCAGATTTCACCACTCAGTGGCTGTAATCACTCTCATTGCTGGAAACTTGTTCTTGTGATTGTTTAACTTACTGGACTGTGAGTTTCTCCAGAATGGAAACTATAATCTACTTTTGTATCCTCAAGGTGCCTGGCTCAGTATACTCTCAAAAATGTCATCCATAAATGAGTCACCTGCCTTGATCAAGGTCAAGTGGCTATCAAAATAAATACTTCCCCTGTAGCTGGTTACACTGTGGACTGCCTACCACCAAGGACAAAAGGCAGGCCTCATTTGGAGAGGAGGTTGGTGACAGGAGGAGCATCAGTAGCACAACACACAGAAGGTCTTGGTTATTCCACAACTGCCTTAGAAATGCTTGAGTAACTGTCATGAGAAACTGACTACCAGATGAAAGGGCAGCCATACTCCGAGGAGACACTACACATTCTCCTTTCCACAAAAGGTTCAGGTCCTGGGCTAACCTGGCTCAGTGTTTTCTGTGTTCCAGAAGGTGACTCAGGGAGTTGTGCAAATGACTGACTCATATTTCATGGATATGAGTATGGCTGATGTAAGACTGCAGTTATCTCCACCTGATTCAGTTAAGGTAGCCTATTCTTGATTGTTTTTATCAGTAGATCTATAAATTATACAAGTTGATACTAATATTGCTTATGTTTTAAATAGTGTGGTTCCACAGAAAATTTTGTTTTTTCTGTGAGAAACAAAGCTACTATTGCTAAAAAAGTGTCAAGAGCACTGACTTAGCTATAGTTCATCTGAGTTTTTTTTTTTTTTTTTTTTTTGAGACAGAGTCTTGCTCTGTCACCTAGGCTGGAGTGCAGTGGCGCGATCTCGGCTCACTGCAACCTTCGCCTCCCGGGTTCACACCATTCTTCTGCCTCAGCCTCCCGAGCAGCTGGGGCTATAGGTGACCACCACCATGCCTGGCTAATTTTTTGTATTTTTAATAGAGACAGGGTTTCACCGTATTAGCCACGATGGTCTCGATCTCCTGACCTCATGATCCACTCACCTCAGCCTCCCAAACTGCTGGGATTACAGGTGTGAGCCACCGCACCCGGCCCACCTGAGTTTTATATTTACCTGGTTACAGTGACCAAATTCTTCAACAGTGATCATGGAGAAAGATGAGACAAAATAATTCCCAAATGATTCTTTCTGCTCAAAGAGCAGGGTGGGTATGAGTAGATCCAGGTCAATTTTTTTTTTCTTTTAAGAGACAGAGTCTCACTCTGTCGCCTAGGCTGGGGTGCAGTGGTACAATCATAGCTCACTGCAGCCTCCAACTCCCAGACTCAAGCCATCTTCCTAATCCTCCTCAAGCTTGAGGACAGGCCTTGTTACAGTGCTCAGTGTGTACCTCTCCCCTTCCCCACTCCCCTTGTCCACATTCTGGGCTAGATCCACACTCTATTGAGGAACTGTCCCTGTATTTTGATTCCCGAGTGACACAGTGTTGGAGATGCTGTGGCTAGATACACAGGTTATTTCTACATATGGCTATTCCTCAACCTTGTTGCCTGTCTTACTCTGGTCTGAGAGCTGAACCCCACAGAAATAACAAGGCTCCCCTCATCCCTTTATCTCTCTGAAAGGTTAGTACTAGTCCTAAGTGGTCAGCTCCCAGCTTCCTTTAGGACAGAAAAAAGAGAAGGAGAGAAGCAACACTTGTTTTTTTACTCACAAAGTCCTGGAGATGGGAGGTAGGAGGTTGGGGTGGATGTAGCTTGGACTTTGGAATTAGAACCAGGTTCAAATCCCCAATTAGGACATTTCTCAGTATTTTGATCTTGCACAGGTTTACTTATCAAAGTGTCTATAAAATGAGGTACAACTTATCAGATTTAGATGTAAGAAATAGTATAGTGCATGGCAGCTAGCAGACTTTCAGCAAACGACATCTCTCATTACTATCATTTTGACATCACATTTATCTGCTCGGAGTTGGTTACTTTTCTGCAATTTTTCCCAAAGTGTCACTTTTGTGTCAGGCAGGGAGCATCTGCCTGGAGGAGTTTGAAGTATGCATGTAGGGTGGGTGAGTTGTGGGGGTCAGCACCCAGGTAAATCACTAGCGAGGCTTTAGTACCCATCTTTTCTCTCCAGGATTCTTGACCAAAAGTTACACACTCTAAATTAAAGTCCAAACAGGTACATACCTAAGGGGAATATGGTGGAAATGTTAAGGAGGAGATAGGGATGGTGTGGGGGGCGGGAAGAGGGGGCAGAAAAATCCTGGCAGACCAGAGGCTGTACCACCCTTTGTTAAGGGTATGTGGCTACACTGATCTCTGATCCTCCAGATGCTCTTCCCAGTTAACACTGCCCAGTGACCTTCTTGGACAGGAAGCATGCAGCCAGCCATGCTGTCACCTTAGTGCCACTGTCTCTTTCTCCTCTTAAGCCCTTCAAACTGTAATTTGAATGTAAATGTTATACATTTTAAAATGAAATAAAAATTGCTTAGTGCATCTGAGTAGATATGCCACACACCTATGGTTCAATGACTGGATGCTGACTTTCATATGTGGCCCAAATTACAAAGCAGCAATCAGAACAGACAACAAGGGAACTTCTCTCCCAAGGGTTCAGCAATCTGACCCAAACTCCATAGCCCCAGACAATCTGAATACACACATGCAAGTGTAAATATGCTCCAGTTTTCCCAGGAAGCAGGAAAGTCTACACAGCCTCAATGAAGAGCACTATTCTGGACTGTTGTTGTCTACCCACCCTCTCCAGGGCTTTAATTCTTTAGAACTTCCCTTTTACACTTCTTTTCTCATCTGGTCAGCATTACCACTTTGCCGCCACTTATTTTCCATGGACGTCTGCCACTTATCCTAACAAATAGCATTAATACAGTTGAGAGCATGGAGCGTTTAAAATAGGGACTAATAAATGTATAAACAGTACTTTGAGAGGGAGGGAAAGCACAGGTTAAAAAATGGCTAGATGTAGAGAATTAAATGAAATGTTTATAAAGCCGTTCACAAGATGTCCACACATTGCTGATGCTAGATAAATACCAAGTCCCTTATTCCTTCTCTTCCCTTTTAGTAACTGGATTTGTCACGAACAGGTACTGAGGTCTGAATAAATCAAGGCATGATTTCATCTCTGGGCCTCTGTTTCCTCATATATAAAATTAAGATAGTTGTACTATTGTACTAGTTTTTTTTCAAGAACTAGTTCAAAAACATTCCCAGCTCCCACCCCCCTCCCCACCCCACCAGACTCTCCTCATGACTCCTTCAGTAAATATTTGGAAAAAGGGTGGGAAGTTTGTTTCTGCCACCTTATATTCTTCCCAATAAAGGCAAGAAAAGTCAGGGATGGCTGGCATTGTGGGCGTCGGGAGGGAATGCGAACCAACAATTACTGTACTTCTCTCCCAGCCAGGCACGTTCACATACCTTGATCTTAGTCAACTGGCCTAAGTTAACTTGTTCCCAACATGACAAAACCCGATGGCATTGTAAAAGCAAAGCAAAGCAAAGCAAAGCAAAGCAAAGCAAAGCAAAGCAAAGCAAAGCAAAGCAAGAGCAGTCGATGAGTTGTGTTAACTTAGTTTTCTATCTCATGTTAACCTCCAAGGAACTCAAAACAACTCCACAGCGAATTCAACATTAAAATAGCTCTGGGACCCCAAGATTTATTTCACAGCTTAAAACAAGGTCACTATCAAGTCCTCGGCAAAGCTCAAAATACAATAAAAGACTCCCAAATCAAGGCCCAGCTTCTTTTAAATGCTTAGGAAAAAAAAAAAAAGAAAAAAGCCAGGTGCCGTGGCTCGTGCCCGTAATCCCATGGGAGGAGCCGAGACGGGAGGATTGCTTGAAGGCAGGAGTTCGATACCAGCCCGGGTTACGAAGCGAGATCCCATCTCTACAAAAAGTTAACACACACACACACCCTACCTTAGCCTGGCCTAGTGGCGGGAGCCTGTAGTCCTCGCTAATTTGGAGACACACACACATACACATACACATACATACATACATGCATACACACACACACACACACCCTACCTTAGCCAGGCGTGGTGGCGCGCGCCTGTAGTACCGGCTACTTTGGAGGCTGAGGCGGGAGAATCGCTTGAGCCTACGAGTTCGAGGCTGCAGTGAGCCGAGATTGCGCCACTGCCCTCCAGTCTGGGCGACAGAGCGAAATCATACCTCTAAAAAAATAAATTAGAAAAAGAAGAAGACTAAAAGAGCCAGCCCGGTTTCGGAGAGGCAGGCGCAGCCTCAGCGCCCTGGGCCTGCGTCCCCAACCAGGCCCTGGCTGCGATCCCGCCCACTGCGGGCCCCGGGGACGCACCTCGCATCCCGCGCTAGGCCCCGTTCCGTCCGGCCTGCGGGAGCGGAGGAGGCAGAGGCCGGGTGGGGAAGGGCCTCCAGAAACCGAGCTCCCGACGACGTCTCCCGCGACCCCAGTACCCGAGAGAGGAGCGGCCCCCGGGAGCGACCCCACATCCGCGCGCGGCAGCACCGCCCCGGCCCTCCCCGCGGCCGCCGATCTGCTTCCAGGGCAGAGGGAAGGGGCGGTGACGGGGTGGGGCGGGGCGGTGACGGGGTGGGGCGGGGCGGGGGCTGCGGCGAGGGCGGGCGCCGCTGGCGAGGGAGGGCCACCAGCATCCTCCCTGGCGGCGCCGCTCCGCGCGGGGTCCAGGGGCCGCGCCCACGCCCGCTGACCGCCCGCTCGTCGGCTGGTCCCGCCGTCCGGCGCGGACACGCGTGACCTCGGCTTGAACCGGAACCTCTTGCCGAGGCGGCCGCCGTCGCCGCAGCCGCCGGGGAAGCGGACACCGACTGGGAAGCGCGGGGAGGAGGCGGCCTGCGCGGCGCCGCCCGCCATGGCCGCGGCGGGGTGAGGTAGGCGCGGCGGCCGCAGTCGCGCGGACCCGAGCGCTCCTCCGCCGCGGATAGGCCGGCCGAGGGGGAGCCGGGGCCGTCGCCCGCTCGTCGCCGCCGCCGCCGCCGCCGCCGCCGCCGCCGCCCATGGCGAGGCCCCGCCGCCGCCGCCGCTGCTGACCCGGCGGCCGGCCGCGGCTTCCGCCGCCTCCCGTGGCGGCGAGCGGGCGGGCCTCCCCACACGCCCCCGCCGCCAGCGCCCCGCGTCCACCCGCGCCCCGCTCCCGGGGACGGGGAGAACAGGATCGCAGCAGGAGTCGGGGGGCCGCCGAAGATGGGGAACACTACCTCGTGCTGCGTGTCGTCCAGTCCCAAGCTCCGGAGGAATGCCCACTCCCGGCTGGAGTCCTACCGGCCAGACACGGACCTGAGCCGCGAGGACACGGGCTGCAACCTGCAGCACATCAGCGACCGGGAGAACATAGACGGTGAGTGCGGCTCGCCGAGCCCCCTACCCGCCCCCGCGGCTTCAGCCGCACACCCGGCGTCGGGGCGGCCCGGCTGCTCTTGCTTGCCCAGCCGGTCTCGGCGACCCGTGCATAACCGGGGCTTCGCCCGCGCAGCCTGCGCAGCCTAGGCGCCCGGGGCCCCGCAGCCTCCGGGCGTACCCCTCGCTGGTTACCCCCAAGTGAGCGGCCGCGGAAACTTTGCAGGCCCGCGGCACCGAGCACGGCGGGCCGGGGGCGGGTGTGTGCGCGTGGGTCGCGAGGTGACAGGAGCCGGCCCTCGTCCTTAATTGAGCGGCCAGAGCTGGGTGGGGGCGGCCCGGGAGCTCGGGGTTCCCGGCACACTACCTGAATGCAGCCCGAAGCCAAGTTGTGCACGCGTTTGTCCTGTAAAAGCGAAGTGAGTGGATTCCCATTTTGGAATCCCAGTGTCTCCAACCTGGAGTTGGAGAACCATGTTGACTTGAGTCAGTTCCCCGGAACCTTACAAATGGAGTCCACTTCCCCCGTTCCCATTCTCCCGTTTTTTTAAAAAAGGATTTTTTGAGTGGCGGTTCCAGGGTTAGAGTCAAATAGCTTCTCCCGAGAATGCTCTTTAAAAGATTGTCAGACACCTTTGGATTAAGTCTCCCAGTTTTTGCATGGGCCCGAATTGTAGTCCTATGAATTTCTGATTTATTCAGGTGACTTGGTTGGACTGGAGTTTGCAAAAAGAAAAAAAGCTAAGACTGATTACTGCACCCAGTAATGTTTTATTTATTTTATTGGTTTGGCAACATATTTATTAGCACTGTTGCTCAGTGATATCGACAGAGGGATATTTATGCATCATGCTTAAAATATAGTTTATAGAATTTTCAACTGAAAAGATTTGAAATTGGAAATATCTTTTTATGACAAGGTGATTTTTTTAACCCAAACATCTTCTCATAGTTAACCTAGTTGAACTAATATGAAGAAATTTTTGTGTGAATGAATGAACACAACCATAATTCATTCCTGTCCACTTTAGGATGGAATATTCTCTCCACTGTGGAAAGACCACATTTAAACTCTGCTAAAGGAAAGATTTTTCTCGTTTGTCTTCGTGTAATTTCTTCTAAATGGTAATTTCATCTTTTTAGGAGAGCATCTTTATTAAATGAGTGCCATGTATAAAGGGACTAACACAACGTCTGGTTTCTAGTATGCGCTTAGTAAATTATGGTTCCATATGACGTGTCTAGTGTTGTTATTTTAGATTTCCATTATTTTAAATATACGCTTAGATGTCTTTGAACTACAGCCATACTTTCTTCTTAAATTTATGCATTTAAAGGCATCTAGGAGGATGAAGGCCAGATCGGTCTTGATCACTTTCACAGCCTCTAGCACCTGAAAGAAAAGTCTAGCATATAATAAACAGTAAGTATTGTACTTTAAAGGGAGGAATAAATGAATGAGTTTATTACAGAAAGCCATTACCCAGTCCTATACTATGTTGACAGGCGAAAACATTTGGAAATAATGTCTTCTTTATACTGTGCAGTAAATTTCCTTTTTATGTTGTGCAGTATCTAGCGGAGGCTTTATGTTTTGAATGATGGATCAAAAAAAAAAAAGAAAAGAAAAAAAAAGAAGATTCACATTTCTTAGAGCCAGGCTGCATACAGTTTTTATGGACTGTTGTAAGGAAATAAGGTGGAAAAAATAAGTGTAACCAGGTATTTGGCAATAAGGCGTAGTACAATTTTGCCAGAGTACAGTACAGTGAATGATATTGTGTGTTCTTTCATTTCAAAGAAATCTTAAGTTTCAGTCTTCAGAATTTTTGAGAGAACGTTTGGAAGACTCTTTTGCAGATTCAGGATAGTTTGAGAGAGTATAGGACAGGTTTCGTCTAGGCTGTGGGGTGCCCTCTCATCCCAGATCCCAGTTCATATGATTATGCTAGTTTAAACCCCGAAATATTAATTCACCTTCTGTCTCTCAAATTCAATAAATAATACTAATAGCATTGACCCAGCCAGCAGTTCTCAACATTGGTTTCAGTTAAACCAGAAATCTAGTACTGGACATTGCCATTAATATGTTTAATTAAATCTCTCCAAGGTGATTCCGAGATGCAGGTAGGCCTGCGAATTGCTGACTGGGCAAATCTTGGAAGTGTTACCTGCCGTTCAGGGACATTTTTGGTAGAAATTCATTATTAGAGGCTGAGAGAAGAGAACAGGTTTTAATTAGAGTGTATATATATATATACACTATATACATCTGTATGTCTATATTTGCTCATCTATATCTGTATGTATTTGAACTGAGTTATATTGATTGTTAGGTTATTAGTAAACATTTTAAAACTACATTTTAAGAATTATTGACTCTAGTATATATAAAAAGCTGAAGTACTCAAGTACCATCTTTTTTATGTCCTGAAAAACATCCCACCCAGCTGATTTAGAAAGGTTTGAAGTTCATGGGTCTTCTGTGATAGGTTAGTGTCTTTAAATCACAGAGATATGACATTTGTATCCATGTTTTCTTCCCTCTGTCACCAAGCACATGAAGGGGTAATATTTGTCCTGTAGAATTTCAGTAATTTTAGTGTCTGGGAACTTAGGTGTCTATGGTGCTTAATGGCAACTTAATGTGTCTTTGTATTCAGTGTATCTTAGGTTATTCATGTTTTTGAAATTGATATTGGACTCATGCTTCCCAGGTATTATTTCTTATAAAATCATTCAGAGATTGAGAAAAAACAGCAACACATAACAACAATGATAGTAATCTTCAGAACAATTCTTTAGGAAAAGAAAAAAATGACAGTAATAATTGCAGCCTATATGTTACTTACTCTGTAGCAGTTGCCACCAGCTGCCGCTCTAAGTACTTGGATTCCATTCATTTACTTAGAACTCACAGTAACCCTATGGGTAATATTATCCTTACTTTAAGACAAAGAAATGAGTCATTGAGAGGAGAAATGACTTGTCCAAAGTCACACAGCCAATACATGGCAAATGGAAACTTTCCATTGTTGCTTGACTTCGCCATCAAACATTAGCTAGTCTGGGGTTGCCTTCTGGGATAGGGTGTCTTGTCATTGCAGTCATATCCATACTTTCTCAAAGTGAAACTTCTTCTGTCTGCAACAGTTATTCAGTCCAGACTTCCAGGATTACATTATTTCTGTGGGAGGAAAAAGGGAGGGAGGGACTAAAGAGAATTTAAAATGTGAGCAGACCAAATAAATCAGGATACTTGTAGCAGCTGTACCATAGTGTCCTTGTAGGGTTTTACCTTAAAATGGTTGATGTCAACTTCATCCTTTTTTTTTTTTTGAGATGGAATTTTGCTCTGTCACCCAGGCTGGAGTGCAATGGCATAATCTTGGTTCACTGCAACCTCCACCTCCTGGGTTCAAGCAGTTCTCCTGCCTCAGCGTACCAAGTAGCTAGGATTACAGGCATGCGCCACCACGCCTGGCTAATTTTGTATTTTTAGTAGAGATGGGGTTTCTCCATATTTGTTAGATTGGTCTCGAACTCCTGACCTCAGGTGATCTGCCTGCCTCAGCCTCCCAAAGTGCTGGGATTACAGGGGTGAGCCACTGCTCCTGGCCCATTCTTTTCATTTTTATAGCTTACCTGTCATCCTTGACAACTCACTTTCTCCCTTATCCTGTATCATGTTTGGTAGGAAAATGTGGCTCTCCATCCTCAGAATATATCAGACTTTGACCACTCTCAAGACCTCTGTTGCTGCTCTTCTGAAGATCTAAGCAGCTGCCATCTCCCCCAGCCCACCTGGTTTCCCTGCTTCCACCCTTGCCTGCTCCAGTCTGTTCTCGACACAACAGCCATGGCTGAGATCCTTTAAAAAACTTGAACTTATTCCTTCACTCGAAAATGGCAGTGACTCCTTATTGCATAAGTAAAAGCCTTACAGTGGTCGCTGGGGCCCCTTGGGATCTGCCTGCCGTCAGCTCACTCAGTCGCTTGCTCATTCCAGCCACATTGGCCTCCTTCCCTGCCCTTCCTGGAACATACCAGACACAAACTTCCACTCCTGTTCTCTCCCTCTGCCTGAAGTGTCCTCCATGTGCTCTCTTGGCTGAGTCCCTTTATCGCCTGCAGCCTTAGTTCAAGCCTGACCTTTTCAGGGAGGCCTTCTCAATCACCTTTAAACATCCTTTCTGCCGCCCACTGGCAATCCCAGTGCATATTCCCTGCACTCTTGTTTCTTTGTTCCTTAACACTTTATGATATACTATATAAGTATAAACATAAATAATAGCTACTTTCACCTACTAGCATGTAAGTTCCAATAGAACATTTGTTGTTTGGTTCACTGATGTACCCCAAGTGCCTAGAGTAGCACCTGATTCCTTGAAGATACTATAAATATTTGTTGAATGAATTTGTTGAGTGAAACCAGCCATTGAAGGATGTGAATGAGAACATCATCGCGTGTGTTTATCGGGTGAGGGGAAACAGGAGGGAAGGAGAATGAAGAGGACTTGTAATCATGAAAGTAGCATGGATGTGAAACTTTTTGGCTTTGTAGTTTAACCTGAGAGGTAGCAGATAGGGTGAAGTACTGAAAATGAAACTTAAAGGTTTTAAAGCTTAAAAAGAAAGAAAGAAAACATACTCAGGCTGAAAGGAAACCTGGCTAATGGGAATCTGTTTAATAATGTGGTATGTTTAGTCTTTTTTCCTTGTTTCTTTCAACGAATGACTTTAGCTGTGGCCTTACATCCTTAAGGATCAAATTGAGACTCAAATGCTTAATTAACCAAAAAATACTAGATGGACATCTGCAATTATGAACATAGTCACTTATGTTGATTTTCTTGTCTGAAACGTGAAGTGTCTTATGGGATATAGGTACATGGTGTTTGGGCTGTCTACAGCCAGAGAAGCAAGAAGCCTCAGGGACTAATCCCAAGCAGCGGAGGGATAACTGGCAAAAATGCTTGCCATTAGAAGGGTGGGGACACAGGGGCAATTTGAAATCTAAGTGCCTGTAGGATGAGCTTGCATATTGCTCTTGGCTTCCTTGAGTGTCTGCAATCTATTTAACATCACCTCTGCAGCACTCTTTCTTGAATCTTGGTCCCACATTAACATTACCAGCCCTGGTGGGCAGAACATACCGTGGACTTTCTTTCCAGGCTAAGACTTATCAGCCCTGCTGTCTGCAAGACATGTGGAGACACTGACCAAGCATGTGACTTCATATTAGTTAGCAGTGTGGAGAAGTGCAGTTTAAAGATTTGTCAAGAGAGCCATTCTCCATAGCATTGACCATGGGTCCATGACCTATCTCTACTGACTTTTCATGTTTCTCTTTCACTTAGAATCAGGGAGTCATTTGCTTCCACACACCCATTTTACAGGTGAGAAGACTGAATCTCAGAGAGGTGTAGTTTCTTGCCGAGGTCATGCAGATCATGGATGGTGGTAGTAGAATTTACTTTTGTTAATTTTCGGCCAAGAACCGTGCTAATTACTTGACCTGTATTGTCTTTCTTAGTCTTCTCATCATTCTCCCCATTTTCTAGGTGAAGAAATTGAGCCTTAAAGGTTAAGACATTTGCGGAAGGTTCCTCAGTTTGTTAGTGGCAGCTGGGGTTCAGTCTGCTGCCAGCTTGCCTCCATGCCTCAACTGCCCTGTGACAGCTAATTAGAGAATGATCCATGTCTAGAATCTGAACCTCCTGATGCCTGGCCCAGCCCACTTTGTTTCAGGAGATTCACAGTTATTGCCTATATGCTTTTGTCTAGCAATATTTTGTGATTAGGACTTTTACTTTCCTGCCTGCTTTTTTTTTTTTTTTTTTTTTTTCAAGACAGGGTTTTACTCTCTCGCCCTGGCTGGAGTGCAGTGGCGCGATCTTGGCTCACTGCAACCTCTGCCTCCCAGGCTCAAGTAATTCTCCTGCCTCAGCCTCCCGAGTAGCTGAGATTACAGGTGCATGCCACTACTGCCCGGCTAATTTTTGTATTTTTAGTACAGATGGGGTTTCACCATGTTGGCCAGGCTGGTCCATGTGATCCACCCACCTTGGCCTCCCAAAATGGTGGGATTAACAGGCGTGAGCCGCTGCGCCCAGCCTCCTGCCTGCTTTTTGAGAGTAATGAAAATTAAATAATTCTGTGGAGTGGCAGATTTTCTCACCTTCTCAACCTCCTCTACAAAGCTGATGGTCTTTTTGTTTGTTTGTTTGTTTGTTTTTGAGATGGAGTTTCGCTCTAATTGCACAGGCTGGAGTACAGTGGTGCTATCTCGGCTCACTGCAACCTCCGCCTCCTGGGTTCAAGCAATTCGCCTGCCTCAGCCTCCTAAGTAACTGGGACTACAGGCATGCGCCACCACGCCCGGCTAATTTTTGTACTTTTAGTAGAGACAGGGTTTTGCCATGTTGGCCGGGCTGATCTCAAACTCCTGACCTCAGGTGATCTGCCCGCCTCTGCCTCCCAAAGTGCTGGGATTACAAGTGTGAGCCACAGTCCCTGGCCTGATGGTCTTTTACATTTCTGGCTAGGTGAAACTAATGCAAGGATTAAATTTATTTCTATCCAGCAAGGGGCAGAACCAAAAAATACCAAGAAGCAGGATATGTGAGTGGCTTTGAAGTTCTGTTTTAATCACATAGGGTCAGAGATTTAGCTCCAAGTGTGTCACATTGGATTGACTTTAAGGAAGCAGTGCTATTTTTCACAAGAGGGCTATTGACAGTATCATACTTGTCACACTTCAAAGTACGAATCCTTTCATGATTCAACATTGGGCTGTGAGGGTAGGTCCCCAGCAATGACAGTTGATGTAAGTCCCTCATCCTTTCAGTATTACTTCCAGTTTGTAGCTGGAAGAAGGGTGAGAGTTCACTTTCCCTGCAGCATTTCTCATCCTCTTAAGATGTTGAGTAGTTTGTTGCTTGGAGCCTTGATCAGGAGACCATTTCTTCTCTGATTCTCAGCATTATTCTAACCTGTCTTTCCTGAAGAAAGGAGAGGCTCAAGGAAGGTAAAGTCAGAGAGGGCTCTTCTCAGGGGGTTTATAGGGCGTGCTCCCAGCTCTGTGAAGTATGGTGGAGGGCAAAGAGAGGAAGCCTTATAATGGAAAGACCCGCATTCCAGATGAGGTTCCACTTTTACTGAGGGGCCTCTGTCCTGCTGAGCCTCACCTTCCTCTTCTGCTTAAAAAAAGTGCTTAAAAATACTGCCTTGCCTTGGGCTGGGCGCTGTGGCTCACGCCTGTAATCCCAGCACTTTGGGAGGCTGAGGCAGGCGGATCACGAGGTCAGGAGATCAAGACCATCCTGGCTAACAATGGTGAAACCTGGTCTCTACTAAAAATAAAAAAAAAATTTTTTTTTTCAGTTGGTATACTTTATTTTTTTTTACTTTTTTTTTATTATACTTTTAAGTTTTAGGGTACATGTGCACAATGTGCAGGTTTGTTACATAGGTATACATGTGCCATGTTGGTGTGCTGCACCCCTTAACTGGTCATTTAACATTAGGTATATCTCCTAATGCTATCCCTCCCCTCTTCCCCTACCTGACAACAGGCCCCGGTGTGTGATGTTCCCCTTCCTGTGTCCATGTGTTCTCATTGTTCAATTCCCACCTATGAGTGAGAACATGTGGTGTTTGGTTTTTTGTCCATGCGATAGTTTACTAAGAACGATGGTTTCCAGCTTCATCTATGTCCCTACAAAGGACATGAACTCATCATTTTTATGGCTGCATAGTATTCCATGGTGTATACCTGCCACATTTTCTTAATCCAGTCTATCATTGTTGGACATTTGGGTTGGTTCCAAGTCTTTGCTATTGTGAATAGTGCCACAGTAAACATACATGTGCATGTGTCTTTATAGCAGCATGATTTATAATCCTTTGGGTATATACCCAGTAATGGGATGGCTGGGTCAAATGGCATTTCTAGTTCTAGATCCCTGAGGAATCGCCACACTGACTTCCACAATGGTTGAACTAGTTCACAGTCCCACCAACAGTGTAAAAGTGTTCCTATTTCCCCACCTCCTCTCCAGCACCTGTTGTTTCCTGACTTTTTAATGACCACCATTCTAACTGGTGTGAGATGGTATCTCATTATGGTTTTGATTTGCATTTTAAAAAATTAGCCACGCGTGGTGGCGGGCGCCTGTAGTCCCAGCAACTCAGGAGGCTGAGGCAGGAGAATGGCGTGAACCCAGGAGGCGGAGCTTGCAGTGAGCCGAGGTAGCACCACTGCACTGTAGCCTGGGCGACAGTGAGACTTCATCTCAAAAAAAAAAAAAAACAAAAAACACGAAAAACTGCCTCGCCTTACACATTGAGGTAGTACTCTAAGGATCCAAATGCGGCTAAAATGCTTAATAAGCCACAGAGTACTAGATGAACTTATGTCATTTTGAATGTGGTACTCATAATATGACTTTCTTGTATTATATGTGAAGTATGCTCCAGTATCTCCACCTAATTATGTTTGGACTGTCCATAGCCAGAGAAGCTGGAAGCCTAAAGGGCTTATCCTAACAAAGACATCAAAGCAGGCTTCAAGGCAGTCCCAGAGCGTAACTGTAATTTTAGAGCTGGGTAGGGTGAGGTTATATAGAGCTGTCTGACCTTTGAGTGGGATGCTTGCTGGCTGTAGAATTTGGAATAGAAATACTATTTCTCAGATTCATTACTCTTCTGAGTTGCATCTTTCTGAAGTCTGTGATGCCACACAGGAGCAGTGGGATGAATATTTGAAGAAGCTTTCCCTGACTCCTGGGGTAATGGAGCCCACCCAGGCTGTCTGCTAACTGCGTCCCTGGAACCACAGTCCTAGGAATGTCAGCATGCACCCTTAGGTGCAAGCTGGAGCCAGGGCTTGCTTGCTTATTTATTTATTCAAAGAATAGGATTTTGAGGCATGCATGAATATGCTTTATTATATTAAAATATTGCTTTTAATAAAGGGTAGTTGGTTACCTGAAATAATAAGGTCAAGCATTCCTCAGCAGGTTATTAGCGGCTGTTGTTCCCATTTCTTTTAGGAAAGGAGTCTTAACTGGCTAGACCCACAATTGCAGGGAGCTCAGGGGACACCCCGCCCACCTTTTCTTTCCTGCTGTTGGCTCTGTGTGCTGCTGGTAGCTGTTGCTAGGCTCTCTGTCTCCCTTTACTTTTTCTATCTGCCAGCTTGGAGAGAAGGGTGTGCTAAAGCTAAAATTGAGCATGTCAGCCTGGCAACTCAGATTGGTGGATCCTCCACATCAGCAAGATTTTGCCTGTAAAGTCTCTTGATGACTCTGGCAGAAGAGGTCATTTCAGGGGTTGGCCAACTCCAGACTGCTACTTTGTTGCCTTGCCAGGAAGGTTGCTTTTCAGATAGATAAGTGGAAAACCTGTAAATCTCTTTTTTTTCCACCTTTGTCAGAGGATGGACATTCTATACATTAGGTTTTATTGTTTTCTTGAGACGGGTTTTGTTCTGTCGCCCAGGCTGGAGTGCAGTGGCGTGTGAGCTTACTGCAAACCTCTGCCTCCCGGGCTTAAGTGATCCTCCTACCTCAGCCTCCTGAGTAGCTGGGACTATAGGCATGTGCCACCATGCCCGGCTAATTTTTGTATTTTTTGTAGAGACAGGGTTTTGCCATGTTGCCTGGGCTGGTCTCGAACTCCTGGGCTCAAGCCATCTGCCCGCCTCGGCCTTCCAAAGTGCTGGGATTATAGGTGTGAGCCACCATGTGTGGCCCCATTAGTTTGTAAGGAAACTTTTTTGTTACTGTTTTGTTTTGTTTTTTAGTATCGTTTTAAAACTGATCTGAGAGGCAGTTTCATAAAAGAAATTCTAAAATGTTTTGGGCCATGGTAACAACTCTGGTCTGAGTCTAGTCTCCCATGGTTATACTACTTGCATTAAAAATTACTTCAATGCAGACACATTATCCCCTACTGGGGATGTGTAGTGGGGCTTCAGACGCATTATCCCGTACTGGGGATGTATAATGGGGCTTCATTGGGTATGGTGTATTTGAGTGGTTTGCTCAGCAGAGATGTGTGAGCAGCTTAGACATGTCAGCTGGCTCCTGGTACTGAGAGAAATACAGCTGGGCACAGTAAAGAGAATTGTTAGCAACTACAATCACATCCGTGCCAGTTTGCTTTGTGAGCTTTGCAGAAATCCCAGTTGGGTGGTGAAATGCAAGTCACTTCTATTTTGGATGCCTCTGATTATAGACCTGACTGTGAAGGCTGACTAGGAAATACTCTGCATGGGAGTTCTATGTAATATAGCTATATGTTTCAAAACTGTGAGTGCAGTGCTTACAACATTTTATAAGCAAGTTCTTTATTTTGGGTGGATGCTTCTGTTCTTGGTGGTCAATAAGGAAAAAGAGCAGTTATTAAGGATATTTTGTTTATATTTGGTAAGCTCCTTGTCTCACACTGCAGATTTAACATGAATCAGAGGAATTAGTATATGGGTGGGTAGGATGAGGTCTGTTTTTCGCTTCTCAAGAAAAGATTTCACTCCAAATTTAGAATTGTCTATTAGTGATTACGTGATCTTAGGGTTTTAATTGACTTTCAGGATTTTATTGGATACATTTATTCCAGTTAGTGCAATGATAATCCTTTAAATTATTTCTGGTTCTTACAATAGGTTTGTAGAATTTGTGTAGTAGTTTAAAAGTCCGGGTTTTATAGCTCCTCGTCTGTGTATCCTGTCAAAGTCCCGGAGGAGAAAGAAGTCATGGTGCTGTGTTTAATCCAGTTTCAAAAATTTCAGACGCACCCATGTATCAAGGATTCCTTTCATTTACAGTGAGTGTTAACTTTTGTCAGTTTAGGGATAATCTTATTTTTCCACAGCCTTTTTTCCCTCAAGCTGTGAACCATTATTTTACCTTGTAGTGCTTGTTGCTCTTTTGCTTGCAAAGTGATGATAAGCAGTTTATATAGCATTAGAGATTGTCTTCTATATTCTGAAAGCCAAAGCTGATGTTATTGAAGAGTTACAAGTTGTTCATTCACTCTAATGTTAGCAAATATTCGACTCCCAGTTTTCTGTAAGTCTGATGTCTGGTTTGCCATTTCTCTTATTTGGTGGTAGGGAGTCTGGAGGAAGCCTAGCAACCTTGCTGTTCAGAAAGGACGATGCCAGGCATAACCACGGAGGGGTCCATCTGAGGGCTGCTTTGCGAACCACTGGCTTCTGAGAAAGATTGTTGGTTCCGTTAGGGCACATATCTTAAGCACCGTGTGTGCTCTGCAGGCACACTTGGCTGTTGGTTGAGTTCTCTTCTGAAGCAGGAGAATACGACTTCGTCACTCACAGTACGAAGCTGCCTGCAGCCTCTGGGTGTTGGAAGTGTAAGATGTGAGCAGAGGATATGAGCAGGAGCTGCCATCCAGGGTGGGATGAGTCAGGGAGGACCCCATTGCAAGATAGCAGGGCTCTGAAAGCCTGGTAGGGCCTTGAGAGGTCAGCAGCAGGCAGCCAGAAGTAGGTCGGGTGCTTTCATTCTTGGCGATGTTTGGGTGCCTCTGTGCTGTGCCCTGGAGAATGGCTCGAGCTGGACAGCTAGCATGGCAGTGATTCTCAGTCAGGGATGGTCTGAATCTGGACACAATTTCCTTCTTTCATGGAACTAATATTCTGAGAGAAACAGTTGTTGAAATCTAAGTTGGGTTTTTTTTTTTTTTTTTTTTTTTTTTGAAAATGAACCTTACTCTTGTATCCAGGATATTTTGTAAGGCAGCATTGTGACAGGAATCCAGTGACCCTTAAACAACACTAACTTGAACTGTGCGGGTACACTTCCATGTGAATTTTTTCCAACCAAACCAGGTTGAAAATGCAGTGTTCTCGGGATGTAAAATAGAGGGCCACCTTTTTGTGTATCAGCGGGTTCCACAGGGTGGACTGTGGGACTTGAGCGTGCTTGGGTTTTGGTATCTGCAGGGGTCCTGGAACCAGTCCCCCTCGGACACTGGGGGATGGCTGTAGAGGTAAGAGTGAAGGGTACCTCTGGAAGGAGAGCTCAGCAGGTGAGTCAGAGAATGGATGGTGTAGATGCGTGAGCAGTCTGCTAGGAGACAGCCAGCTGCCTCATGGACACAGCAGAGCCTCTCCTTGCTACCCACTCCCCCACAACCTCAGACTACATCTGTGTCTTCACTTTGGAAGCAGCAGGTTGACAGTCAAGGCCTCAAACGAGTGCATTTCCCTGCCCTCTGTGTCTGGCTTTAACATGGTTTGAAACATGATGTTAAGCTACAATATTGATGCCAACCAGAGAAGGACAGTGTACAAGTTGACGATACACTTCTTAGTGTTCTGTTCCCTAAGCTCATTTTCATAAATGGGTTTCTTTCTTGATTAGTCATATTCACATGTGAACGTGTATTTGCTAAATCTCAATTCTTGGTGCGAAATTCAAGGACACTTTAAAGCAGGAATTGATAAGGAAGCTATAGCAGGGTTTCTCCCTCCCAGCACTGTTGACATTAGGGGGCGCTGCCCTGTCCATTGCAGGATGTTGAGCGGCCTCCCACCTCTGTCCACCAGATGCCATGCCAGCAGCAGCAACAGCACCCTCCATAACAACAACAAAAAAATGTTTCCAGATGTGGCCAAATGAAATCTCCCCTGAGAGGGCAACTCCTCTACTCTGCCTGAAAATCAATGCCTTACAGGCTCTAGGATTCCAGGTGAAAGAAATTTAGTAGAGCAATTTGCAATGGTTCTGCTTTCTTCGTATCTGTCACTTGCACACATCATGGCCTCAGGGGTTGCAGGGGTTGCACAGCTCCAGGGTTGCCATTAGCATCAGATTTTGATGTGATGAGCCCTATGCCGCCTCCTCCAGCTTTGCAAAGGGCTGCGTTGTTCCCTTTAACTCCTTAGAACTAACATTAGGTTCTAAGATGGTGTTCCTAATGGTAGTGTTGACAGGAAAGACATTGGCCACCTTTCTGACAATGGGTGGTGAGGTTGCTTTCTGTGTGCACTTGGAAGTTGTGTAATTTCCTCAACTCAGATTCATAATTCACGTAATTTTTTGCCCTTATTCCTTTTGCTTTTTTTCCTTCCTTTTTTATTGAAAGAGCAGTAAATTTTTCTTCTTTTATCCAGCAGTTTTGTTTCTTACTCATTTTTCACATTAGCTACTTCTGTATGTGTGTGTTTCATATTTTAAGAGTACTCACAGTGGACTTTTTTTTTTCGAGAGTCTATTCTGATGAGGATATGTAAATGGAATGACAATTAAGAGTCTGTAAAGTTCTAATCTGACTACATTTTCTGACAGTGTGTAGCTTTGGCTTGGTTCAGGTGCTGAATTGGTTTTGTATCTTTGTGGACTGTTTGAAATCTCAGCTGCAGCATGATGACCTGATCTCCCGAGGCAGGTGGTGAACTGAACAGGCATTTGATTCAGGGGTCTGGCATTCAAGGACATCCTTAGTGGAAAACTTTGAAGGGGAGAAAAACCCTTGTTTTGTTGCGTCTCTGTTGTACTGTCGAGGAAAAATAGTGATGAGATCATTTAAATTATTTGATCTCAAGAGTCACTTCCATAAGTCAAGTGCACTACTGCTGGATTGAGGAAATGGCAGCATGAGTTTCTTGAAATAGAGATTTAGAAATTCGAGTTTTGATTTTCAGCTTGCCTAGGTGAAGGAAGCTCCAAAGAATGTCGTGACACAGTATTCCTGACAAACATTGTCTCTAAGTATATTTGAACCAAAAATGTCAGTTCCTTAGAAGAAAGTGTGTTTATAAATATACAAATGGAAGTGATTCTTGAAATTGAAGGTGTCTTCCAAAAGTCTGAGGTTTGAAAACATTTAGTCAACTCCTGCTCTGTCCATATAGCACACAACTTTTATTAGGAAAGTTATCGTTATAAGAGAGTAGCTATTCATTAAAGAGGTGCTTTTCAACACTGCTGTTACAGAGCTCAAGGGGGACTGCCTAGGCCATTACCACGGAATTAAAAAGGCCCCTGCACGTGATTATCGGGACTTATGTCAGTGTGTGCACAACCAATCAGGAAGATTATTTGGAGTTGTGAGAATGAACCTCTTCTGTTTATATGACACATCTGGAAGTGATGTGGAAGATGAACTCTTCAGGTCAATTTAGGCGAAGCTGCCAAACCTTGATTACTTTCTCTGTATTCTTTTGGTATTCTGTGGTTCTTCAAAGTGACTTTAAGTACTGTTTTTAGAGTTATTCTGAAGTTTAAACAAGCTCAGTATATGCCTGATTTCCTGAAATAGGAGGTCTCTCAGGGAAGGTCCAGCCTAACCCAAGTTAAATATGTTCTTTAGTTCTATCAGCTGTTTTTCAGATGCAGCTAATCTAGAAAGTTTGTTTGCACAAAATAAAAATATGGCAAAATGTGTTTTATACTACTTACATAGTGGGTGCTTAGTTTGTGGGAAACGGATATATTTCTGAAACAAGGACAATTATGCTTACAGAATATTTTAAGAATTTTTATTTTAAGTATATAATACCATTGGAACAGGATGAACAGCGCTACTTCTTATGAGATACCCTTACAGGACCTCTTTTGGTAAAAGGGTAACTAGCTAATTATTAGGGTAGTGTATATGTAGGGAGAGTATAATAAGCCTGAAATCACATTCTCTTTGCAAAGACCAGTGCTCCTCCTGAATGCCTTCAGCCTAATAATCTAAAGAGCCATTTATTATACAGTTCGGTGGTTGGATTAGGCATCTTTTGGTAGGAGCAGTCACTGAGCTCCAAGTTAAGTTAGCCACATTGTTTTGTTTGCTTCTGAGTGTGTAAGTGATGTACCTAGTTTTCAAGTATTTTAAGATGTTTGGCATATGCTGTTTTCGCCTTCAGTTCACTTATTTTATTCCATTGAAGTGTTAACGCTGTTGGTGGGGTCACTGTATGGGGTGACCGTGGCTGAAAAACTGATTGCAAAGCTGTATTTAAAATTTTTTTCAGAGTTCAAGAGTGGTGTCAGTTCTTCAGTTTGACATTCTTGCTATAGATAGAGGTTATGTAAACACAATGCTAGTACTCCAAGGAACTAAACAAGCTGAGAAGTTAGTGGAGTTCCTTTCCTTTCTTGTTAAGCCAACATTTGTAGCAAGTGGCTGCATCCCCGCGAAGTGTTTGTAGAATGTGTTCTCTTCATCCACAGAGAAGATGTTGGAGAGAAAACAGAATTAACTAGGCAAGTAGTTGGCTGAGAGAATTACCAGTGCCTGGGGTGACTAGGCTTAGAGCCACAGCCATTGTAGGTGTTCCACAAATATGGTAGCCTGAGCAGAGGGCCATTTTCTAGAAGTGTGAGAATTTGATGTCCCCTGTGGGAGTTTGAGGTTCAGTTCTTCAGTAGGTCAACAACCATTGGTCAGTCCAAGTTCTGCGTTCCAGCCTCCCTGCTGGATGCTGGGAATACAAAGGTCAACATTATTTGGACCTTGCGCTTAAGGACATAATGATCTATTAGGTGAGACAGATGCAAATAAGGGATTGCAATACGGTGTGTAGGGGAAGAAGGGAGACCAGAGTCCCCTGGATGGCAGAAGATGTGGTCAGGGAAAATTAGCAAATAAGTGCTGCCTGATTAGTGAGGGGCAAGAGTGGTGAAGGGGGTGGGGCGGTGAGGCAGACACCGGTTAAGGCCAAGGCAGGCACAGGGTAATTTGCTTCTGAAAGATCCAGGCTGGACTGGGCATATGTTCCTTTTTTCTTTCTTTCTTTCTTTTTTGAGATAGGGTCTCACTCTGTCACCTGGACTGGAGTGCAGTGGCGAGATTAAGGCTCACTGCAGCCTTGACCTCCCAGTCTCAAGCAGTCCTTCTGCTTTAGCCTGCCGAGTAGCTGGGACCACAAGGGTGCACCACCATGCCTGGCCAAGTTTTTAAATTATTTGTACATACAGGGTCTTGGCATGTTGCTTAGGCTGGTCTGGAACTCCTGGGCTCAAGTGATCCTCCTGCCTCAGCCTCCCAAAGTGCTGGGATTACAGTCATGAGCCACCACATGTGGTGGGTATATGTTCCTTTTGAAGTCAGTAGGTAATTTAGTTGAACTTGTTCGTAGCTTAGTCCCCAAACATTTAATAAATCGTGCTCATTAAGAGGATGTTTGTTGGAAAAGAGATTTCACAATGATGGATGTGTACTGGAGTTTCTTGTATATTTTTATATACTCTAGATTCTGGAGAATGATCACTCAGTTTTAATGTGGAAGACAGAATAGACGTCTTTAGAACTGTAAAAGGAATAAGCTATTTTTGTTGAGTGTGAGAAGATAGCCTTCGTAGAATCACAGGCTGTTCAGAGCATCAAGGACCTCATACTGTAGAGATCCTCATGTTACAGACAGGACAGCTGAGCTGCCAAGAGGAGGTGCTCCTCGGCTCCCCACAGCTGGTTCACAGCAGTTCTCAGTCTGAGAGCAAGTCTTCTGATATTGGGGTCAGATCCTTTCACTGAAACACACCGTACCTCTTTTAAACCAGTTCTTATAGCAAGGTAAAATTTTCTCAGGAAGAAATTGACCTATCTTAATGTTTTTCTTTTTTAATGTGATGTTAGTCTAAGTAAGAATTATGTTTTAGGGAATTGTATTAGTTGAAAAGCTGTACAAGAAATTACCCCAACATTTAGTAACTTAAAACAACAACATTTACTATCTCTCAGTTTTTGTGAGTCAGGACTCCCAGCTTAGCTGAGAGCTTCTGGCTCAGGGTGTCTCCTGGGATTACAGCTGAGCTGTCAGGTGGGGCTGTAGTCATCTCATGGCTCAACTAGGGGAACTGCCTCCAGGCTCACTTACTTGGCCAATGCAGGCATCAGGTGCTCACTGGCTGTTGGCTGGATACATCAGTTTCCTGCCACATTGGCCTCTCCATAGGGCAGCTGGCTTCCCCTGGACCAAGTGATCTGAGAGAGAGCAAGAGAGACCCACAAGATGGAAGCCATACATAGTCTTTTTTTTTTTTTTTTGAAATGACGTCTCACTCTGTCGCCCAGGCTGAAGTGTATTGGCGGGATCTCTGCTCACTGCAACCTCTGTCTCCTGGGTTGAAGAGATTTTCCTGCCTCAGCCTCTTGAGTAGCTGGGATTACAGGCGCCCTCCACCACGCCTGGCTAATTTTTGTATTTTTGGTAGAGACGGGGTTTCACATGTTGGCCAGGCTGGTCTCAAACTCCTGACCTCAAGTGATCTGTCTGCTTTGGCCTCCCAAAGTGCTGGGATTACAGGCATGAGCCACTGCACCTGTGGCTGGAAGCCATAGTCTTTATAACCTGAGCTTAGAAGCGACATTCCGTCACTGCTATTTGATAGAATCAAGTCATTAAGTTGAGGGGACAGTATTATATTAATACAAGAGTGTGAATACCAGGAGATACATTGGGGCCCATCTTGGATGCTGCCCATGACAAACATGGACTAAGATTCTGTTGATTGTGTTTAACAGAAGTCCACTAAAACTGACTTCCGCAAAACAGATGGGGAGTGGGAGAGACAATAACTATGGGAACTGAGGATTTTTCATGGAGACCAAAGGTGAGGAGCATAACTAAGTCTCATGAGGAACTGGACTTGGAAGGTGGACAGTCTGCAGGAACTGAGGCAGCTTTCTCCTTCAGTATCTTAATAGTAAATTCTCCTATCTTTCTGAGTCAGTCTTATGTTTCACCTGTCTCGAATTTATTTTTCTTTAATCTTTATTCTTTATAAAATAGCTGTTTTTCTTTGTCTACACATGGTGGAAAATGGCCACTCTAGTGGTTCTAGGACCATAAAAAACTAATGGGAAGAATTTGTGTCCCAGGAGAGAGGATTGAGTTTCCTTTGCCCCACTAGTGGGATGGCTCCCGCTATGAAAGTTGTCCAGTGAGCAGGGTCAAGGTTTAGGTTGGGGGTACGGACATGACTGCAGGAGTCTTACTCTCTTGTGTGTTGTCGGGGACGGATAAAGGGGATGAAGTTGGAGGGGTTTAGTGAATGGTTGAGACAGCAGATTTCAGAGAAGAGCATTTGGAAATAATTTTCTCAAATATATGTTTTTAAAATCCATATTTGATTTTTTTCCTCAGGGATTCCCAAGCATAGTAGAGCTAAAATGAATTAATTTGGGTAAAAGTAAAGTTAAGGCTAAGTTAGGAAACACTTTTAAAAAGAGGAACCTGGCGGGTGCAGTGGCTCCTGCCTTGTAGTCTCAGCACTTTGGGAGACAGAGGCGGGTAGATCACCTGAGATCAGGAGTTCAAGACCAGCCTGGACAACATTGTGAAACCCTATCTCTACTAAAAATATGAAAATTTGCTGGGTGTGGTAGCACATGCCTGTAGTCCCAGCTACTCGGGAGGCTGAGACAGGAGAATCGCTTGAACCCCTTAGGCAGAGGTTGCAGTGAGCCAATATTGCGCCATTGCACTCCAGCCTGGGCAACAGAGCAAGACACTGTCTCAAAAAAAAAAAAAAAAAAAAAAAAAGGGGGGGGGAACGTTAGTGGAAAAGCAAGGTTTTCTATATTAATTATTTAAAAAATGTCTCTGAGACTAGTATTAACCTGGAAAACTTACTGATTATCGTAAGTACTATTTCTCTCTCTGTCTCTTTAGTTGCCCCTTACAAGTTCCAGGTTTATCCCCTTTTTAAAATGTTCTTATGCCATGAACATCTGTCAGCTTTCCTATCTTAGATTTTTTTTTTTTTAGCAGCTTATATAACTTGAAATGAAATTACCATTTTTTGTTCTAAAACTGCCCATTTAGTGTGTTGATAGGGTTTTGCTTTTGGCTTCAATTGATTTCAATAGATGACAAAGATGCAGAAAAGGTTTTTATTTTCATTTTTGCATGCTTGTTCACTTCCATGGCACTTTAAAATGATGCACACTTTGGCTTAGCTGCAAGAAAGCTTGTATTTCAAAGATAGAAATCAAAAGCCTTTTCTGGAGGTGTTTTTCTTTTTGCTTTATAGATAAGTCAGAAGAATCCTGTAAAACCTAAAGACAGTCTACCAGTTGCATAGTTAGGTAGTTTTCATTTTTGTTCTTGGAGCTGGATCTGAGCAGTTCAGCAGTAGCAGCAATTAAAGCATGTTAGTGTATGGTAAACACTTATGCTTGTACACCTTAAGATATTGCTTTGTTGGTCAAAATCCGATTTTGAAAGTTGAGACTCGTGTAGTGGTTTTGGGAATTACCACATGGTAAACAGCTCTGTTCCTCGCCCCCAATTCTCTGTGACTCTGCGTGGGGGTAGCTGGTGTTGTAGCGCATGTTTGAGGAGGTGGATGTGGCAACGGGAAGCGTGGTTCACATGGGGTGGGTCCACAGAGCCTAGCACGGTTGGCTGGGTGGTGCTCCTTCAGAAAAATCTGCGCCCACTCCTTAACCTCTTCATGTTTTACTCATACTCTGCTATTATGGGTTTAGGTTTGGCAATAATGCTGCTATTTACAGTGAGAACCTAATAGGGAAAAAAGACTGGGCTTTGTAGTTGCAGCGATTGCTGGGAAGATGCAACAAGTTTTTCTAGCTGCTTCTTATGGTTTACTGTGATCCATTCTGTTAAAACTATTCTTTCTTGTAATCTTCTCTCTCTCTCCTTAACAGATGTGGAGTTGATCATGCCACTGCCCTGCTCACAATCCCTGAGTGGCTTCTTTTGTGGTTAGAGTAAATACATACTCCTCCCCGTGGCTCAGAGTCATTGGTTTCTGTCCCCTGCCTGCCATGTAAACCTCCTTTCTCATTGTGACTCCATGCACAAGGGCCTCCCAGTGTTTTTCAAGCTTCCAACTTTGTCTGTCTCAGGGTCTGTACAGATGTTCTTCCTTCGGCCCTGCATGCTCTTCCCAAAGCTCATCACCTGGCTGGCTTCTGGGCATCCCGCATCACCTCTTCAGGTTTTTTCCTAAGAACATAATCCAGAGAGAGCAGCCCCTGCCCCTGCCCCTGCCCCAGCCCCAGCCCCAGCCCCAGCCCCAGCCCCATCACGCTCAGTCACTTTACCTTTATGAGATGTTTACCACAGTCTGAAATTATCTTATTTGCCTGTTGCTTGTGTTTCCCCCACGCCCAGAATAGAAACACCGTGAGTACAGGGACATGTCTTGCCCACCACGATGCCTCCATCACCTAACACAGTACTTAGCATACAGTAGTTCTCAGGAAATACTCGAATGAATAGAAGTGCTGCATTCATTTAACACATAGCAAACATTTTTTGTGTGTGTGTTTCTAGACCTTGGCATTTTTAAAGAGCACTGGTCAGTTTGTAAAATATCCCTCAATTTGACTTTGGTGTTTCCTCTGGATTAGATTCAGATTATGCATATTTGGTAGAAGCAGTGCCTCGTGTCAGAAGGCACATGTCTGTTTATTCCAGCATTGGGGATGCTAACTTTGATCACTTTGTGAAGCTGTGGCATATTCTAGGTTTCTTCAGTGTACTGTTGCTGCTTTTCCCTTTGTAATTAATAAGTAATTTGTGGGGAGATTTAGACTTTGTAAATATTTGATTTCTTATCAAACTTTCAGTCACAAGTTTTAGTATCCATTGACGGTTTCTTAGGTCCTTCTCTATCTATTAGCAGGCATTCTCTTGTAAGGAAAAGCTCTCCCTTCTCATCATTTATATATTGATCAGTATGGGTCATGGATTGTTATTTCATTGAGTTTTAATCTATTATTTTTTTTTGTTGCTTAAGCTGTCCAAACTTTGACTGGTGGGAGCCTCTTCAAACTGATTTCTTTTCAAGCTGTGTTCTTTTGCTATGTCCTTATCATTCCTTCAGTGCTTCCTTAATTTCTGGCAGGACATTTGCTTTTTAGAAATCATTTTTCTCTTGGTTTGGAGAAAGTACTTTTTTGCTTTTTTTGCCCCCCCGCAAGAAATATGGATGTAATACTTCCCTTTACAGAACATCACCATAACATCTGTACTCATTCATGATACCTAAAAATGTGACCTTAAGCAAGTCTTATTTTTTTTTTAAACTCACGTGATTTTTCTTGCTGTTTCTGTGAAATCTAAGAGGAGCAGCTTGTCTGTCTGTAGCTCAGGGACAGAATAGCATTGTGTGAGGTGGTCCACAATATTTATTGAATACTGCCAGTGCATAAAGCGTTCTACCTGGAGCTGGAGAGAATCACACAAGAGAGTAGAAGAGAGTATGTATCTGCTTTCAAGGATGGCGGGATTCAGTGGAGAAAGACAAGACTGTATTGCATATAGGAACAAATGAAGTTGAAAAGGTTAATTTTCACAACTAGCAGTCTTCTTTATCCTGCTCATGGGTAAAGATTACCATTTAATTTGTAGCAGTAGTGAGTCTTGAAAACTCGGTGCCATTTATGACCACTTCTTGTCAAGCTCACACTTGAGACAAGTCAAGGGCCGAAAAGTCCTGACCTGTAGATACAACAAGCCACTTGTAGATTTAGGTGGTTAATTACTTATAGAGACAGAGAAAAGAAGAAGAAGGCAAAGATACCAGCTTCCTGTAGTTCTTGTCTAGCACACCAAGAAGGGTGACACTGAAACTCACGGCTGATGACCGTGAGTCACAGGATTCCGGCTGCTGAGGAGCTAGATCCAGATGGCAGCTAAGTGGGTTTATGTTCTGGACCCTTATTTGAGGCCAGGTGGAGGCACACCTAGAAAGCCCCATGCATCACCAGAACGCAGGAGGCAATGAGGACCTGTCTCCCGTCAGCTACCAGGGAAGTAGGGAGGTGAGTGGGCACTGACATAGCATCCCTCTCTCTTGTGTTCCCAGAGGGTCATAAGGTGTTCTTCCAAGACAGACAAAGCATCTGTGCTTCAGGCCTTGCCTACGTGGCTTATTAGGTAAGTGTGGGCTGTCAGGGATTTGTGGCAGAGCTGTTCCTCTGTACTGCTTTGGACTTGTAGTGTGACTGATGTCTCCATATAACAGATAATCACATCGCCTCTCAATGTTACTCCCCAGCTGTTTTGCCTCCTGCTGTCCTGTCCCCTCTGTCGACAGATGCTGTTGTGTGGAATCAGGCTGTTCCTGGGGCCTGTTTTCTGTCTGCCTCCTCTTTATATCTGACATGTAAACATGGCTGGCATTGGTTTGAGAATCCTGGTTCAGGCTCTCCCTGTGTATATGTAGAGCCACTGGACTGCGGCAGATACTGCCTCATTGTTTGTAGATGGTTGTGTTTTTTGTTTATTTGTTTAAAAACAAATTTGTGGTATAATATACACATCAAATTTACCATTTTTGCTCTTATTTATTATTATTATTATTTTTTTGTGTGTGTGGAGGCGGGGTTTTGGTATGCTGCCCAGGCTGATCTTAAACTTTTGAGCTGAAGCGATCTGCCTGCCTTGGCCTTCCAAAGTGCTGGGATTACAGTTGTGATCCACCACACCAATTTTAGCCATTTCTAAGTGTACAGCTTAGTGGCATTAGGCACATTCACATTGCTGTGCAACCATTACCACCATCCATCTCCAGAACTTCTTCCCAAACTGAGACTCCGTGCTAAGTTATTAAAAAACCCCAAGTCCTCGTTTCCTCGTCCCCCCAGATCCTGGTGACCACCATTCTTTTGGTGCCCAAATTTGGACCTCATATAAGTGGATCCATACAATATTTGCCTACTTAGGACTGGCTTATTTCACTTAATGTAATGTCCTCAAGATTTATCCATGTTGTTGCATGTATGAAAATTTCCTTCCTTTTTCAGGCCGAATAATGTTTTATTGTATGGGTATATCACATTTTGTTTACCCATTCATCTGTTGTTGGACAGTTGGGTTGCTTCTGCCTTTTGGTGATTATCAATAATGCCACTAGGAACACGAGTATTGAAACATTTGTTTGAGTTCTTACTTTCAATTCTTTTGGGTATGTACTCAGAAGTGGAATTGCTGGAAGGACTGAAATCTTAGTTTTTGGTGAATTTGCATTGTTACTTAATGTTAATAGCTGTATCACCATATTATATGGGCCTTATGAGGCCAAAGGGATGACTGGAATTTTAAAATTAAATTTCTTTTTTTTCTTTCTTTTCTTTTTTTTTCTTTTTTTTTTTTTTTTTTTGAGATCCAGTCTCACTCTGTCACCCAAGCTGGAGTGTAGTGGTGCGACTGTGGCTTATTGCAGCCTCAATCTCCTGGGCTCAAGTGATCCTCCTGTCTCAGACTCCTGAGTAACTGGGACCACAGGCATGCACCACCATGCCCAGCTGATTTTTTTTTTTGTAGCTATGGGGTCTTGCCATGCTGCTCAGGTTGGTCTTGAGCTCCTGGGCTCCAGCAGTCCTTCTGCCTTGGCCTCCCAAAGTGCTGGGATTACAGGTGTGAGTCACTGTGCTCTGCCTAAATTTTATTTTTTAAAAGTAGTATTTATTATTTCCCTCCTTGATTGTAGAAAATTTAAAAAAGTACGTAGAAAAAATTACCCATAATCCTACCACACAGAGCAATGCTTGTTTTTCAAATTTTACAATACTATTTTAATATTAATATGAACATTAATACTCTAATGGTATATCTGTATATGATTATATACAATGTATAACTTAAAGAAAATTTGATAATATATTAATATGTCCCTGGGTCAGACACATTAATCAAGTTTCTATGGTGGGGATTTACCAAAATGCAGGTTGTTTTGTTTTGTTTTGTTTTGAGATGGAGTCTCACCCTGTCGCCCAGGCTGGAGTGCAATGGCGCGATCTCAGCTCACTGCAGCCTCTGCCTCCTGGGTTTAAATGATTCTCCTGCCTCAGCCTCCTGAGTAGCTGAGATTACAGACTCCTGACACCACGCCCAGCTAATTTTTGTATTTTTAGTAGACACAGGGTTTCGTCATGTTGGCCAGGCTGGTCTCGAACTCCTGACCTTGTGATCCCCCCGCCTCGGCCTCCGAAAGTGCTGGGATTATAGGCATGAGCCACCGCACCTGGCCCATAATGCATGTATTTATTCATCCACTTACTTACTGTTTCATTTTCTCTCAGATATGTTATCTGTGTTTACATATATACCTGTGGATGTATATTTCTTTCATAATTGGGACCATGCTGTAAATATGACTTTATAATTTTTTTGTCTTATTATAAAAGTGTTGCCTCTAAACAATCTTCTAAAACGTGATTATTAATTACCACAGGTAATACAAGGTACATCAATTCCACAATTTATTTAATCATGACAGTACTAATTATACTAGCATTAATTGAGTGCTTAGATTTAGATTTTGGTTCTTTAGGTTTTTTCTTTTAATTTTTAAAAAAACTCATACATAGTATTTTGTTTGCATGTCTGTGGGGGCATTTCCTTATTTCTAAAAGTCAACTTTATGAGACAAAGGAATGAAACTTTTGATACTTACTGAGTAGGCAGGAACTGAATGTTATTTTTCAGGTGTATGTGATTAACTTAATATGGGTCTGAGAATCAGCATTCTGCTCACTGTCTTCACTAATTCTCTAAGAAAATATTAAGCATCTACTGAGAACCATATTACATTATGTAGATATTACAAAGATACATAAGACATGGCCTCTGATTTGTGGAGCGCTAAATTATAATTGTGAAAATGAGAAGTATGGGGCTGAGCATCCCTGATCTGAAAATCTGAAATCAGAAATGCTCCAAAATCTGAAACCTTTCAAAAATGTTTGCCCCCCCAATACACACACACCCCAGCACCCAAAATCTGAAACCTTTTGAATGGCAACATGATGCCACAAGTGGAAAATTGCACACCTGACACTTTTGCTTTCTGATGGTTCACTGTACACACATTTGTTTCATGCACAAAATAATTAAACTAATGTATAAAATTACCTTCAGGTTATGTGTATAAGGTGAATGTGAAACATAAATGAATTTCATGTTTAAACTGGGGCCCCATCCCCAAGCGTGTGAGCAAATCTTCCAAAATCCAAAAAAATTTGAAATCCAAAACACTTCTGGTACCAAGCATTTTGGATAAGGGAGACTCAGCCTGTTGTATGTACATTATCATTTAAGGCAGCATGTGATACATACTATGTTGTACAGAAGTAGCTGCTAAAATCAAATAAAAAAGAGTGTGCAATAAGATGTGCAAGGTGGAAGAGGTGACTTTTGGCCTGGGTGATCTGGGACAGTTTCATGGAGAGAGAGATTGAGTACTAGGTCTTTTGGTTGGGTGGTTCTTGCAAATAGAACATTTCTGGCAGTGGGGAAGGCAGTAGGAAAGTCCTCTAGGTGAAAAAGTACAGGATTTATTTGGGTCTTGGCAAATGAATTTACTCAAAGACAGGGAGGATAGTCCAGACGAGGCTTGGGCCACTTGCAGCCTAAGAGGTCTATGTCGTGTAGGGACCTGAATACCAAGCTGGGGGTACCAGATTTTTTTTTTAATTCCCCAATTGAAAACTTTTAATTAAAAAGTAAACTTTAATGTCAAAAACGCAAACTTTGGAGAGGGCAGAAGGATCACACACAAGGGTGTCACTTCACACTTGGAGGGTTGCACAGCAGCCAGAGGTGCTCCTCACTTCCCAGACGGGGCTGTGGCCAGGCAGAGGCGCTCTTCACTCCCTATACAGTTGGCAGGGGGCCGGGCAGAGGCGCTCCTCACTTCCCAGATGGTGGGGTGGCCTGCAGAGGTGCTCCTCACTTCCCCGAAGGGGCGGCAGCTGGGAAGAGGCGCTCCTCACTTCCAAGACGGTTGGGGGGCCGGGCAGAGGCGCTGCTCTCTTCCCAGACGGTTGCGGGGCTGGGCAGAAGCGCTCCTCTCTTCTCAGACGGTGGGGTGGCCAGGCAGAGGCGCTCCTAACTTCCCAGACGGTTGTGGGGCCGGGCAGAGGCGCTCCTCACTTCCCAGACGGTTGGGGGGCCGGGCAGAGGTGCTCCTCTCTTCCCAGACGGTGGGGCGGCCGGGCAGAGGCGGGGGTACCAGATTTTGGGGTAGTAGGCTCGCCTGATCAAAGTGACCCCGAAGATTAATATGCTGGAGATGTGGGAACTAGATGGGAATGGGAAAAGACTGAATCAGTGAGATCAGCTGTGTTGGTTCTGTGTAGTGGGGTATTGGATTGGAAAGGGAGTTGTAGAAGCAAGTCTGGTGCTGTCACCCCGCCCCACATCCTCCCCGAGACGGTTTTGAACGTGCTGACACTGTCAGTCAGAGGAAAGCTTTTAAAGGTTTTCGTATTCCCTGCCTACCTGGCACTGAGTAGGTATGAAATCATTGTTGAAAGAATGAGTGAACCAGCAATATAATTTTGTGCCTGAAGGTGCAGAGAGAGGGAGGATTCAGAGTTGACCCTGAGTCTTTGGAGGCAGGGTAACTGAATGAACATAATTTTAGTGTATGGATATTGGAGAAGAGCAGAGGAAGATTGGCTCTGAGGAGGGATAGGGTAAGAATTTTGGGTTTGAACAGGTTTATACAGTCTTGCTCAATGTTGAGGGATATTTGTGTTTACAAACTTTATTTTAATATGTTACTGTTGAGAATATAATTTTCTAATTCCAGTAATGGAAAAAGATCTGAGTATTCTGATCTCCAGAGTGGTGTCAAAGAGATGATGGAAGGATCTGTATTTATAGTCAACTTACTTGATGAGAATGTGTATTTACAGCAGTTCTTGGTGGTTTGGGATCCTTAGATCTCATTTCTCACGTGACTTCTGGTCATTTAGCCCTTTCACCCATAATTCACCATCCATCTAAACAACGGAAGGAGCAAGCAGGAGTGGAATTCAAATATGCAGATTTAACAAAAGCTTATTTTCGGTTATTCTTACCTTTTTCAAGGTAGCATTGGTCTACATTAACACCAATAACAGAAAGTTAACTGAATTTTACATGCTGTTTGTCCCACCTGTCATTAGATACATTGAAGGACTGACTGCTGACCATCAGATGTATGTTTTTAAATTAGTTTAAAATAATGTTATGTATTTAATTAAAAAATAGTGTTGTGGGGGCACATATGCCAGTAGGATGCTCTTTGAGCATATTCATAAAAGTGTAAAATATTAAGAGATGACATACTTATTTCTAAAGAGTTTTGAAGCATTCTGTGAAAGTCAGCTTCAATAGGGAACATTACCTGCATTAATATATTTATTAGGCAGTTCACTTCTGTGAATTGTGTGTTTTTATACTTCATTTTTTCCAGCTACTCCTTTAGTGTTTTTTTCAGAAGTTTGAGTTATTTATGGATTAGCCTAATAGCTCATTCTTATAATTACTGCAATTTTTAAAACCATCTATTACAAACCAAAGTCTTCACCAAAGCAAAGGCTGTATAAATCTGATTGGGAAATGGTTCTAAGTGAGAATTGAGCCCTTCTCTAAGTGCGGAAGTTTTCTGTTGTGCATTTTCCTAGTGCTGGTTTAAGTCCAAGCTCACCATGTATATGCTTTTGAAACGAGCCAGTTAGGGCATGTTTAACTATCAGTAGGCTTAAACAAATGTATTTTCTCATGTTGGAATTTGGACTTAGGACTTTGGAAGGTGGAAAATTCAAATGCAAGTGAAAGATTTCTATAACTGGGCTCCATACTTAACAGCCAGTCCTGTCTCAAACTTAATCTGGTAATGTTTATTGAGCTGGTAACGTTTATGGAGTATAAATGAGATAGGCTATCTTTTCTGTAGGACATTGGTTATCTTCACTGGAGGACTTTTGAAATTGAAAGAAAGCAAGAGTAACATAAATTTGATACTCAGCTAGAGAAGAAGATGTATTTATATTTAACTTGTCCTCATGATATAAAGACTTGCTTTGTGTCTTTAAAAAAGTGGTTGCTGTTTTTACTACAGTGTTAATATCTTAAAGCCAGTACATAGATTCATTTCCTCTTTGTTTTCCAAATTCAAAATGAGGAGACATTTATTTCTGTGTTTCCTACTACTACTTGAAAAAATGTTGAATATTAAAAATAAAAAATATCAGAAGAATAAACAACAAGAGCTAAAGTTCTCATTTATTTGTATGTTACCTGCTCCTGGATTACCTATTGCAAATTAGGATGTTTTTGGTTAACTTTGATGGGTTTTGAGATTGTCACTTCTTTCCATTTAATCTTTGTATGCTTAGAAACTGCCAGTTTAGTATGATATCAGGTGAAAAGAAAATGGTTAGAAATATAAATAAAATCCTTCCTTCCTTCCTTCTTTCTTTTTCTCTTTCTTTCTTTCCTTCTTTCTCTCTTTCTCTCTCTTTCTTCTTTCTCTCTCCTTCCTTCCTTCCTTCCTTCCTTTCCTTTCCTTTCCTTTCCTTTCCTTTCCTTTCCTTTCCTTTCCTTTCCTTCTTTCCTTCTTTCTTTCTTTCCTTTCTTTCTTTTCTCCCTTCCCTTCCCTCCCCTCCCCTCCCCTCCCCTCCCCTCCCCTCCCCTCCCCTCCCCTCCCCTCCCCTCCCTTCCCTTCCCTTCCCTCTTTTCTCTTTTCTTCTCTTTTCTTCTCTTTTCTTCCCTCTGTGGCCCAGGCTGGAGTACACTTGGCTCGCTGCAGACTCCCTGCGTCCGGCTCCCGTGATTCTCCTGCCCTGGCCTGCGGGCTGCCTGGGATTGCCGGCACGCCACCACCCCTCCCTGATTTTTCTCCTTTGGCTGGAGGCGCGGTTTCGCCATGTCGGCCAGGCTGGTCTCCAGCTCCTGACCTCGAGTGCTCTGCCCGCCTCGGCCTCCCGAGGTGCTGGGACTGCAGACGGCGTCTCGCGCACTCGGTGCTCGGTGTTGCCCGGGCTGGAGTGCGGTGGCGTGGTCTTGGCTCGCTGCAGCCTCCGCCTCCCAGCCGCCTGCCTTGGCCTCCCAGGGTGCTGGGATTGCAGCCTCTGCCCGGCCGCTGCCCCGTCTGGGAGGTGGGAAGCGTCTCTGCCTGGCCGCCCATCGTCTGGGTTGTGAGGAGCTCCTCTGCCCGGCCGCCCCGTCTGGGAGGTGAGGAGCGCCTCTGCCCAGTCGCCACCCCGTCTAGGAAGTGAGGAACGTCTCTGCCCGGCCGCCCATCGTCTGGGATGTGAGGAGCGACTCTGCCCGGCCGCCACCCCGTCTGGGAAGTGAGGAGCGCCTCTGCCGGGCCGCCCCGTCTGGGAAGAGGTGAGGAGAGTCTCTGCCCCGCCGCCCCGTCTGGGAAGTGAGGAGCGCCTCTGCCCGGTAGCCCATCGTCTGGGATGTGAGGAGCGCCACTGCCCAGCCGCCCCGCCTGGGATGTGAGGAGCCCCTCTGCCTGGCCGCCCCTTCTGGGATGTGAGGAGCGCCTCTGCCCGGCCACCCATCGTCTGGGAAGTGAGGAGCGCCTCTGCCCGGCCGCCCATCGTCTGGGAAGTGAGGAGCGCCTCTGCCTGCCGCCCCACCGTCTGGGATTTGAGGAGCGCCTCTGCCTGGCCGCCCCGTCTGGGAAGTGAGGAGCGCCTCTGCCTGGCCGCCCCGTCTGGGAAGTGAGGAGCGCCTCTGCCCGGCCACCCCGTCTGGGAAGAAGTGAGGAGCGCCTCTGCCTGGCTGCCCATCGTCTGGGATGTGAGGAGCGCCTCTGCCCGGCCGCCCCGTCTGGGAAGTGAGGAGCGCCTCTGCCCGGCCGCCCCGTCTGGGAAGTGAGGAGCGCCTCTGCCCGGCCGCCCCATCTGGGAAGTGAGGATCGCCTCTGCCTGGCCGCCCCTTTTGGGATGTGAGGAGTGCCTCTGCCCGGCCGCCCCATCTGGGAAGTGAGCGCCTCTGCCCGGCCGCCCCGTCTGGGAAGTGAGGAGCGCCTCTGCCCGGCCGCCCCGTCTGGGAAGAAGTGAGGAGCGCCTCTGCCCGGCTGCCGCGTCTGGGAGGATGTGAGGAGCGCCTCTGCCCGGCCGCCCATCGTCTGGGAAGTGAGGAGCGCCTCTGCCCGGCCGCCCATCGTCTGGGAAGTGAGGAGTGCCTCTGCCCGGCCGCCCCGTCTGGGAAGTGAGGGGCGCCTCTGCCCGGCCGCCCCGTCTGGGAGGTGAGGAGTGCCTCTGCCTGGCCGCCCCTTCTGGGATGTGAGGAGCGCCTCTGCCCGGCCGCCCCATCTGGGAAGTGAGGAGCGCCTCTGCCCGGCCGCCCCGTCTGGGAAGTGAGGAGCGCCTCTGCCCAGCTGCCGCGTCTGGGAGGATGTGAGGAGCGCCTCTGCCCGGCCACCCCGTCTGGGAAGTGAGGAGCACCTCTGCCCGGCCGCCCCATCTGGGATGTGAGGAGCGCCTCTGCCCGGCCGCCCCGTCTGGGAAGTGAGGAGCACCTCTGCCCGGCCGCCCCGTCTGGGAAGTGAGGAGTGCCTCTGCCCGGCTGCCGCGTCTGGGAGGATGTGAGGAGCGCCTCTGCCCGGCCACCCCGTCTGGGAAGTGAGGAGCGCCTCTGCCCGGCCGCCCCGTCTGGGAAGTGAGGAGCGCCTCTGCCCGGCCGCCCCTTCTGGGATGTGAGGAGCGCCTCTGCCCGGCCGCCCCGTCTGGGAAGTGAGGAGCGCCTCTGCCCGGCCGCCCCGTCTGGGAAGTGAGGAGCGCCTCTGCCCGGCTGCCCCGTCTGGGAAGTGAGGAGCGCCTCTGCCCGGCCACCCATCGTCTGGGATGTGAGGAGCGCCTCTGCCCGGCCACCCCATCCGGGAAGTGAGGAGCCCCTCTGCCCGGCTGCCACCCCATCTAGGAAGTGAGGAGCATTTCTGCCCGGCCGCCCCGTCTGGGAAGAAGTGAGGAGTGCCTCTGCCCGGCCGCCCCGTCTGGGAAGTGAGGAGCGCCTCTGCCCGGCCGCCCCGTGTGGAAAGTGAGGATCGCCTCTGCCCAGCCGCCCCATCTGGGAAGTGAGGAACGCCTCTGCCCAGCCGCCCAGTCTGGGAAGTGAGGAGTGCCTCTGCCCGGCCGCCCCGTCTGGGACGTGAGGAGCGCCTCTGCCCGGCCGCCCCTTCTGGGACGTGAGGAGCGCCTCTGCCCGGCCGCCCCGTCTGGGAAGTGAGGAGCGCCTCTGCCCGGCCGCCCCGTCTGGGAAGTGAGGAGCGCCTCTGCTTGGCCGCCCCGTCTGGAAAGTGAGCGCCTCTGCCCGGCCGCCCCGTCTGGGAAGTGAGGAGCGCCTCTGCCCCGCTGCCCCGTCTGGGAAGTGAGGAGCGCCTCTGCGCGACCGCCCCGTCTGGGAAGTGAGGAGCGCCTCTGCCTGGCCGCCCCTTCTGGAATGTGAGGTGCACCTCTGCCCGGCCGCCCCGTCTGGGAAGTGAGGAGCGCCTCTGCCTGGCCACCCATCGTCTGGGATGTGAGGAGTGCCTCTGCCCGGCCACCCTGTCCGGGAAGTGAGGAGCCCGTCTGCCCGGCCGCCACCCCGTCTAGGAAGTGAGGAGCGTCTCTGCCCGGCCGCCCCGTCTGGGAAGTGAGGAGCACCTCTGCCTGGCCACCCTGTCTGGGATGTGGGGAGCGCCTCTGCCTGGCCGCCCCATCTGGGAGGTCTACCACAGAGGCCAGAAGCAATGTGGGGGCTGGACGTGGTGGCTTACGCCTGTAGTCCCAGTACTCTGGGAGGCCGAGGCGGGTTGATCACTTGAGGCTAGGAGTTCGAGACCAGCCTGGCCAACATGGTGAAACATATGAAAAATACAACAGACAAACCAACCAACCAACCAAGCGACAACAAAACAGGTCTACCCTGTAGTCATACTCTAATTTTTTCTATTTTCCTCCCTTTCTGATCCTTTATCCCACTTTCTTTTTCTTCCTCTTCCTTCTCCTTCTTCTTTGTCAAATAGAGGATTGAGTTATTATCATTGATCCATACAAAGTCCCTCTCTCATTTATTTTCTTTAATTCCCACCCCCCATTTCTATTCCCCGTCTTCCCATGTGCAACCTCCCTAATATGTTTGATATACATCTTTTTGTTTGTATGTACTTTTAGAAAATGTTTATTGTTTTGTGTGCAAAAAAAAATTATTTAAAAAAATACATAAAGTCATAGCACAAAAAAAAGAAATATAAATAAAATCTTTAGTTGATAGTATTGTACCAATGTTAATTTTTTAGTTTAGAAACTTACATTATGGCTATATAATGTATATATACCTTAGAGGAAGCTGGGTAAAGGGTATATGGGAACTGAACTGTTTTCACAGTTCTTCTGTTATCTGAAAATTATTTCAAAATACGCTAAAAAATGATTAGACTAACTCAACAGCTCAGAGTTATTAATGTATATTGTAAAACCAGAAACAAGTGATTTGTGTGTGTCTAGGGAATGGACAGAGATTCTCTTCTATTTGGATGATTGAAATCCTTGTTCATTTTCATTGACCTGAAAAATTGAGAGTTGTTGCTGTATCTCATGAGGATGAAGATGCTGTTGGAGTATGTTTAGTAAATGCAGACTTCTTTTACTTTTTCTGTGTTATGAATATATGCATAAATACATGACAGATACCAATTTGCAAACATACATGCAGTATGTGCTTCTAAATGAGGTGATTGGCTTTCTAAAAATACCACAGAATTTCATTTTAGCTTGTTACACATTTGTTTCCTTGATGAGATGGTGGCAATCATTTGCCTTTTGAGAATAAATTAGATTCTTTTATTTTGGAAACACCAGCACGTGATCTGGGGCTTCATGTATAAATTGAGTGATCAGACTTTCTAATTCTGAGTTGAATCTAAATTTAAGAAATGAGTTTTTTAAAAAATAAGTGAACTGGCTCTGAATTTATTTCCAAAGAATATTACAGATCTTTGTGTGGTTCCTGCATCATTGGACTAAGTCTAATATTTGCAGATTTCAACTTTAAAGGATATTACTTGTGTCCTTGATTTATGTTTATTATAAGTTATTAGTGCTATCTGTATTAACAGAGATGGGAGACTCCAAGGTTTTTCAGCAGTTGCTTTCCCTAGGCCCATGCTGTAGCTGAGTGTGGACATTCACCTGGACATTTGGGCTGCATTTCCAGTCTTCACTGGTTCTACCCCATTTTACCCTCTCGGAACTCACTCTTTTTGTTCTACAGCAGCACTGTTATTAGAGCTTTCTGTGATGATGGAAATGTTATATATCTGCACTGTCCAATGTGTTAGTCACTAGCCACATGTAGCAGTCAAACACTTGAAACGTAGCTAGTGTGACTGAAGAACTGAATTTTAAATCTTACTTAATTTTAAAGAATAAATTTAGATAGCCACATGTGGCTAGAGGCTTCTGTATTAGGCAGCACAGATTGAGGGCTACCATTGCTAATTCCTTGAATGGTCTACCTGGAATGCCAATTTAAGTGTGAAAGGAGGGAATGGACACAGACATTTACAGTATAACTGAATTGTCTGTTGTTCTCATATAAAATTATCTTTATAAGCATTTTAATTGACTTGGTGTGGAAGTGATGTTACCATGCTGATTCCTTGCTTTTGGGTTGCCTTTTGTGAGAGGTACTCTTTGGGTACCACTTTAAAACCTGCCTTTTTTCACATAAATTTTTTCATGTCAGTAAACAGACTTCTGTCTCGTTTTTAATGACTGTATAGGATTCTATTTTATAGACTACTTTATGACTATACTTTATGACTTTATACTACTTTATGACTATATTTTATGACTATAGTATTCTATTTTATAGACTGTGTAGTATTCTATTTTATAGACTGTATAGTATTCTATTTTATAGTGTTCCACCATGCACTAGCTGGGAGCCTTGGGCCTAGTGCCTATCTTCCTTCTCTGTAAAATGGGACAGTAAAAATGTCTACCTTGTAGAATTGTTTTGGGTGTAAAATGAAATAAGATAAAGTGCTTGGTACAAAGTAAATGTGCTCAATATTAGTTATTATTAATAATATTGTTAGGTAAAGGTCATTTCTTGTGAGATAACATGGGTCTACATCTCATGGATTTTATAGAATAAAACAGACACTTTAAAAGTTGGGACAGGTTAAACCTCTCTGGAATGCAGATCTGAAAGCAGCTGACTTCCCAGGGTGGCCTCCGCCATAGAAGTCACTTTGTGAGAGCACACCTTACTGCTGCTGCCTGGAGCAGTGTCTTTGGGAGCTGGGTAGGGTTGTCAGCGTGTGCCCATGTCAGTGTCTGTTCCCCTTAGAGACTTGCAGGTCTGCAGTTAAACAAAAGTAATTTTCCTAAACCTGAAAAAGGCGTGTCTGAATTACTGGATGTGAAATATTTCATTTAACAAAACTGACTCTCATGGGACCTCTAATTTTGCCTATACTCCTAATGAGGCACAAGAAGCAGTCACTTTTTGATGGGGTTGTTTGTTTTTTTCTTGTAAATTTGTTTGAGTTCATTGTAGATTCTGGATATTAGCCCTTTGTCAGTTGAGTAGGTTGCAAAAATTTTCTCCCATTCTGTAGGTTGCCTGTTCACTCTGATGGTAGTTTCTTTTGCTGTGCAGAAGCTCTTTAGTTTAATTAGATCACATACATACTGCCCCTCTCCCACACCTCTTTAAAAACTTTGGAGTGTAAATGCTGGCTTAAGGTGTTTGGCTCATACTTGGAAGGCTGTTAGAAACGAGTTAAAATTCTCTGAAGAATGATTTAGGTGCATATGCTAGGAAACTTCTGAAAGATTGGATAGAGTCTGCAGCTGATTACAATTGAGGCTGTGGAGTCTTTCTGCCTGGAGGTCGTTAGAACAACGAGAACTGCTTATTTGGGAAATCAGCTTTGTAGTGGAAAAACACCTGCCCAGAAATCTGGAGACCTGGCATAATGTGTGCTTAGTCTTTAGCTGCATGACCTTCGGTGAGTCTTGTTCAGTTTTCTGGGCTTCAAGTTCCATCCTCAGCTTTAGTGTTAATTTATGGACTGTGTCCCAGTGTTTTTCATTTGCAGAAACTGCTTTGCACTAAAATAGAATAATCATAATCTTTTTCTAATTTGCAGGGGGAAAAAAGCATTTTCAGCCGAACTGGTAGGCTTTTGTTAGTTTTTCTAATGTAAAATTATCTTAAACTTTTTTGCCACTCTTTATCTGCTACCAAGTGCTCATGTTGTTATTCTCATGTATGTGGTACATGGCGGTTGTCATTTTATACTCTGTTGAGATGTCACAGGCACACCTCTGCTAGTGAAACCATTCCCAGGTTGGACTGTTCACATCCCCATTTCGTGGTGTTTTTGGAGTGCTCTCCAGAGACACAGTGACTCCTCCTGGGGGTGTCAGCACCTGGGTGACACCCTGGGGCATTGACTGCTCCACAGCCTGGCCCCAGGCATCAGGGCAGGCTGCTGTGGGGTGGGCGGTGTGGCATAGGAGTGCCCTTCCAACTTGGGAATAAGATAGAAGCTTTCTGATGTGGAGAGTCCTAAATCAGAGATAGATCTTCAAAGGGGCTGCAGAGTTCCTTTTCCTTGGGTTTCCTTAACCAGTGCTCGGAGGTACCAGAGGAAGTGAGGCTGGGAGGGTGGGGCTGGGCCTAGTGAGCAAGGTCTCTGTACTTCCACTGCTCACTTCTGAGATCTTTTTTTTTGTTTGTTTGTTTTTTTTTTTTTTTTTTTGAGACGGGGTCTCGCTCTTTCGCCCAGCCTGGAGTGCAGTGGCGCAATCTCGGCTCACTGCAAGCTCCGCCTCCTGGGTTCACGCCATTCTCCTGCCTCAGCCCCCCGAGTAGCTGGGACTACAGGCGCCCGCCACCGCGCCCGGCTAATTTTTTGTATTTTTAGTAGAGACGGGGTTTCACCGTGTTAACCAGGATGGTCTGGATCTCCTGACCTCGTGATCCGCCCGCCTCGGACTCCCAAAGTGCTGGGATTACAGGCATGAGCCACCGCGCGCGACCCCACTTCTGAGATCTTACCACTATTTGGCTTCAGAAGTTGTTCAGTTTCTCCACTTTTCTGGTGTACAGGAAGGAGCAGCAGTAACCTGCCTATTACTCCGAGGAACTTCATGGTGATTTACATCGTGGAGATCTGTCCTGCTTGCTCTGTGGAAGTAATCTAGGGTCAAACATTCAAAAAGCAGTCTGGACTGATAAATATTCAGGCCGAAATGACCTTGCAGTAGACTGTGGACAGCATTCATTAAGAGTGTGTGAGGTGCTGGTGACTGTGCCCGTCCTGATTTCTACTTCTGGGTGAGCATCTGCGGGACAGGAACAGAGCAGGACGGTGAGGCTTGAGGTCCCACCTGTGACCTTGGACCGTATTTCCTCTTGCCAGAGGCATCTGCCAAACTATTAAGGGCATGAACAGTGTTTGGTTTCAGTGATGGATTTGTTACCACATTTACAAAGCTCCACACAGTTTAGGGAAGTTGTGGTCTTAGGAAAGACTTAAAACAGCTGTTTTTGTAATCCCCGAGAACTTGGATTCTTGCTTTCAGAAGACACAGAAGAAATTCCAGTCAACTTTTTATGGGTAGGAGTCATTAGAATATAAATTAAGAGAATACACTCTTGGCTTAATATATCCTTTTTGAGAAAACTACTCCATTGAGGCTCTTCCCTATTTAAGTTTATCTTGCCTAAGATTATCATAGGATTTTTATTAGTGTGCTGAGCCAGCCACTTAAGTGAGCTGAAGATACATACAAATTTGCAATGGAAAAGTTTCTGAGATTAAGCCTACTAATATTCTGCTTAATGTTTCTTGTTTCTTGTTCTGCACATTATCTAAATATATGTGAATATTTTGTAAATTGGACCTCATAAATTTTAATTTCTAATCAATATTTTTATTAGAGGTGACCAAATATCTTAATAAAGTGTATTTGAATGAAGACTCATTTAACTCCCAATTTTGTAAACCACTTTTAAGCACATTTAAAAAGGCGACCTGTTTATTCTCTGCATTAGAATTAATTACCTGGATGACTATTTAAATATTCAGGGATCAGATGGGAGGACATGCATTTTTTAGTAAGCCTTAAAGTTTGAGAATCACTGACTGCTTTAGTTCATACAGGCTTCACAGTAACCCCAGAGTTTCACGGTGAGGGTATGAGCTTGAGAGTACCCTCAAGCATATACATATGCATATACATATACAGTGAATTGTTTGTTAGACATATCCATGTATCCCTCATCCATTTTTTTTTTTTTTTTTTTTTTTAAGACGGAGTCTCACATTGTTGCTCAGGCTGGAGTGCAGTGGGGCCATCTTGGCTCACTACAAGCTCCGCCTCCCGGGTTCACGCCATTCTCCTGCCTCAGCCTCCCGAGTAGCTGAGACTACAGGCGCCCACCACCATGCCCGGCTAATTTTTTGTATTTTTAGTAGAGACAGGGTTTCACTGTGTTAGCCAGGATGGTCTTGATCTCCTGACACCGTGATCCGCCCGCCTCAGCCTCCCAAAGTGCTAGGATTACAGGCGTGAGCCACTGCACCCAGCCAGGATAAAACTCTTAAAACCTGTTCATTATTGATTGTCTGTTAGGTTATTTTACTTGCTGTTCTTTGAAATGGTTTTAAGAGGGCTGGATTTCTTTTCTTGACTTTTCCACGTAGACTGTGTGTCCCTTCAAAGCAGGGACTATACGGATCATGTTGGTAGTACCACCGCCCAGCCCAGTGCTGGGATACAGAAGCAACGTGATACCCGTGTAGTGGCTGACGGATGAGAGGTGACCTGGACATTGTATCAGCTGATGCTTCTTTGTTATTTAACTTGGACTCTCAAGAGACCGCTCCTTCCTTTCTGTTTCAGTTGTGGCCACACTAGTTCTTGCCTTGATTTACTGAGCCTGGATTAGTTGTCTTCCTTGCCTTTATCTCTTTGCTTTTAGGTCCATCTTTCACAATCCTTCCAGGCTAGTTGTCCATCCACACTCCTTTGAACAAGTCACTTTCCTTCTCAGTGACCTTCACTGACCTTCCCTTGTATGTGAGTTTCTCCATGAACTCACCTCCACCTGCCTTTCTAAATATCTCATACTGACCTTTCCAACCAAGTCTGGCTGTTGGTGACAGGTGCTTTCATCCTCCCTACAGTTTTAACGTGAGGCTTCAGCTTGGGAGGAGGACTGGGGCACAGTAGAGATGCTGTAACTGTTCCCATGGCATGGGAAGCTGGGGCACAGGGTGGAGGCCCTGGGCCTTGTGGCACTTGTGTCTGTGAGGCACAGTGAAAACCAAGAAGGGTGATCAGAGCCAGGGCAGGAACCAGGAGAAACATCCACAGAAGTCAGAGGAGGAAAGAACTTCAAGATGAAGACGATGATCAGCAATTCTGAGTTCTTAAGCAAGTCCATGAAGACTGAGCAAGTTTCATTGCATTTGATGAGTGATTGATGGCAGTCTGGTGTGTTTCTGAAAGATTTCAATGGGGACAGAAGCTGAATTGCTGACATTCAAGGTTACAAAGGATGCAGCAACAAGGGCAGACCACTCTTGTGTGAGACTGGGGTGTGAAAAGGCAGGTACTGTGTTTTATATTTACATTTTCCTGCAACTGGCAGATGCATATGTGCTTTGAAGGCTCAGAGGATGAAGCCCAAGTTAGAGGGAGAGATTCAAAATAATGAAAGGAGTCACTCTGGAGAAGGAGGGAAAGGATGGGGGAACTCCAGGGGTCCCATTAACCCTGACAGTGAGGAAGGAGAGGAGGGGACGGCAGGGAGGAGTGGCTGCATTCAGGTGGCTTCATTTTTTTCTGTCGATTAGGAGAGGAATTTCATGCGTTAGCAGTGCACATGGGCCAGCCCGAATTGTTTCTGCAAAGATTACTCTTCCAAAAGTCAGTCTTCTGTGGTCTTAGTCCTGTGAATCCTTAGACGATTTACTCTGAGTCCTGGGATCAGCCTCGGGCCTTCCAGGGTGTGTGGAGGTCATGCATGAAGTGTGGCTCAGCCATCTCTGGCCTTTCTCTCACTCTTGGCCCTCTCAGACTCTCTGTTCCACTTGTCATTCTTTGAGCACTCCCTACATTGTTTCCCGATTACGTGCCTTTGCTCACTCTGGCTTGTACTTTTGCTGGGCATCAGGCCTTCCTGCCCCACCTTCCTCCTTTGTGTCTGTTCTGTGTCAGTTAACTGTGTATCCCATTTCATAGAGAACTATTGCTTACAGTTGTGTTCATTTTTTTTTTTTTTTTTGAGACGGAGTTTCACTCTTGTTGCCCAGGCTAGAGTACAATGGCGTGATCTCAGCTCACTGCAACCTCCACCTCCTGGGTTCAAGCGATTCTCCTGCCTCAGCCTCCCGAGCAGCTGGCATTACAGGTGCCTGCCACCACACCTGGCTAATTTTTGTATTTTTGTAGAGACAGGGTTTCACCATGTTGGCCAGGCTGGTCTCAAACTCTTGACTTCAGGTTATCCACCTGCCTCAGCCTCCCAAAGTGCTGGGATTATAGGTGTGAGGCACCATGCCTGGCCAGTTGTGGTTTTTATTCATGCTCTTATTTCCTCTGCTAGATTGTAAACTGAAAGGATTTTAAAATCCAGGGATAATTTTAAATGTAATAAAATGTAGTAAGAAAACTTAATGAAGTATCAGAAGATAAGCCTGAGTCAGGCAGACTTGAGTTTGAATCCTGGCCCTGCTTCTTCCTGGTGCGGTTTTGGCTGATTGCATCCTGTCTCTTCATTCACCTAATTAATTTACAGAGTGGGGATAATGAAACCTAATTCTTAGGGCTGTTAGGAGAATAAATGAGACAAAGCCTGTAAAGCATTTGACCTAGGCCTGACTCCGTTGTAGGTTCTTAGTAGACCATGCTGCAGCTGTCAGCAATGGATTCCTTGCCACCCAGCCGTGTTGGGTTGAGCGCCTGGATGGATGGTGAGTGATGGAGGAGTGTGCTCACCTCCCACCCCACTTATGTTGAGGGCAAGGATGGTATACTTTACTTTGTATTTCTAACATGGGTCTATATATATAGTAAAGAGGAACGGCATACCTCTTATAACTGGGTCCACTTATACATGGATTTTCTTATGCCTCTGCTCCCCTGGAGACAGCAAAACCAACCCCTCTTCTTTCTCATCTGCCTTCAACCTGAGGATGCCTAGGATGAAGACCTTTATAATGATCCACTTTCACTTAATGAATAGTAAATCTATTTTCCCTTCCTTATGATTTTTCTTAATAGCAGTTTCTTTTCAGTAGCTTGCTTTGTTGTATGAATATAGTATATACATATACAAAATATGTATTAATTGACTGTGTTATAGGTAAAGGTTGCAGTCAACAGTAGGCTATTAGTTAAGTTTTTGGGGAGTCAGAAGTTACACACAGATTTTCAACTCCATGAAGGGGTTGTTTCTCCTAACCCCTGAGTTGTTCAAAGATCAGCTGTATTAACTTGTTTTCTAAAGTGCCCCATACAAATAACTTTTTTCATGTTAATTGCATAGAAGGAAGTATCATTTTGTACAGTTTTTTGAAAATTGGGAACTGGTTGGAAATGACACATAATAAGGTGTTCATAACATTTATAGCAAGAGGTGCAGCTTATAGCATTTAATTAAAGCCCCTTTGCATTGTTTTTGCACACAGAACTCTGGACATATTGAATGATTTATATTTTTGGCCCTTTCGTTCATAGAACAAATGGTGAGGCCTAGAAGTTTTAGTGCAGCAGTTGCGTGAAGTGTACATATTATATAGTTTAGCCAGAGATGGAATGATACCATGGGGTTAATTTTTTTTTATTAATTTTTAATGCAGTTGACATTGTTTCTGGGTAGCTGATCCTTCCAGTTTCTCAGTAGGAACACAGATGTCTCCTCATAGGAAACAGGAAAAGCTTGCTCTAGGAGAACTTGACAAACCAATATAAATGTTTCATCAGAGTGCCCTGTTGATCTCCACGGCCAGTCACAGGGGTTTTATCTCTCATCCTTCTTTGTGATAAATGAGTACATATTAATTTTTAGTGCTGTAAAATGTGTCTTATTTGTTGTAGAGACTAGGGACAAACGACACTTTCAACCAATATATTGTATGGAGATATTTTGCAGTTGCAGGTGGGATATCGTTTCCTCATTGAGCCAGTTAAAAGTATTCCATTGAATGACAATGCAACTGTGGTCTTTGTGAACTGTTTTTTGGTTTGTCAGGTGTGTCCATGTTTATGAATATAAACTCTGAATCATTTTATATTTATAGCATACTAGAGATTCTAATACACATGTCTCTGAAAAGTTGGTAAATATGTTAAAGATAGTGGGAAAAAAAGGGGGTGGAAAATGAAGTAATTGTCCATGGAAGAAATTTTGGATTGTTAAAATGAGGATGCAGAGAAGACAGAGGCAAATTGTCAACACTTGTCACTAAGTGATACTATGCAGCTTCTCAGATGCTTGTCATTTGATGGAGAAAAGAGTTCTCAGACTGTAAGAAAGGAAGTTGACAATCTCAAGGGGAAAGAGTGTGGCCAGGTCACGGCCTCTATCTTATGAAATGAGTTGGGGTATGAGACTAGGGAGGGGGCGATTCTTTAAAGTGCATTTTTTTTTTTAAAGAAGGACTTATACTGTGTTAATTTTCTATTGATGCCGTAACAAATTACCACAGAGTTAGTGCCGTAAACAACACACATTTATTATTGTATAGTGCTGTAGGTTGGAGGTCTGACACAGGACTCAGTGGGCAGAAATCAGGCTTTCAGTAGGCTGTGTTTCCTGTTGTGGGCCCTAGGGGAGAATCTATTTTCTTGCCTTTTCCTTGCTTCTAGAAGTTGCTCACATTACTTGGCTTCAGGCCCTTCCTCCATATTCAAAGCCGCAGTGGTAGATGGAGTTCTCACATCTTCTCTCTCTGGCTCTCCTGCCTCGCTTTTTAGGATCCTTGTGATTATGTTGGGTCCACCTGGAAAATCTGGGCTCATCTCTCTACCTTGAAGCCAGCAGATTAGCAGCTTTAATTCCTTCTGCAGCCTTAATTCCCATTTGCTATATGAGGTAATGTATTCACAGGTTATGGGGAAATGTTCCATCTTGTTTGAATTTTGTAGGGTACTGAAGTTGAGCCATCTTGTTTGAATTTTGTAGGGTACTGAAGTTCAGGAAAACTGTTCTCTCCAGAAGTCACCTGAGGCTTGCTTTCAGTATAGGGAAGTCTTAGTTTTTGTTGCCTCACAGATGTAATAAATATTACAAACCTCACTCACAGCGGGTCTACCCTTGGGATTCTGGAGCAGCACAAAACCTACAAGGAGTTGAGAGAAATTGTGTCTATAGGTGAAGCAGGTTCTTAGCATCAGGAAGGGAGAGGAGGTGAAGGCGTGATGACCTGACAGATGTGTGGAGAGGAGCTCAGCAGAAGCAAGAGAAAGAGAAGACACACTGAGGTGAGAGGTAAAAAAGGGTGAGAATAGAGTGGTGGGCATCGTGGCTTGAGAGCCCCAGGCACCAGTGGAAGACACCGAAAGGAGGACTGCTCATACCTGGGGTGGGCTGGGTGCAGTAAAGCCATTCCCTGTACTGTGCCTTGGAAGCTCTGAGGGGTCGGGTTCAGATATTCTGTCTCTAAGCCTGAGCTCCTGTAGCACATGATGACCTCATAAGGAAGGAGACTTTTATCTCAGCATCCCTCAACCTGGCACAGCAGTTATTAAACTTTTTGGTCACAGGACACCATGTATAGTGTTAAAAATTATTGAAACTCTCATACATTGCTGGTATAAAATGGTGCAGCCACTGAGGAAAACATTTTGTTAGTTCGTCAAAAAGTTAAACATGAAGTTACCGTATGACCCAGCAGTGCCACTCTTAGGTGTATGCCGAAGATAACTGAAAACATGTTTATACAAAAATGTATACACAAATGTACACAGCATTATTTGTGATAGCCAAAAGGTGAAGACAACTCAAATGTCCATCAGTGGGTGAACGGATAAACAAAATGTGGTATATCCATACAGTGGGATACAGGTTGAGCATCCCTAATCTGAAAATCCAAAATCAGAAATGCTCCAGAAATCTAAAACTTTGAGTGCCAACATGATGCTCAAAGGAGACGCTCATTGGAGCATTTCAGATTTTGGACTTTTGTATTAGGGATGGCCAGCTGATAAGCATATAATGCACATGTTCCCAAATCCGAAAAAGCCTTTAATCTAGAACATTTCTGGTCCTAAGCATTTCAGATGAGGGATGCTCAGCCTGTATTATTTAGCTGTTAAAAGGAGGGAAGTAGTGATACCTGATACAACGTGGGTGAGCCTTTAAAACATTATGGTAGGTGAAAGAAGCCAGTCATAAAAAGCCACATATATTACAATTTCACTTACATGAAATGTCCAGAACAGGGAAATCTAATAGAGACAGGAAGTAAGTTAGTAGTTGCCAGAGATGGGGGGAGAAGAGGATGGGAGTGACTGCTAAAGGATTTGGGGTTTCTTTTTAGGGTAATGAAAATGTTTTGGAATTACATAGCAGTGATGATTGTACAACTTTATGAATGTACTAAAAACCACTAAATTGTACAGTTAGGTACCACATAATGATGTTTTGGTCAAGGATTGACTGCATATGCAATGGTGGTCCCATAAGATTATAATGGAACTGAAAAATTCCTATCGCCGAGTGTTGCCGTAATGTCATAGTATAATTACTTTTTTAAAAAATATATATTTAGTGTAGCCTAAGTGTACAGTGTTTATACAGTTGACAGTAGTGTACAGTAATGTCCTCAGCCTTCACATTCACTCAGCACTCACTTGCCGACTGACCTAGAGCAACTTCCAGTCCTGCAAGCTCCATGCATGATTGGTACCCTATGCAGGTGTACCATTTTTAATCTTTTATACCATATGTTTACTGTACCTTTTCTATGTTTAGATACACAAGTACTTAGCATTGTGTTACAGTTGCCTGTAATATTCAGGGCATTAACATGTTGTACAGATTTGTAGCCTACGAACCACAGGCTGTCCCATATAACCAAGTGTGAAGTAGGCTATGACTATCTAGGTTTGTGTAAGTACACTCTATGACGTTTGCACAGCAACAAGATTACCTAACAATACATTTCTCAGAACATATCCCTGTCATTAAGCAAGCATGACTGTACATATTTAAGTGGTGAATTTGATGGCGTGTGAGTTACATTTCAATAACAGAAATTGTAGAGAAGAATTTTTATGTCTGTAGATATTTATCATATTAGAAATTAAAACTTGTAATTAAAGTATGCTAATTTTTAAAATAACATTATAATGTAACCATTATATGTTAACATACATTTTTATTTTAAAAAATCTTCAAAACAAAAAATTAAGTGAGAAGAGTAGCATTACCTTACATTTCTATTATATCTTTAATGTCTGGTTAGTAGGAGGCAGCAAGAACCTCGTATGTGCTTCTGTGTCAGTCTTTTCTGCTGTGTTGCTTTGTGAAAGTATATGAAGAAAATTCAGCCTTACACAGATATGATTGGAAAAGAAAGTATTGTTTTATAGACTTTTAAGATAATGTGGATATTCTTTGACACTACCTCAAAATGTGACAAATGGTAATTTATTAAACGTTAGTTGCACTGTGGAATCTGAAATCATTTATATTAAAGTTTATTGATCTGTCTTATACTTTAAATGGACCTTTTACCACATGCAAGATTTTGTGTCATCATGCTTTGTCATTTGGAAAAGTATTGGTTCACTAAGTTATGCAGATCTTCCAAATATTGACTCATTTCATTATTCTGTCTAAAATCACATTTGCTAATATCATCCCTGACCTCCTCAGAAGTCTTAATTATTGGGAAGCTTTCAAGCTCATGGTGGTAGATATGAGTTTTCCAGAATTCTGACTTCTGTGTGATGAGAGCCTGTGTCTTTTTGGTTGGCTTTAGCGGGTGTGATCTTGACTGTTTTACAATATAAAAGAAAAAAGGATTTTTTGGGAGAATTTGTGAGAATAGAGTGCTGGTGCTAAGTTGTCTATATGGGTGACTTCCTAGAAGAGGTTACCGGAGCCCTTGGTGGTTGCTTTTTTGGCTAGGGTGGGGTGTATATGTGTTGAGAAAAGTTAGGAGGGTTTTTCTGTTTGAGCACGGAGCTTGAAGGACAGTAGAAGAGCAGAGCTGAGGGTTGGGCGAGGGAGATGGAGCCTGGGACGTGCTGGGGTAGTTAGAATATGTGTGGGTCAGGATGGCTTGCAGAGTGCTGCCCCGTTCAATCCTTACCATGATCTTACTAGTTAGGCACAGAGGGTGTACTGTTATACTTCTTTAGTAGGTGAGGGAAATGAGACCCAGAAATGGCAGTGGAATTGTCTAGAGTCATCTGGTTAGTTAGGGGTGGAATGGGCACCTGTCCTGAGCCTCTGCTTCCTAACTTATGCTGGTTTGTTTGCAACTGCACTAGGCTTGCTTTATTGGTGAGAAGCTGAGACAGAGGTTTCTCATGGCCAGAGTCAAGGGAGACACTGGTGGAGTTGATGCACCAATGCATTTTTGGATGAAGGTCGAAAGGAGTATGCAGGGTCTTTTACTTTGGGAAATGCTGTTGCCACTGTACAGAGGTGGGATGGACCCACACAAAGTTTGGTTCATGTGTCAGCCTGATGAGACCTCACGATGTACCCAGAGAGTAAGAAAAGGTTGATTATTCACATAGTAAAGCTTTTGGGGGAGAGCAGGCAGGCTCTCGGGTCCAAAAGTGTCTTGAGAGAGCAGGGAAAGGAGACTGGCTTGGCTTTTACATGATTAGGGTTTGGGGCTGGTCGAGGGCTTCCTTCCCTGCCCCCCTGGACCTGGATGGTTTGAACTTCCTGCAAGTGCCAAAGGAGGGGGCCCCAGGCTTTCTTATCAGCTTGCCCAGATGGGGGCAGAAGGGGAAGGTGGGGAGTGGTGGGGCCTGAAAACAGCAGTCAGATGTCAGAAATGGAGCCAGACTCTGTATTACAGGAAATGACATCTTTTCTCAAGGGATCTAGCAAGTAGTAATTTGATTCTAAGTTCAAGACTTAGAACCAGCGAGGGAAGTGATTGAGTGAGCCACTGGCAGAACTTGTTGACTTAGCTGAAGTCTGCATGATCACAGCTCTGCATATCCTGGAACTCCACATTTCCTCCTGGTGACGAAGTGATGTGTTTTAGCTGATTTAGAATGTTGGCCTATTGGGAACAAAGTGAAGCTTGTGGGAAAAGCAGATAACGTGGTGCAGGAAGGCCCTGAATGCAGGGATGTTGCTTGCTTTTACTGAGAATTCTCTCTTGCTTGCCTTTGCCTTTATCTGCCCCCTACCCCTTCTTTCCTTTTACCCTGAGAGTTGTTGGGAGGAAACTTAGCTGGGCCAACAGATGATGGAGCCGTCTATTGGAGGCTTTGAAATGCCATTTTACCACACAAGGAGGAGAAACATAGCCGTCATCTCCAGGAATTTTAGTACTCATCAGTCCCAAGCTGTCATATGAAGCATTCCACATAGCGCAGTAAAAAAATGTGAACTAGTCAACAGTTTGTATGGGAGGACTACTTTGTGATTCGAATGTTTGGACTTGGAACACTGTCCCAGATATTGGTTAGGTTACACTTGGAAGATGTTGTTTTGGAAGCGAGTAGGACTTGAACTCCAACAGATACTGGGTTAAGGAGGCTGCCAGGTACCAGTCTTAGATCCCCGAGAGCTTGGATCTGGAAATGCTGGTCCCATTTTGGTTTGTATTTTGTAATGAATGCTTGGAGTCAGCTCAGCGTCCAATCATTGAAGCATTTATGTGTGAAACATTGATTATGCATGATTACTTGAGGAGGTGACTGGTGGTCACAGCTTATTTCTCTAATGTCTTTCCCTTTCTCTCCCACTCCTGATTTCCACCTGGGAATCCTCTCCTTCCAGTGTGGAATATATCAGAGAGTTTTAGAGCCCTAAGAGACCTTGGAGGTGATTATTTCTCTTATGTGTTGTATTTAAGGAACCTGATAATAACGAACTTCAAACATTTATTTAAAAAAGTTTCAAAACTATACAGAATTAAAGATAATAGTACAATGAGTCTCTGTATTTCACCCAGATTTAGTAATTTTGAGATATTGCCCAGGTACAACTATCACATATAGAGCACTTCACATGCTTTACTTTTATCACCTCCCAATAGCCTCTTGGGGGTAGATACAAATATATTTCCTCTCTTGAAGATGAGAAAACTGACAGGCCCAGAGAGATTAAGAACCTTGCCTGGGGTCTCCCAGTCCGCAGCCAGCTGCCTGTGACTTTCACCCTCTCTGCAGCACTGCCTGGAGAAGTTTTAAAGTTTGCCTGACATACATGGTCAGCTGAGGTCAGGCTAGAAGTGGAATCAAGAGATCTCACTCCTTCATTGTTTCTTTCATTGTGATTTTCTATGGCTTTTCTCTTTCCTTTATTCTTTTGATTCTTTTGCAACTGACTTTCTGGGCTTGAAGTGTCCAAGTACCATTTTAATTCTGATAGGCAGACAGCGGCATCCGAAGGCTGGGGTGCTGGGAGTGGTCTGCTCCAGTGCCGGTGATGAGGGGTGCATTGTCTGTGGAGGATTTAATAACAGTAATAAAAGCATCCAGAAGTCTGCCTGTAAAGTCTAAATGTCTAGGATTTTGCCTACAGTTCTAAACAATGTCGGTGATATTCTTTCCCCCAAAATCTTTTGTTGGTGTTCTAAATAATTGCTTTATTGAGTTTTAATAATATATATGTAAGCTTCAAATGAGTACTTCTTGAGTACTTAGCCTTTAATAGATACTGTAGGCCGAGCGCCATGGCTCATGCCTGTAATCCCAGCACTTTGGGAGGCCGAGGTGGGTGGATCACCTGAGGTCAGGAGTTTGAGACCAGCTTGGCCAACATGGTGAAACCCCGTCTCTACTAAAGATACAAAAAATCAGCTGGACGTGGTGGCGCATGCCTGTAATCCCAGCTACTGGAGGGGGTGGGCTGAGACAGGAGAATTGCTTGAACCTGGGAGGTGGAGGTTGCGGTGATCCGAGATCGTGCCATTGCACTCCAGTCTGGGTGACAGAGTGAGACTCTGTCTCAAAAAAAAAAAAAAAAAGATACTGTATGCAACATGGAGGTTAAATCTGACAGTCCTGGTTATATAGTTAGCCCTAAACACATGGGGATTCAGCTGCTTGCATTCATTTCCAGAGTAACTTCTTAAGACTTTAGAATTGTTCAGAAAGCTTGCTTAGGACAGTCTTGTGTATTTAACCCTGTAGTATTACGTATATCTGTTTTTACATAGTAGATTTGAAATAAATGATAGTGTTACTGATGACTATAATTGTCACTCTGTGTGATCACTTGGAGTTTTTGTCCAAGAGTCCTTAAAAATTAAAACAGTGAAACAGAATGCAAACCATGAGGTGTAATATTTTTGCTTGGTAAGTGCAAAAATAATATCTGTAAAATTAAAATTTATCACATTTAAGACAGTTGTTTTAAAACTAAAGAACAAATCAAGAAAATAATAGTTACTGATTTTTACATAACTATTACTGAAAATAATTTTTTTCATACATGGAGGGTGTGTTAAAAAATAATCCTTCTTGGGTGTCTAATGTGTTGGATATGCTGTTGTAGGCGAAGGCTTTTTCTATGATTCGTTTTTAAGTGAGGAGATTGAGAATCTTTCATATGTGCAACTGGAACTGTTAGGATAGGAAGAAAGTTACACAGGGCATTTCTTGTATTGAAGGATTACTGTGTGTCAGAAATTGCTGGCACTTGGTACAGCTTTATCTCACTTTGATATTTGTCAGGCTTCAGGCCTGTCTGCAGTGCTGACAGACTGCGTGTGCGACAGAGGCAAGAGCTCCTGCCGGCTCCTTTGCTTGGAGCATGCAAAGGGGGCTTGATGCCTTCTCTTGGGAGGGGGCCGTGGCGCCTTTGCAGTGGTTAAGACCTCAGCCAGAGCTCTGGCTTCTCTAATCTCCAGCATCACTTAGAACAGTGCTTCTCTGTTGATTTTGCCCCCAGGGCACATTTGGCAAGGTCTGGAGACATTTTAGTTATCACTGCTGGATGGGGGCTGCTATTAGCATCTTGTGGGTAAAGTCATGACTCCTGCTAACTGTCCTGTGGTACACAGGACAGCCCCTCTACCCCTCCAGTAAAGAATTACCGGGCCCAGTTGTCCAATAGTGCTGAGCTTGAGACACTGACTTAGGGCAAGTTACTTAAACTTGCATGGCTGGCTTCTTCATTTCCTCAAAATGGGAAAAATAACAGCAGTACTTTTCTCATAAGGTTGTGAAAACTATGGGAGACAGTGCATTTAAGAGCTCAGTAGTTATAATTGTTGTTATTATTATGATTAACTTAGTGAAAATAAAATCCAAAAGGTAAAAAAACAAACAGCCTGCTCCTGTAATATACTCATGACCAGTAGAGAGTGAACCATACTACACTCTTTGTACCCTTAGTACTACACAGTTGACCCTGAACACCTTGGGTCTGAGCCACATTAGTCCACTTATATGTGGATTGTTTTCAATTGAACGTGGATGGAAAACCCCATATTTCGGGATGCAAAACCTGCGTGACCAAGAATTGCCTTTTTCTGTATCTGTGGATTCTGCAGCTCCGACTGTGAGACTTGAGCGTGCACATATTTTGGTGTTTGTCCAAATACCAGTCGCCTGCAGATGACCTAGACGTGACTGTAAATGGATAACAATGCTTAGAATAATGACCTTGAATCAATATTCAGCTTATGAAACTTAGTAAACTAGGAAATTGAACTAGAAACATTTAGCAACATTTTTTTTTTTTTAAGATGGTGTTTTGCTCTGTTGCCCAGACTGGAGTGCAGTGGCACAATCTCGGCTCACTGCAACCTCCGCCTCCCAGTTCTCCTGCCTCGGCCTCCCGAGTAGCTGGGATTACAGGCATCCGCCACCACGCTCAGCTAATTTTTGTATTTTTAGTAGAGACAGAGTTTCACCATATTGGCCAGGCTGGTCTCAAACTCCTGACCTCAGGTGATCTGCCCGCCTTGGCCTCCCAAAGTGTTGGGATTACAGGCGTGAGCCCTCATGCCTAGCCTGAAACATTTTCAAAAGAAGAAAGTATTTCTGGCCAAATGTTAGCTTGTCAATATTTTCTCAACTGTTCTGATTGTGTCACCTCATGTGCCTGTTAAGCTACCCGACCCCTGCCTTAAAGTTTTTGATACAGGGATCAGGGAATTCTGTTTTAACATAATAGTCCTAGATGATTTTTAAGATCAAGCTAGATTGGGGACAGTTCTTTTAGGTAGAAAAAAGATCTATCAACTAAGATTGGGAAAAACCTGGCTTAGAGTAAAGCAGGTTCCTTTCCTGCACTACTCTAAGCACTTTATATGGTAAATGGTAAATTGTAAAGGGGAAAAGCAGGCTGAAGGGGAAAGAAGGTAGGGTATTACTGAATCCACGTGTTGCAAGAGAAAAGGAGCAGGTAGGGGAATAGTCAGTTACGTATTCCTCTGAAACTCAGTAAATCAACACTTTACCTAGATAAGATGAACATAGAGTAGCTACCTGTGGAGATACTTAACGTTTTATCGGTAGCTATCTACACAGGAACAAAAGGAAAGGCAGCATCTTGCATGACTCGGCTTTCAGCTTAATATTTCTCCTTTTGACATAGTGAATTGGCGTCCCAAGTTTTTGTTTTCCTTTCACAGCTACTTGGCTTTCGAGTGGCCCTGCGGTGGAGGGGTGGGGTGAGTACACATCATGATTCACATAGGGTGAGTCCATCTGGGTCTACACACTCATGTGTGGAGATGACTCCAGGCCAGTCCTGGGCACATCGTTTGCCTGTCCTTCTCCCTCAGGGACAAGGTGCCCCTGGGACCCTTTCAGTTTAGGTTTGTGGGAAGAGCTTTCCTCAAAAAATGCTTCCGTGGGCTTCTGAGGCAGCAGGCCTGCCCTCTGAGAATTCTGTTGGCTCCTCAATTGATGCCTTAGTAGGGTTATCTAATTTCTGCCATAGGTCCACACCCACGTTTGCCTCAGGAAGTTCCTGCCGGTGCCCAGGTGACTGATGAGTTCCTTTTGGGCACCACTTCAGCTAAAGGCAGTCTTCTCTAGGAACTCAGATTAATGCACAATGTCAAATCTACAGCCTTTGTTCCCACCATATGGATTGAGCTTATCTGTATTTTATAGTGATTGTGGCAGAAAGATAGTAGCAGAGATCCAGGTACATAACAGCTATCGACAGATTGAGAATCGATAGTGGCTCATAATCTGGTTACCTGTATCTTTCATTATTGTAATTTGATACTATTAAATCTCAAGTATAGCAATATGTGAATTCAAATTCTCATACTCTTATTGTTTATCCTTTTTAGCCCTAATTGTCAGAAGGTGATTAGCCCAGAGCAGGGAGATGCGAGTGGTCTCCCTCCCCGTTTGCCAGCAATAAAGGATTGTTTGTACATCGTTTGTATTTCCAACTCCTGTGGTACTCCTGTACTAAATAGGTGATTCAGGTAAATGAAGTTAGTTCAGTGATTATGATCCCTGTGTGACCACTTTAGTTTTTATTTGTGTTTAAAATTAAAAACTAAACTTGAGGCATAATACCATTTGGTACCTGCAAATTTTAATTAACACGTGGAATGCTTTGTCCACAGTTTTCCAAAGTGGTTATGCCAGTGTATACTCCCAGCAGCAAAGGGTGAGAATATTCCAGTTGCCCCATATTCTTACCAATACCTGATATTTCTTTAAAACACGTGAAATTGAGTTTCACTGTGATCTTCCTAATAATAGATAAGAAAGTTTTAAAACCCAGTTGCACTTTGCAGTGTGTGTCATCAGAACTGTCCAGTCTTGGGATGCCTTCCATAAATGAGAACTTTGTGATCTCCTCTTCCACGAATGAGATATTTAGTTATTTTGGTGAGGAGTGACACCGGCCTTTTGCTCAGCCTCTTGAAAGAGAAAAGGTCAGCATCATCTTGGGGATTTCATTGAGCACAAAAACAGAATTTACCATAAGCATATGTGAGCTCTGAATTTCACTACGTATCTGTCCTAGCGCTTCTCATGTTTTAAGTGTCTTGCTCTTTTGTCTTTCTTTTTTTTTTTTTTTCCCCCAGCAATCTGATTGAAATGGGAAACAGAGGGATAGGAATAGGGTGTGCTTTTGGACCTCTGGATATGTAATTCCATTAGACTTAGCCAAAAATTTGTGTCATGTTCCTGTAGAAGAGAGCTAGTGATCTAGGGATGCTTAACTTGGGGCCGGCTTGTCGAGAAGTGGTACATCACAGTCTGTGAATTTACCTTTTTAAAATCTTTGCATTGTGTCAGAGTCTGTGGAACCTTTTTTATCCTTAGCTCCCATTAACCTTGGTGCTAGAGAAAAGGCAGGTCCAGAGTGGAAAGGGATTTCCCGGTAAAGCATGGCAGCTTTTCTCGTCCTGCAGGTCTCTCTTAAGAGAGCTATGCATCCTGGCTCTTAGAAGATGACAGGTGAGGAAGGGGCCTCTGATATCCAAAGTTAGACTTGATTGTTCTTTGGTAGTGGCTGAGTCTAAGGGAGTATTCGTTGTTTGGAGCTTTAAAGTTTATTGTGTATAAGCAGTATCCCATTATGTCAGTTTCCATAATAAAAATACTATACTTTATTATTGGCATTTACAATATGAGAATGCAGGTTTCCCTAAACTGATGACTTAAATGGACTCGGAGTCCACATGGTGCTGACTTGTGTGAGCGCGTCTTGCAATGTACGGCTTTCCAATATTGACAGAGTTGAAGGGAACTTGGAGGTTTTCTGGGAACTAATTTTCAAATGAGGCATTTACAGTATATTGTTACTTTTGTAGGATTGATTCTGTGTGGAAAGTGCATTCTTTAGATATGTCAAGATTCCTTCATTGATTTTTAATAACGAAGGTCTTTAGGAAAACCTGTTTTCTTGTTTGTTGTTTGGTTTTTATGGAGGGGTGGGGGATGGCGCAATTCTCTGAAAGTGTTGGGAGAAAAGCTGGCAGTGGCCCAAATGCAGTGCTGTCTTTGTGCACGTTCACATTCTTCAGCGAACACCAGTAGGCCCTTCAGTGATTTCCTGCTGTTGGGTCAAAACATAGCTAGTACCATTTTATGCTCCCCCTGAGCTGCCAACATACTACACTACTGAGAGGAATTCCACTGTCCTTTTATTCTAGAGGTAAATCTATTCTGAACTTATTATGGGAGGGAAATGAGACTGACTTAAAAAATACACAGGAAAAGATCTCCCACTCTTCTTTGATTAACTTATGAACAAAGGAAAACACCAAAACTTATGATTGATTGCTTTAAAAAAGTTACTGCCAGTGAGACAGTCCTTTTCCTCCTCAGGATGCTGAGTTCCTTCCCCATGTAGCTTGCTGAGGGGTTTCGGGAGCTCCCATAAGAATGCCTGGTGACGATGGTGGTTCTGAGGCTTCAGGGTTCTGCCCCTTCTGGATAGAAATGCAGAGGAGGCTGCTCCACAGCTGGACAGCGGTGAGCTCTGGGCTGCCATGAGACTGCCTGCTCCGTGTTCTGTGTGGGGCAGATGTGGGAGAAGGATGGTGGGAAGAATGGCTTCCAAACTGTCGATTGATCAGATAGATATACAAGGGAGGATGCCAGGGGATAATGCCAAGAAGAGGTGGGTAAAGAAAGGAAAGGAATCCACACAAGGGAGGAGGGGAGTGTGCAGGTGTGCATGTATTCTGAAAAGTGCTCATGCACATACAGTTTGCTTGTTATTTAAAAACTTACTGTGGGGAGTTTTCTAAGTGTATTTTATAAAGCAAGATAAATGTTTGGGTTTTGTGTAAATACATTTAGTAGTTAATGTATAGCATGTAGAATTAAGCATTTTCTTCCTGAGTGAACTCACTGCCAAGATCCACGTAAGAATATTTAAAGTCACAGATCATTGGTGGATTCTGAACACAGCTGTAGGATTCCATACTGAAGCACAGCTTTCCTGAAAACAGCCAAATTAGGTGTGGCCCTTCCCCTCTGGCCTTAGTTCTGCTGCCTTTGTGCACGTTCGCTTACTTGAGATAATTTAGTTGAGTCATCTCAAGTAAGTGAACAAATGCTGGGCCAGTGTCCAGGAGGAAGCAACCCCTTTGTGTGTTTTCATGTTCCTTTAGCATTTCAGAATGTGGCCTGACAGGTAACTGTGGGGCTATATTTGACTCCTGGAGAGCAATTCTAGAGAAGGAGATGCTGTGGCCCCAGGCCAGGGGTGGGCTGTCTTCTGCAGCTTTTCCTGGAATCACATTTAAATGTTGTGCTCCATTTGTATTTGGAGAGTGTATTTGTAGAGTATATAGGTAGGCTGTATTTGTAGAGTGTCGGTTGACAAAGGCTGATACAAAATATATTGTCCGAGAGCAGACATCTCAGAAGGCCCAGATGAACACTTACATATGTGGCACAGAAGTACTAGGTGGCACTGCAGTTTCTGTATGAATAGTTATGGCCTTGTATTGGCGAGTAGTTTGTCTCCCACATCACAGCTCTGTTGGCTGGTGAGTCTATGAAAGATGTTCTGGGAGCAGGCGCTAGAAACTTAGTGTCACATGATGGCTATATACCACTCGACATTCGCATTTTCACACCCAGCTTTAGGTTTAATGAGCTTCCTCTCCTTGTTGGGTGTGGCTGATGGAATGAATATTCTCTTTTGACATATAAATAATTGCATTTTCTCTTTTGACATATAAATAATTGCATTTTCCAAAGGAAAGGCTCTGTGTTCATTTTCTGCTGCTGCCACAACAAATTACTATGCACTTTCTGGCTTAAAACAATACAAATGCGTTACCTTATACTTCTCTAGTTTAGAAGTCTGACCTGGGTATCACTAGGCTAAAATCAAAGGGCTGGTAGCGCTGAGGTCCTCTGGAGGCTCTCAGGGAGAATCTGTTTCCTTGCCTTTTCCAGTGTCTAGAGGTTGCCTACGTTCCTTGGCTCATGGCCCCCTCCTGTTTCCAAAGTCAGTGGCCTAGCATGTCTGGAGTGTACTTCTGTCAGCACATCCCTTTCTCTTCTGCCTTCTTCTTTCACTTTTAAGGAGATTACTTTAGGCTTACCCAGATAATACCAGGAACATCTGTTTTAAAGTCAGTGGATTAGCAACTTTAATTCCATCTGCAACCTTAATTCCCCTTTGCCATGTAAGATTGCAGGTTCCAGGGATTAGGATGTGGACATCTTTGGGGACGTTATGCTGCCTACGACAGGCTCTTTTTCTGTGTTTCCTTAGAATCCTCATCTATATCAGATTATATTAGAAGTTGTCTGTTTATATATATTTTATTGCTGCTACTACTACTGCTACTACTACTACTGCTGCTGCTGCTGCTACTACTACTACTACTACTACTACTACTACTACAGTCTACCACATTTTACAGACTTCTCAAGGTCAGGCACTGTTCGTTTCATCTTTGAATCCTGGCATTACCACAGCCCCTGGTGTACATATATGGTGCTTAGTAAGTGTTTGCTGAGCTAAAGGGAACTCTTTCAACTCCCTGATTTTACTTATGAACAAACTAAGAAATAGAAAACTGTGCTTTTCTTTTTTTTTTTTGAGACGGAGTCTCGCTCTGTCGCCCAGGCTGGAGTGCAGCAGCGCAATCTCAGCTCACTGCAAGCTCCGCCTCCCGGGTTCACACCATTCTCCTGCCTCAGCCTCTCCGAGTAGCTGGGACTACAGGCGCCCGCCACCACGCCCGGCTAATTTTTTGTATTTTTAGTAGAGACAGGGTTTCACCGTGGTCTCGATCTCCTGACCTCGTGATCCGCCCGTCTCGGCCTCCCAAAGTGCTGGGATTACAAACGTGAGCCACTGCGCCCGGCCAGCTTTTCTTTTTTTTTTTTGAGACGGAGTCTAGCTCTGTCACCAGGCTGGAGTGCAGTGGTATGGTCTCGGCTCGCTGCAACCTCCGCCTCCCGGGTTCAAGCAGTTCTTCTGCCTCAGCCTCCCAAGTAGCTGGGATTACAGGCGCCTGCCACCATGCCCAGCTAATTTTTATATTTTTAGTAGAGACGGGTTTTACCATGTTGGCAAGTCTGGTCTTGAACCCCTGACCTCATGATCCGCCCACCTTGGCCTCCCAAAGTGCTGGGATTACAAGCATGAGCCACCACACTCGGCTGAGAATTGTGACTCTTAAAGTAGTGAGAATGCAAAAACCCTTTTATGTTGACTTCCATAAAACTGTGAAACGCCAAGTTCAATTCTTCATGCTTGGAAGAAAACTTGGGTATGCAATAAGAATGTGTTATTGTTGCCTTCTCTCATAAAGGCATCGTCTGATATTGGTCATGAGCATAGAACAAAATGAACAAAGTGAATTATTGCCTATGTATCTGAAGACTGCTCTCTGCTAAACAGAGTATCACTTGGTCATAAATCAGCTCAGTGTTTAGTAAATGGAAAATGAGGAAAATCTCCTACCAGGCCTTCATTGGGTTGCTTTTAAGGATTATACTTTCAAAATGAGAGAACTATCAGATTATATTTGTACAAAATACAGCATACAAATTAAATCAGCACAGTAGCACAATTTGATCTTGCTTTATCCCATGCACTTGTGGCTGAGTACAGATAAATTCTTGTCAATTAGTTTTGACCTTGTCTAAATGCCTTGCAATGATTAATTAGTAGGAAGCAAACCTAGGATGGCAAAACACCCCAAAATAGTTGCCCAGGATGCCTGGTGTGCCAGCAGACGGTATTTCCATCCCGGGATCAGGATGCTGAGGAAACCCATGTTCTTTTGCAAGATTGGCACACATTCAGGTGGTTTTAAAATAGAGCTGCATATCTGTTATGTTTATTTTGGTATTTGAAATTTTTTATATCAAAGCTAGCCCTAAAGAAAACAACAGATTTTCTTAAGTTTTTTGTTAAATACTGGCTCCTTTGAGGATGTGCCTACAGATTTGGTTTTGGTGTGAACCAATGACTGACAGTTGTCACCTGATAAAAGGGCTCCCTTACCTCTCCCTTACTTCAGTGCCTTGGAACTTTCTCGGCCTTAGAGTTGCAGTCTCATTTCCCTCTGCTTCCCAGCCTACGTGCAGGGCAGGCCTCTTCTTCCCTCAGTAATCCCCAGCTCAGCCGCCAGAGATGCCTTTGTAGTTGGCAATATGGCATAGGGTGGTGGTTTTCAAACTGTTGTTTAGTTTGGGAAGTCATGGAACTCCTGTATTATTATTATTATTTTTAATGACATGTAAATAAGATACATAACATGAATTAAAGTGGAATTGCTGAGGTTGAAGATGAGTGGGAACCCAGGGCCCTGCTGAGTTGGGGCCTGAGGCCAAGTGTCCAGGAATCCCTCTGGGAACACGGAACCCAGTTGAAATATTCTTAAAGTGGAAAGAGCACAGCCTCCACCACTTACTAGATGGATGAGATGTGTGACTTTGGGCAAGTTACTGTTAGAAATGCTTGTTCCCCAGTGCTGCAAAGAAATAGCACTCGAACATAAATTTAATTCTCTCAGCAAGGCAATTTTTACTTTCTGTGGAAAGGGTGCTCATTGCAGATGGAACAATGGCGAGAGCACACCTGGACAGGGGAGGGGCAGGGGTTCTTATTCCTGACGCAGGTAGCCCCTACTGCTATGTTGTTCCCCTATTGGCTAGGGTTGGACCACACAGTTTAAGCCAATTCTGATTGGCTATTTTAAAGAGGTCAGGGGTATGAGGTGGAGTGGCGGGGTGACTAGTTTGGCGGGAAGGACAGTTAGGAACAGATAACTAAAGGTGACTTAGGGTCAGAGCAGGTGACCAAGGGTGACTCAGTTCAAAGCAGATGACCAGAATGAGTCAGTACAGAACAGATGACCAGGAGAACAGATGTGAACTACTGATTAGGGCTGGCGAGAAAGTTGTTTACTGAACCTAGAAGCAAGTGGGCGATGAGAACCAGGAAGTTAAACTTTAAAATGGAGAATCAAAGAATAAGATAACTGAACCTACTGACATACTGATTCTTTGAAGAGAAACTTGGGGTTCACCATATTTAACATTACCCTAGTTTTTAGTTTTCTGATCTTTAACATGGGAATGATAGTACCTGCCTTACTGGATGGCGGCAAGGATAGATAAGCTCGTGCTTGGGAGGAGCCTGGGATCAAGCAGGTTCTCAGTCAATGGTAGCCATAACTGTCACTTTGTGATTCTACTCCCCCCTCTGCTACCGTTCCTCCTCTTCTTCCCTCTTCCTTCTGTTTTTATCTGCCACCCTTCATGGCCTGGCTAGTGCTGGCCTCACTTCTCCTATGACTGTCTCATTGCTTGTTCCTAGTCACAGGAATCACAGCCTTCTCTAAATTCCTATAACATCTATTATTTGTTCCATTAAAATGTTTTCAAAATGACATTTTATGTCATTATAAAAGGAACATATGTTTGTAAAAGGAATATATGTTTATTGCAGAAAATTTAGAAGATATGTAACTACAAGATCTTTCAAGATAGGAACTCTTTTTATATTTTTTTCCTGCTGCGTATAGTGGGAATCATCCATTTCATACTTAATATTCCTGATAGATAAACAACTATTAGTTTTAAGTTTGTGGAGTTTTATTAACTCATTTGAAAGAAATTTTTATTTTTATGGCAAAGGAGGAAAGAATGTCCTCCATGAAGTTGAGAACATAAAGACCAGAGGAAGGCACTGTTCTGGGTGTTGTGAAGGATGTAGAGTGACCCAGGCCAGGCTTCCTGTCCTTCAGGAGCTCATAGTTCAAATAGGACTAAATGCTATTAAAAAAAAATCTAGTTACTGGTACAGAGAGAATGTCCTGTGGACTCATTGAGGATGAGGAGGTCCAGTCCTGCTGGGGTATCTGAGAAAGCTTCAGAGGCATTGGAATTAGACCCAGATCTTGAAGGGAGTAAGGATTTTGACAGATGGCCAGATGGCACTGAGAACATTCTAGTGGTGGGGAAGTGAAGTGTGGGATGTGTTTAGGTGACCCCACCGGCTGAAAGCAGAGGAGAGGGTCAGCTGGGGAGCTGGGCCTTGAATGCCAGGCCAGTCCTCAGAGCTGTACAGTCACCTCAGAGTTGGGAGTGGAGAAGTGACATGACCAGGTGACAGGACTGGTGGGAAGGTTTGAGATGGAGCGGCTAGGAGGACTTTAGTTGTGGTCATTACAGAGCCTAGCCCAGATGACAATGACTATCTCCTTGACCAGATGCTACTCAGGCTCCTTCGAGTCCTCTTTTTGACCAGGCCTTTTTTTTGGGTCCTGTCTTCAGCCTGTATAGCTCTGCTAAGTCAGTTTAGCTACAACCTCCCACCCTTGAGCTCTCCTCCCCCGGCCTATGTTCAGCAAGAATCCCCCTCCCCTTGCTGTCTCCTGTGAGTTATTTTCCATCCACTGACGCTGCTCCCTCTGCGCATTGGTGCTAAGTCCCCAGCTGCCCTGTTTTCTGAGTTGAGCTCCGTCTCCTTCCCCTATTAGGATAGTCTTAGCATCTATCACAGTAGTCCTGGGAAGGTCTTCCTCACCATTTTAATAAGCGTCAGAGTAATTTTTTCTTTCACACAGATCTAGTAAAGAGATGCTCTTGTAAGTATATGATGAATTGAATTGACTTGAGGAGAGACGAGGCAATCAAATAACAGTGTTTTCTCCAACCTTGCTGTCCTGGGCTTTTTGTTATCATTGTCCTCTGAGTGGTGTCCTGTGTTTTTTATTGACTCAGAAATCGTGGCCTGGTTACTATTTGGGAAGGCATGTCTGTGAACCAATGCAAATTGGTGGCATTTAGTACTCCTGTGTTTCCTTTTTAAATTCATCTTCCACTTTCCCTTCCACCCTGTTGTAGGGACACCTGCCTTGCTCACAGGTTGTTCCTGGAGACTCTGTGTAAAGGCTGGTGTTGACCTGAAGGCCTCCTGCAGCTCGTTTTGCCTCCCTTGTGTTTTTCCTTACATCTTTTCCCTTCTCTGGCTTCCAGCCATTCTCTGTGAAGAGGCAGCTCACTAGGTGAGCTGTGGCTTTAGAGCTTGTTTGCATTCGGTAGATTTCCAGGCCATTTTCTCCAGGCTTTTAGTGCGTGGCGAAGGCATCATTGGATGAGTATCATCAGGAGGGAAAGGGCAGATGGCTTTGTGTGGACTGTTAAAGCAGTGTGTGGGCACGGTGGCACGCACCTGTAGTTCTAGCCACTCCAGAGGATTGCTTGGAGCCAGGAGTTTGAGACCAGCCTGGCAACATAGCGAGTGCCTGTCTCTAAAAAAACAAAAAAGTTTACAAATCTAGGCTTTTAATCTGTATAAAAAAAAGAAATGAAACAACAGCAAAAAAGAATGCAGTTTGTCCAGAGACAGGGGTGTGACTGGACAGCAGGAGTGCGTTGAGCATTTCTTTGCCAGTGTTTGGTTCAGTGGACTCGGTCTTCACTCTCCAGTGCTCCGTGCAACTCATGTTTCCCCTCCTGTAACCACTGCTGGGAAACAGCCTTCTCCAAGAGGTGTGGAGCTGTGGCTAGAAATGGCCTTGTGGCTGTGGTAATGCCCAAGTCTTCCTCATAGAGACCATCTGGCTGTTTTCTGATTTCTCCACTCCTAATTTAAAGCTTTAGTTAATTGCCTGCACTTTGAGAAGCCTGGTGGAGATAACTTATAAGGATAGGTTAATGGTGAAAATGCTGAAATACAAGAACTGCCCAAACTGCCTTGATTCAATTAACATGTGCATTTTTCTTTAAAAGAATTTCACGCTGTGAAAAGCCTAGTAATTGTGATTTAAATTGTTTAATAAAAGCATTCATTTGGTTGCAGACTTGAGCAACTCACATTTGTTTAAAAGACTCATGATGGGGACAAGGGGGGTTAGGTTGATTGGCTTAAGATCCTATCTGAAGTTGAAGTGTATGGGTCACACGGCCGGCTTCAGGGCATTGTTTGGACCGGTCAGGGGTGCAGGGTGGCACTTCATGGCTTTCACACTGAGTTGGTTCTCAGCCAGACTGGTCTTTTGGTATGCTGTTGCATAGACACTTGTTAATATTTAAAATATCTCTGACATCTTGTGCCTTTTAGTTCAAGATTTTTGTTTGTTTTGTTTTTAGGGCATGTTTTTCATTCCTTACTTAGCCTCTGTTTTGAAGGGCCTTGGTGACCACACCATATTCTCCTGTTTAGGTGACCCCAGTGGCTGAAAGCAGAGGAGAAAATGTTTCATCACAGGCCCTCTCCTTCTGAATACTGTGAGTCTGGGCCTTAGAAAATTAAATGGGAGTATTGTAAAACTCACTGAGGGCTTCTCTTTGGAAACTTCACATCCATTCTCCACATGTTCTTCCCACCCTCCCCCGTCCCGCAATAGGAATTAAAAATTTGGAGTTGAAGAAGAAAGCTAGAAGTATTATGAAGCAGCCTTGTTTGCTTTAATAAAGTAATAGTTCTAGTTTATCCTCCTCACTTTCCTATGTAGTGTGCTCCCTTGAAGGTGACTCAGACAGGTAACTCCGTCAGTCTTCTCCCTGCGGTTTCACTACCCGGGTTACTAACAGTTAAGAAGTTTTTACCAGAAAGTGATGGCTAATAGTACTGGCTTCCTCGGGAAAAGCTATGTGTTGTTGCATTGTTAGAGAAAAAAACCAGAGCTGGGTAGTAGTTAAGGTGGTAAAAACAGATTTTACTCAGGAAAACTATTGCAGTAGGGGAGGAGAGATTCTAGTATAAAACAGGCTCAATGCCAAGTGCAGTATGGGCCACTGGGAATTCAGAGCCAAGGAGCAGTGCGAAGGTCATTGTATGGAAATTACTAGAGGAAACCTCAGGGGTCAGGGGGATTCTAGCTCAACTGACCCAACGAGGATTCTTGCTGAGGATAAGCCAGGAGAATCAGATGTCACCTGGGGGGTTGTGGGGGACAGTAGAGGACGAGGAACACATCAGATATCGAGGGTGATCAGATGTTGAGGAGGGGGGCAATGCAGCTAAACCGACTTAGCAGGGCTTTTGCCAAAGTCAGGGGATGCAAAGAAGGATATGGAGGGCCAAAGGTGGAGGTCCATTTTGGAAGAGCCTTCAGAGTAGTCCGACTAAAGTTTGGTAGGAGAGATACGCTGACAGCGCCTGGTTGTGTGTTACTTTTAGGTCCTGTGCACTGTCTTTTTTCAGTTGAAAGGACAAACCCTCACCTTCAGCTGTCCTGGGTGCATCTCTGAGGCTGGGTTTAGGGCTGGGCCTCTCCAGTGGCTCCTGGGGATGGGGGCAGCACTCACCCTTTGCGGAGGTTCTACAGCACCCCCAGCTGGCCCAGTGTGTGGCTGTTGTGGGGTGCATAGGGCCCCTGAGAGAGGCTTTGGGTCTGTCTCAGTGTGCATGTTACTGTGTTATGCTGTGGTGGCTCCCTCTGTTTGCCTCTGTGAATGGTGGGCTCCAGAGGGCTGGGATCCTGACTAGCTCTTTCATCCTGTCGTCCCCAGCATGGCGTTTTGCACATAGCAGGTGCTTGATTTGTAGTGTGTGAAGCAATGAAGATCGTTTGTGAAAATTGGGTTCAGTTCTTTATACTCATGGTGGTAGGATTGGGGGATCACAGTGTAGAAACTAGTTGAGAGAGCCTGGAGTATGGAAAGCTATAATTATTTTAAAAGCTTTCTCTCAACAGGTCATTTCATTCTCACACCTTCCCAAAACACTCACCAGACAGGCCGACTGGAGTTTCACCTCCCCATCTGTTCTCTGCTCCCCACCCCGCAGCTGAGTTGTAAGAGGCAGATGCCGCAAGAAGGTGGGGTGGGGGGCAGCCAGCCTGAGCATCTGCAGATTGGAGAATGAGCCCTCCTTCTTGGCCCTCCATAATTGAATGTTATGCCGCCTCTCTGGTACCGTTAATGGGCCAGGGTGCCCCGATATTCCCACTGACTCTGAAATGAACCATTTCTCTGTTGCAGGTTCTTGCATCTGGCAAGGCCATGGTGGGGAGAGAGCGCTCCAGCCTTGCCCCAAGGGCTGGTGAGGAGGTCCAGATGCTTTCACCTAGGCCTCAGGGACGCTTCCCATGAGAAAAGAGGATTCCTGCTGGGCCAGGCACTCCTCCCCTGCAGCATGGGAGCAGTCGCTGGAGGTGCTTGAGTTGTTGGGTGCTGTGTCCCAGTGCCCCTGCAGTCCTCTTCGTGCTCTCCCCGTGAGGCTCCCAAGGCAGGATCTGGAGGCCCAGACTGTTCAGGCAGTCTTGTCTGGCTTGCAGGATTCCTCTAAGCTCTGGGTTTCTAGGATTTCAATTACAAAGGGTTATAATCCCATCTCCAGTTGGGTAAGGAAAATTCAAAGCACTGGAGTCAGATCAATTTTTCTGCCTGTTACAATTCTGGGGGTTGGCTCAGAGGGAGCAGGTTCTTAGCACTGCTCACGTGGCAGCTCCAGGTGCCCCTTGGACCCCACACTTTACCACATAGCCCTGTTCTTCCCAGAGCTGGGGTCCCTCTGCTACGGCTGTGTGGACTTCTGTGCAAAACACACGCATAAAACAGACTTGGAGCTAGTAGGAAACCTTTGTATTCAGAAGAAAAGTGGAAACAAAATGGAAGTGTCGAAGTTGTTCTGGTAGCCGGCCCTGTGCAGGCAGCAGTGGTGTCTCTAGTGGTTCCTCCCTTCAAACCTATTTACCCCACGTCATTATATTTAGCACAGTGCCTGAAATCCTTCCACTAAGTTCCCTAACCTTTATAATTATTCAGCAGCAAATATTGTACCTTTGGGATCCTAAGGAGCTAGCTCTTGCTTCCTTCCCCCCTTATCTCTGGGAGGTGGCTTGTCACAGACCCTACCTTAGAGGTACTCAGTTACTTTGGAGGGCAGAATTAGTCATTGATTGGGGACACCATTTCCCTCTTTGGCCCTGCATTGGGGAGGAGGAGTTCTAGGAGGTAGGGGAGAGATACAACATTGGTGGTGGGAGAGAATAACACTTCTTCTAGGGTCAGGTCAGCCTTGTATGCAGGGCACCAAATGAACCCTGTCCCTGGGACCAAAGACTAAGAACTTGGGCCAGGAGCGGCAATGCTGGCAGTGCTTGAGTTATGTCTGAACCATCCCAGGAGATTTCCAGAATTATGGAGCTCTATCAGAAATGGCCCCAGCTGTGTGTGGGCTGCTGCGTCCCTCCTGCCTGGATGCATGTATGTGCTTTTCCTCTGCTGTCCTTCCAGTTTCTCATTTTGATCCTTAGGTGGATTAAAGAGAGGACCTTAAAATGCCAGTTGCTAATCTTGAGTGAGGATTCCCAGAGGACTGCTGGCGCAAGTATAGGCAGGACTTCCCCCTCTGGTGATGTGCTTGCTTCCAGGGCCGAGGGAAGGGGAGGCACAGTGAGACCAGACTCTGTTCTCTGAGCAGTGCTGGAGGAGCAACACCCTCATCCATGTGGAGTGGGTGTGGACGGAGGCAGCAGGGAGGATAGTAGCTGGGCTTCCTGGGTAGCCCGTGGAGGCTGAGAGCAAAGCCACATGATCAAGGAGCATGACCAGGAAGCCAGTGGAGGTCCCCTCTGCTGCATGAGAGCCACCCCCTGGAGCCTAGGGCCCCGACTGTGGGCAGAGCTGGCCCTCCATTCTCTGCAGTGAGTATGGGGACAGATGTGATATTGTGATCTTCTCAGAGGGCTGATGCATTTTGCCAGAGACATGGAAGTGGCTTAAAAGCCAGCAGGGTCCTTGGTGAACATGATATAGATACAGGTTGTGTTCCTCGGAAGTGACCAACACGTGCCCTTTTGCATGGCGGAGATTCAGAACTGCAGCCTGTGCTAATCCTCTCAGGTCCTTTTGTTATGGCCGTGGAGCCCCATGGTTTGGTCACTCCTTGGGGTCATTTATGTGTCCGGCTGGTCCAGTTCCTATGTTTTGACTGCTGGGACCAACAGCTCTGTGTGTGATTAGGGCATTGCCAAGTTACCAGTGGTAGAAATCATTTGCCATATGGTTCTCTAGATGTCGTTGTGTAATTCAAACTCCTAAGGCTGTAAGTTTTGCTAACTGCTCTTAGTGGGGCTCTCCTTGCATTTTACAAAATGCACAGTAGTTTTTGTCTAAAAACAAAACAAAACAAAAGACTGGAAAGTGACCAGTTAAGTAAATTTGCACATAAAATACCCTTACATGTTTCTTCCTTTAAAATCACTGAAAATATGCTGAATTTTTATTTAGTTTAACCAGACCACGTTTGTGAGGGTAAGATATTCCCAAGCTATTCTGAGAAGGGGTTTAGCTTGAGAACTGGTGGAGCCTGGGAAGGGATAAGGCCTGTCTTGCCTGACAGAGCTGCGCCTGTGAAGAATCAGACATACGCCGTGCTTGCTTTCCTGGCCTTTCAGCTTGGTATGTCAGTCCCTTATAGCGTAGGCTTGTAGCAGACTCGCTGCAGAAATGCATTTTAAGTTCCAAGCAAATGTACAAATGAACTTTGAGAACCCAACTGACTTGAAAGCGTGAGCTGATTGGGTTTCTCACATGGTTTCTTTCCACATTTTATAAAGTTCTTGCTTTTTAACCATGTGTGCTTGAGTAAGACAGCTAAAGGCACTTTGAAAGTGAGGGTGGCATTTTGGATGTCCCTCTTGAGCATGGTGAGGTCATAGCTCCCTGCTGGGCCATGGAGGCTGTGGACTGCATGTCTGGCTGCTAACTCTTGGCTTGACTGCCCAGGGGGTCCTTCTCCATGGCCAGGATGCTTATCCATGTTTGAGGTTCCTTCTTGGAAACTGGTGTCTTGGGTGTCTGCTCCACTTTTCTGGAAGTCTTTTTTCTCCACCACAGAATTTGGGTACTAGTGTGTGAAGTGGTGAGAAGGTGACATGACTTACAGACCAGCCTGCCTGCCAGGTGGCCAACACAGGACACAACGCTGTTTAATTCAAGGTATGAAGAGAGGCACAGGCTACTCTGTTTTCCTCAATTGAAAAGGAGCAGGATGGGTGTGGTGTTTCATGCTGTTAATCCCAACACTTGGGAGGCCAAGGTAGGAGGTTTGCTTGATGCCAGGAGTTCAAGACCAGCCTGGGCAACATAACGAGACTCTGTCTCTACAAAAATAAGCATAAAAGAAAAGGGGTTATCTCTCTTCTGCAGTAGATCTTTTATTTTTATGTGCTGAGTACTGATAGGGAGATACATAACTGGACTCCCCCTTAGCAGATCCAGTAATATGCTCCCTTCAGTGCCACGCAGGGGAGAAAATTCCGACTGTTATGTGGAGAACTCTGAGAAGACTTCTTCCTGTAGATTGGAGATGTTCTGGCTGAACACAGGATTAGCCTCCAAACTGGTGTTTTTGTTTTTAGAATAAGATACATGGCTAGTAGAGATAAAGTTCTATTGACATGGAAGGCTAGGTGTGTTCTCCAGTTTACATGGGGACTCAGAAAATATGTGGAGCTGGAGTCTCAGAGAAGGGACATGCAATGGGTCCCTTCTGACACCTGCCTGCTTCCCACCCCAGCTCTCCCCTGCCTGATTTTAGCCCTGTGGATAGCTGTTCTTTATATTTGGATTTTCTTCCAGCACCATCTATTTGATGTAGGCAGTTTTATAGAGGAATTCTTTTGGGAAATACTAAAAACGGTTTCTGGTGGTTTGATGAAAAGGCATTCTGTTTAGAATCTCCCTAGCACAGTGCAGGGGGCGGCGGGGGTGGTGGGGTGGAGTTGTTTCCCCTCTTGGAGGGGGAGCTGCACAGATCCCTCCCCTCACCTTGGGAATGAATGCCTGGGGCATCTAGGTTGGTCTCTTTGAATTAGCCAGTTCAAAGAGGGAGAGAAGATACTTCACATCTTGGAATGGAGCCTTGTAATTGCTGACTTGATTGGATTACCCGAAGTAACCTTTTATGCTTGGTTGAGAATATGTTTTGTTGAGAAAGCATATTTCTGTTTGAAAATATTAATAGTTTTTTCCAACCAACCTCTTCTCCAACCTCCCAACTAAAAGAAATATCAGTAGCTGTTTCCAGAGTTATCTACTGTTCGTTAGATAATTAGGGGCAGGAATATTTATTAATGGTGTAATATGTACTTAAACAGTATTTTTGATGTTTCAAGTACATGAAAACAAGGATGTGTTTTCTCCTCCCCCGGGATTGTAACTTGACTTCTCTCTCTCTTTTCTAGAGTCTCTTAAAGCATTTTGGAATGGAATGGTTGTTGTTACAAGTTGAGCCATGGTGCAGTTGCTGTGGAAACTCTAGCATGACTTTCCAGACTACTGTGTGTTTTTTAATAGTGGGCACACCATGGTATTGAACTAGTATCTTAATGTGTACTTTTTTTTTTTTTTGAGAGAAATGGAAGGTGGTAGAGAAGAGAAGAGACTTTCTCAAATGTACACTTTGTGGAATACTTTACTGAAGTAACTGTGCTCTGAAGGGTGTGCAGCAGCACCTAGGGTGGAGGCCCAGCAACTGGCCGGCCCTGGCCCAGGTGGCAGCTGGGTTTCAGCTGTGTTGAGCATCAGCAGTTCCTGTTTTTTGTAGAATTTTATACTGAGCTCTGTGTGCTTAGAATTGTTGGACTCTACCTGCCCTTGTGATAGTTCCTTCTCAGGTTTAGTAAGAATAGGATAGGGAGCTGGGAGGCAGAGATGAGTGCAGAGGACTGTGTAGAGGACCATTTGCTTACCAGGAAAGGAAGCTGCAGATGTGCTGTTTTGTGATAGTGCTGTCTGTCTGTCTGGTTAAATTAGCATGGCTGGAGGTGATACTGAAACCCTGGAATCTGCAGGAGGATCACAAAGCACTTTGCCATCCAGTTCTGATTTTCTGCCAGTTTCCTTCTTAAACAGCTGTAACAAAAATTTGTTTTGCCAGGAGAGAGCTCAATTCTAAATTTCCCAAAGAAATTTTCTTTTCTTTTTTTTTTTTTCTTAGGAGGTACAAGCAAAGCCATCTTCCTTTCTCACTCTGAAAAATTTTTTCTTTTTTCTCAAAATTAACAGTAGTAATTGTCTCACGTGTGTGTGTGAAGAGACCACCAAACAGGCTTTGTGTGAGCAACAAGGCTGTTTATTTCACCTGGGTGCAGGCGGGCTGAGTCAGAAAAGAGTCAGCAAAGGGTGGTGGGATTATTATTAGTTCTTAATAGGTTTTGGGATAGGCGGTGGAGTTAAGAGCAGTGTTTTGGGGGCAGGGGGTGCATCTCACAAAGTACATTCTCAAGGGTGGCGAGAATTACAAAGAACCTTCTTAAGGGTGGGGGAGATGATAAAGAACCTTCTTAAGGGTGGGGGAGATTACAAAGTACATTGATCAGTTAAGGTAGGGCAGAAACAAATCACAATGGTGGAATATCATCAGTTAAGGCTATTTTCACTTCTTTTGTGGATCTTCAGTTGCTTCAGGCCATCTGGATGTATATGTGCAGGTCACTGGGAATATGATGGCTTAGCTTGGGCTCAGAGGCCTGACATTCCTGTCTTCTTATATTAATAAGAAAAATAAAACAAAATAGTGGTAAAGTGTTGGGGTGGCAAAAGTTTTTAGGGGTGGTATGGAGAGATAATGGGCGATGTTTCTCAGGGCTGCTTCAAGCGGGATTAGGTACGGCATGGGAACCTAGAGTGGGAGAGATTAAACTGAAGAAAGATTTTGGGGTAAGGGGTGATATTGTGGGGTTGTTAGAAGGAGCATTTGTTGTATAGAATGATTGGTGATGGCCTGGATGCAGTTTTTTATGAATTGAGAAACTAAACGAAAGACACAAGGTCCAAATAAAAGAAGGAGAAAAATAGGTATTAAAGGACTAAGAATTGGGAGTACCCAGGACGTCCAATTAGAAAGTGTCCAAAGGGGTTCAACGTTATTGTTTGCTTGGTTGGCGAGTTTTTGGGCTCTATCCTTGAGTTTTTCTATGTTGTCATATGCCAGGCCAGATTGATTTAGGTAAAAACAACAGTCTTCATTTAAAAATATACAGAGTCCTCTTTTTTTAGCAGTAAGTTGAGGTCTCGGCGATTTTGGAGGAAAGAGAAATGCAAAGCCAGCAATTGTTAAAGAAGGATTAGAAATGGCTAGGAGAGAGTGAGTTTGATAGTGTGGTAGAGATAGCTGGGGAGAGTTAGAGGGTGGCATAAGAATGGGAATGAGAATGAGTAAATATAAAAGTAAAGAATAGGACTTCATCAGGGTGAAAGTATTGGAAAATACCTTGTCACTGAAGATCTATCCACTTCAAGAGGGACTTAGGGGTGGCAATTTGAGGTAAAACCAGGAGCCACTAAATACCAAGAGCCTGAGAAACGGATTGGGTGATTTGACTAGTAAAGGCCAGTTTGTTATGGGACTGTATAGAGGTGGGAAGGCCAAACCAAGGAATTATGTCTGACAGAAGGGAAGAAATGACTGCAGTGGCCTTCTCAGACCCTGTGGGAAAGGTCTCTACCATCTAGTGAAAGTGTCTACCCTGACCAAGAGGTATTTTAGTTTCCTGACTCCAGGCATGTGAGTAAAGTCAATTTGCCAGTCCTGGGCGGGGGCAAATCCCTGAGCTTGATGTGTAGGGAAGGGTGGGGTGGGGTGGTTGGCCTGAACAATCCCTGAGGGGTAGTGGAATAGCAGATGGAACACTGAGAAGTGATTTCCTTGAGGTTAGATTTCCACGATGGAAAGGAAATGAGAGGTTCTAAGAGATGGGCTAGCGGCTTGTAACCTACATGGAAGAGGTTATGAAATGACGACAGAATAGAATGGGCTTGTGAGGCTGGAAGGAGATATTTTCCTTGGTCTAAGAACCATTTGCCTTGTGTGGGAAGAGATTGATAGGTGGAAGTTTCAGCAGGGGAGTAGGTGGGAGTGATCGTTGAGAAGGAGAAAAACTGACCGTGAGGGACAGATGTTGGAATTCTGCCTGCTTCTTTAGTTACCTTACCAGCATAAGCATTGCCCTGAGCGATGGGATCTGATGCCCTTTGGTGGTCCTTGCAGTGTATGACTCCAGCTTCCTTTGGAAGTAAAGCAGCCTTGAGAAGAATTTTTATTAAAGAGGCATTAATGATGGAGGACCCTTGCGTAGTGAGGAAACCTCTTTCAGCCCACATAACAGCATGGTGGTGCAGGATATGGAAGGCATATTTGGAGTCAATATAAATATTGACATGTAGTTTCTTTGCAAGAGTGAGGGCTTGAATTAAGGCAATGAGTTCGGCTTGCTGAGAGATAGTAGAGGGAGGCAGAGCAGTAGCCTCAATGATAGATGTGGAAGATACTATAGCATAGCCTGCCTTTGCTGGTGAATGGCGATTAGGCCTGGTGGAACTGCCATCAATAAACCAAATGTGATCAGGGTGAGGAACGGGAAAGAAGGAAATATGGGGAAATGGAGTGAATGTCGGGTGGATCAGAGACATACAGTCATGGGGGTCAGGTGTGGTATCCGGAATAATGTGGGAGGCCGGATTGAAGTCTGGGCCAGGAACAATGGTAGCTGTGGGAGACTCAACAAAGAGTGAGTACAGCTGAAGGAGCCAGGGAGCAGAAAGTATGTGTGTCAGATGTGAGGAAGAAAATAGATTTTGCAAGTTATGAGAACTGTAGAGAGGGAGTTGAGCATCGTTTGTGATTTTGAGGGCCTCTAAACGTATTAGGGCGGCAGCAGCCACTGCATGCAGACATGAGGGCTAGGCTAAAACAGGCCAAGTTGTTTGGACAGAAAGGCTACAGGGCGCGGTCCTGGCTAAGAATTCCGACCGCACAGCCCTGCACTTTGGCTGTGTGTAATGAAAAGGGTTGGGATGAGTTAGGGAGAGCTAGTGTGGGGGCAGCTTCTAGGGCTGTTTTTAAGAAACAGAAAGAGGAGTGATGAAAGGATTTAGGATCTATGGAGTCAGCTAGGTTTGGTTTTGTGAGTTTATATAATGGTTTTGTTAGGATGGCCGTCAATACCCATGACAGTTATGGAGGCAAGGGAAACAGGCCCTTGAAAATAAGGTAATGTGGAGTGAGTAGCCTCCGTATTGATTAAGAAGGGGACGGATTTACCTTCCACTGTAAGAGTTACCCGAAGCTCGGCATCCGTGATGGTCCAGAGGGCTTCCAAGGCTATCTAAAGGCAAAAGTATCCAACCATGCCCAGGAAGGAAAGGAGTTGTTGTTTTGTAGAAGGGGTTGGGGTTTGGGAGATTAGCTGGACATGATCAGCAGGGAGAACACATATGTTTTCATGAAGAAATATGTCGAGATAGGTAATGGATGAGGAAGAAATTTGGGCTTGACTGAAGTAATGGGGGCTGTCGTGAAGGCTTGCAGCAGTACAGCCCAGGTAATTTGCTGAGCCTGGTGGGTGTCAGGGTCAGTCCAAGTGAAAGTGAAGAGAGGCTGAGATGAAGGGTGCAAAGGAATAGTAAAGAAAGCATGTTTGAGATCCAGAACAAAATAATGAGTTATGGAGAGGTTGTGGAGGGAGGTATTGAGGATAGGAGAGTGTATGGCTTTGGCACCACTAGGTGGATAGGCAAGACAATTTGGTTGATAAGGTGCAGATCCTGAACTAACCTGTAAGGCTTGTCTGGTTTTTGGACAGGTAAAACAGGGGAATTGTAAGGAGAGTTTACAGGCTTTAAAAGGCCATGCCGTAACAGGCAAGTGATAACAGGTTTTAATCCTTTTAAAGCATGCTGTGGGATGGGATATTGGCGTTGATAAGGGTAAGGGTGATTAGGTTTTAATGGGATGGTAAGGGATGCATCATTTGTCACCAAGGAGGGAATAGAGGTGTCCTATACTTGTGGATTAAGGAGGGGAGATACAAGGAGAGGATGTGAAGGAGGCTTTGAACTGGGGCAAAAGGTGGCAATGAGGTATGGCTGTAGCCCAGGAATAATCAGGGAAGCAGATAATATAGTTAAAATGTCTCGACCTAATAAGGGAGCCGGGCAGGTGGGGATAACTAAAAAGGAGTGCATAAAAGAATATTGTCCAGGTTGGCACCAGAGTTGGGGAGTTTTAAGGGGTTTAGAGGCCTGGCCGTCAGTACCCACAACAGTTATGGAGGCAAGGGAAACAGGCCCTTGAAAATAAGGTAATGTGGAGTGAGTAGCCTCCATAGTGATTAAGAAGGGGACGGATTTACCCTCCACTGTAAGAGTTACCCAAAGCTTGGCGTCGGTGATGGTCCAGGGGGCTTCCGAGGCTATCAGGCAGTGTCAGTCTTCAGCCGCTAAGCCGAGAAGATCTGGGAAGGAGTCAGAGCCTCGGGCCAGTTGGACAGTCCAATTTCCAGTGGGGTCCCACACAGATGGGACATGTCGGCATTCCTTGGCCCAGTGGCCAGATTTCCAGCCCTTGAAGCAAGATCCTGGGGGAGGAAGTTCTGGAGGAACCCCTGGCAGCTGCAGTTCAGGCGTTTGGAGTTCTTGTGTGCTGGAGGTGTGGCTGGGGTTTGTCTCACAGTGGAGGCAAGGAATTGCAACTCAGAAATACATTGCTGCTTGGCTGCCATTACTTTATTACTGTACACCTTGAAAGCGAGGTTAATTAAGTCCTGTTGTGGGGTTTGAGGGCTGGAATCTAATTTTTGGAGTTTTTTCTAATGTCGGGAGTGGATTGGGTAATAAAATGCATATTGAGAATAAGGCAGCCTTCTGGCCCCTCTGGGTCTAGGGCGGTAAAACGTCTAAGGGTTTTTGTCAAACGGGCCATGAACTGGGTTGAGTTTTTGTATTTGATGAAAAAGAGCCTAAATGTTAACTGATTTGGGAGAGGTTGGATAAAGAAAAAAGGAGCATTAACCTTGATTATGCCTTTAGCTCCAGCCACCTCTTTAAGAGGAAATTGTTGGGCAGGTCGGGGAGGGCTAGTCGTGGAACGAAACTGAAAGCCAGACCGGGTGTGGGGAAGAGAGGTAATAGAAGGATTATAGGGTGGGGAAGCAGAGGCTGAGGAAGAATTGGGACCTGGCTTGGCCTGGCGAGGAGCAGCCTGGGGAGGAGGGAGAGAGGTCATATGGGTCCGTAGAAAAGGAAGATTCAAAAGACTCTGAGACGCTTGGGGTTGGGACTGAAGGAACAGACAGGAGAGAAGAAGAAAGATTTGGGACGCCTCTCACTGGGAGCAGAGACTAGGGAGGGACCAGTGTGTGAAAGAATGCCTGGACGTCAGGCACCTCAGACCGTTTGCCCATTTTACGACAAGAATTATTTAGATCTTATAGGATGGAAAAATCGAAACTGCCGTTTTCTGGCTATTTGGAACCACTGTCTAGTTTATATTGGGGTCAAGCAGCATTGCAGAAGAAAATAAGACACTTAGATTTTAGGTCAGGTGAGAGTTGAAGAGGTTCTAAGTTCTTGAGAACACAGGCTAAGGGAGAAGAAGGAGGAATGGAGGGTGGAAGGTTGCCCATAGTGAAGGAGGCAAGTTTAAAGAGAAGGGTGGAGACATGGAGAAGGGGGGTGGGGAGCAGCCAAAGCAGGCGTCCCCGCAGTTGACTTGCCACCAAGGGAATGTGGGTGAATGACCAAGGCAGGCGTCCCCGTGGAGATCAGACACCAATGGAACGTGGGTGAATAATCAGAGAGGCGTCCCCGCAATGATTAAACACCAAGGGAAGTCTGTCTTCCCGAGTCCATGACCGGTGCCAGAGTTTTGGGTCAATGGATAAAATGTGTCTCCTTTGTCTCTACCAGAAAATGAAAGGAATTGAAATTAAGAGAAGGGAGAGATTGAAGGGTGGCGCCAAGATTAAAAGGAGAAAGAGGTTGAGGGATAGTGAGAGAGGTTGGAGAAGAGAGTAAAAAGAGGCCGCTTACCCGATTTAAAATTGGTGAGATGTTCCTTGGGCTGGTTGGTCTGAGGACCCGAGGTCGTAGGTGGATCTCTTCACGGAGTGAGGGTGAGGACAGGGAACTGGTCTCCCGAAGGAGTCCCGCTGACCCGGGTCTTCGGCACCAAATGTCTCACATGTGTGTGTGAAGAGACCACCAAACAGGCTTTGTGTGAGCAACAAGGCTGTTTATTTCACCTGGGTGCCGGCGGGCTGAGTCAGAAAAGAGAGTCAGCAAAGGGTGGTGGGATTATCATTAGTTCTTACAGGTTTGGGGATAGGCGGTGGAGTTTAGAGCAATGTTTTGGGGGCAGGGGGTGCATCTCACAAAGTACATTCTCAAGGGCGGGGAGAATTACAAAGAACCTTCTTAAGGGTGGGGGAGATGATAAAGAACCTTCTTAAGGGTGGGGGAGATTACAAAGTACATTGATCAGTTAAGGTAGGGCAGAAACAAATCATAGTGGTAGAATATCATCAGTTAAGGCTATTTTCACTTCTTTTGTGGATCTTCAGTTGCATCAGGCCATCTGGATGTATATGTGCAGGTCACTGGGAATATGATGGCTTAGCTTGGGCTCAGAGGCCTGACAGTAATATGATGGGTCGAGGGAAAGTTATCAGAAGAGAAAAAGAACAAAAAAATTTCTAGCTTTATTGGAGAATGTTGAAGATGGGGTAAGTAGAGGTTTACACTAGAAATGGATTCAAGTAGACAAACTGTATTATTTCATCATAAATGCCTCTACTTTGTTCTTTCCTCCCATTACCCGCTCAATTCTTGTTTTTTTTTTATTCTAGTTATGAAGAAAAGCAAAAAGAGTTATTTTGCCTTGACCCAGTGCAGAGATGAAGGCAGAAATCAGATTTACCCTATGTAATAGCTTTATTACTGGGCAAAGAAATGAAGTACATTAAGGAGGCCTTTTTTTCCTCCAGTGGCTGTTAGATTGTGTATTGCAGCCAGGAGTTGTCAAGCTCCTGATCCTAATCCAAAGCTGGGGGCTGTGGTACAGTGTGGCCAGCTGCCTTGCCGGCTGCCTTGCCAGGGAGGTCTCGCATCTGCAACTGTCATCCCACTGGAATCAAGTTGCGAGCCAGTGAACTTGCTGGGGTGTGCCCAGGTCAGAACAGTTACAGCTTAAAAGCCTTCACTGCCTTTTTTCAGATCCTGTTCCTGGGAGAGTCTCCCACACTAAGTTCAGTGTGGGTGCCGGCTGTGGTGAGGGTGTGCTGCCACTGCAGCTGCTGTCTGGGCATCTGTGTTAGGGCCAATACTTCAAGAAGTGTGAGTCATTGTGAAGTGACCGTAGGCAGCTGGGAAATAACAGCTGTGAACAGAAAAAAGACTGGAGGCCTGCTCTCTGGAGGCCTGGGCATAGTGATGAGAGGCTGAGGAACAGAGAGGGAAAAGAAAAATGCAGTTCTAAAATTAAAAAAAAAACCTTAATTTAAACTGTGATTTACAGATAATTCCCATGGGTGACAGACGGTATAGGAAACACTCCAAAGAGCTTGCGTTAAAACAAAAATAAATAAAAATGTAAAAATTTCCTGCCCCTATGTGAAAAAAGTAATCTGTGATTGTTTTGTTGTATTTTGTTGTGACAGGGTCTTGCTTTGTTGCCCAGGCTGGAGTGCAGTAGCATGATCACGGCTCACTGCAGCCATGAACTCCTAGGCTCAAGCAGTCCTCCCACCTTGAGTAGCTGGGACCACAGACATGTGTTACCATGCCTGGCTAATTTATTTTTTGTATAGACAGGGTCTTGGTATGTTGCTCAGGCCGATCTTGAACTTCTGGGCTCCAGTGATCCTCCCACCTCAGCCTCCCCAAGTGCTGGGATTATAAGCATGAGCCCCTGCACCAGCCATGTGATTGTTCCATACAACTTAGATGGTACAAAAAAGCAAAGGAAGGAAAAATATAACCTTGTCCTGTCACCCAGGAGGAGGGAGCCAGAGACAGGCACATGGTAAGCACAGACTTTGAACAGTATCAAAGCTTGGAATAAGCTGAGCCTTACACAAATGCTAAAGACAAAACAAAAGAGGAAAAAGAGTTTTACGTTTCAAACAGCACCGAGAAAGAGAAATGATCAATAAGTGGAAGAGGATATCAACTGAACAATTTGGTTTTCTCCAACTTTCTTCCCAGCACCTGCTCTGTTGGCATGCCGGCATGAAACCCAGATAAGGAGAGAAATTTCTAAGAGATTTTTTTCTTTTAAGAATTATGATGTGCCAGACGCTAAGAGAACTAACACATGTGATCACGGAAACACTGCAGATAAATTTTAAGAAATTGTTAACAATGGGAAAAAAATGTCACAAAGTAAGGCAAATAGGGTCCTAATTTTCCAAAAAGGGAGGAAAGAGTTTCTATGCACTGTGGATTGGTGAGCTTAACTTTGCTTCTGGGCGAAGGTGATAGAAAGGTTGATTAAATAGTTTCTGGACATTTGGAAAACAAAGAAGAGCTAACTAAAAGCAAGCCTAAGTTCAAGAAGAAGAAATCAGTGCAAGCATACCACCTTCAGTTTTGAGTGGGTTGTTCCAAGGACAGGCAAGTGCACCAGAGCTCTGCTTCTCAAACCGCGTCTACATCGGTGTCATTGGAGGGCTGGGTTTTGAGACAGTAGGTCTGGAGTAGGGTGGGAATTTGCATTTCTAGAGTTCCAGGTGACGCTGATGTCGCTGGTCTAGAGAACTACTCCTAGTATATTTAGTGCTGTTGGATTTGGGGAAGACTTGTAACTTTTGGAGAATATTGAGAAATTGGTTGGGAATATTAATGGTGGTGTGTGGAGGGTGAGGGCTTTTAACTAATTAAACAGTGTACAACTTTGTTGTCATTATTTTAACTCGGACAGTTGTCTTTAGTATTTTGTCAGAATACTCTGGCCTTGACCCTCATCTGTTAAGTAATTTCATCAGGGACTTAGACCTGATGTTAAATGGTTGAGGGTTTAAGTGATCTTGGTATGTTAGATTTAGCAGTGATAGGCCGGGTGCGGTGGCTCACGCCTGTAATCACAGCACTTTGGGAGGCCGAGGCAGGAGGATAACCTGAGGTCAGGAGTTCGAGACCAGCCTGGCCAACATGGTGAAACCCCGTCTCTACTAAAAATACACAAATTAGCCAGGCATAGTGGCGTGTGCCTGTGATCCTGGCTACTTCGGGGGATTCTCCTGAGGGAGGAGAATCGCTTGAACTCAGGAGGTGGAGGTTTGCAGTGAGCTAAAATCAAGCCACTGCACTCCAGTCTGGGCGACAGAGCAAGACTCTGTCAAAAAAAAAAAAAAAAAAAAAAAAGATTTAGCAGTGATACATGTAAAATGGCTGCAGTTAGTTACAGGAGGCTCTACAATACCTTCTGGGATAAAGGCCTAGGAATTTGGGTTGACCTCAGTATTGTTTGAGACAAGGTTAAGGTGGATTATATCTCTTCCATCTGACAACCTGTTTCTCACCCCTACCTGGGAAAGAATGCAGAAACCCAACACAAGTTTTATGTTCTACTAAGAGATTTCTTCCATGGTCAGGCCATATCTATTGTATTTAGTGTAGTTCTAGCACTACATTTGAAGATTTTGACAAAATTTGAAAGCATCTTGAAGAAAGAGACCAAGGTGTTTAAATCCGGAATGGATTTGCTGTGATAACAACACCACTGTCTCACTGGCTTTTCCTAACAAGCCTTAATTTCTTGCTCATATCACGGGAAGGTTGCAGGTGAACTGTGGCTCTGCAGGGCTGTGCTTGGTTCCAAGTGTCTTCCTTCAGGACTCAGACCAAAGGAGCAGCTCCTGTCTGGGTCTGAGACACGCTGTTCTCATGGGAAAGGGCTGGAGTGCAAGGTGGGGAAGATGCCATGTTTGCCTCCATCTAATTGGCTGAGGGTGCCAAGGTCAGGGAGGTGGAGAAGTGACCTCCCACTTAATGCAAGGGCACAGCCTATGACTAGGGGGCAGAGGGGGAAGTTGTAACCTCGTTACAGGGAGGGAGTGGGCAGTTGGAAACAGTAATCCAATCTACAGCAGATGGAGATTCAGTTACTTTAACATTTATTGATTGCCTACAAAAAATTAGATATTATGCTAAGGCATGGAGGATTCAGAGATCAATAGAAACCCTGGAGGGACTCAGTATAGAAGGACAGAGGGAGATATAATCAAATACATTGCTATACAACTTGACAGATAGAAGAATCACAGCATTCCCAAGTACAGAGGCTGCAGAGAAGAGGGTGGGAAGGGCTGGCGGCAGGGAAGTATGAGGTCGGTGTTCTCAGATGAGAGGGGGACATCCAGCCTAGGTGTTGAGGATTTAATGAAGAATTTGTGGCTGGGTGCTGTGGCTCATGCCTGTCATCCCAGCCCTTTGGGAGGCAGAGGCGGGTAGATTGCCTGAACTCAGAAGTTCGCGACCAGCCTAGGCAACACGGTGAAACCCTGTCTCTACTAAAATACAAAAAAAAAAAAAAAAAAAAAAAAATTGGGTGTGGCAGTGTGTGCCTGTGGTCCCAGCTACTTGGGAGGCTGAGGCAGGAGAATTGCTTGAACCCAGGAGGCGGAGGTTGCAGTGAGCCAAGATCACACCACTGCACTCCAGCCTGGGCAACAGAGCAAGACTCTGTCTCAAAAAAAAAAAAAAATAATAATAATAATTTGTGCGGTGGGCAAGAGGATGTGGATCACACTTTGGGTCGGGGATGGCATAATTGCAGCTGGAGGCTGGAAACAGTGGGCTGCTTCCTGGGGGCCATGTTTTGCTTGCTGCTGTATCTCCAGTGTCCAGAACAGTGCCTGGTAAATGAATGGTGGGTTTAGTGTTTTGGTATTGTGTTGGAGGGATAAGAAGGAAGGAACCAAAAAAGGAAGACACCAAGAGGTAATTTTAATGCCATTTTCATGGGACACTTGGGAGCTAGATTAGAAGAAGCCAAGACTAGAATCGGGGAGATGAGTCGCAGAGGGAAGTGGTGAAGGTCTGAAGGAAGGTAGGAAAAGGTCGGACACATTCCAGACATATTTAGGGGTGGGGGTGGTTGGATATGGGGAGTTTAAAGGGGAAGGAATGTGGGGTGAATTGGGTGGTGAGTCAGTGGATATTGGTGACTGAAATCATCACTGCTAGGAATACAGTAGAGAGAGAGCAAAAATAGTGAAAAGGAAAATGATGTATTTTGTTGTTGTGTTTAGAGTTTGAGGTGACTGTGAGACACTGAGGTGAGGATATGCAGTGAGTCATTGGATATATGTGATTCTGCCCTAAAAATGTATATTTGAGCTTTATCATTAGAATGGGTGAAATTGCAGAGTGACACTGTAAAACTTGGAAGTGTCTGGGACAGAAGCTCTGGGACACACAGTGTAGGAATGGCCAGGGGAGGAAGATTTTTGAAGATTTAGTGAGGATATTCTTACAGCGAGGGGACAACCAGGGAAGATGATGTAGTGTGTGGAGGAGAGCATTCAGCAGGAGAGAGTGGCCGTCACTAACTGCAGGGCAGGCAAGCTCAGGGCCCAGCACCATGGCTTATGGGAATATCGGGAGTTGAGGAAGAAAAAGGCTCCAGTGGCACTGAAGTGGGAAATGCGGTAGAGATTTGGAGGTTCGACTTTTCAGAACTTGACTGAGAAGTGAGGGAGAGAGAGAGGAGTTCTGATATGCAGCAGGCACATCGCTTTTGCCCCACTTCACAAAGGAAGGAGAAGCAGAGCCACTGAGGCTGACCTGGACTTCACTGGTTCCCCTCTGCAGTTGAGCTGCTGTCAGAATGTGGATTTGCAAATAAAGATCTGTTTTTTTAGCCCAAGGTTTTCTAGGCTAAAATATAGGCCTATTTTTTCTTGTGTTAGTTTCCTTGCTGTGTAACAAATTACCAGAAACTCAGCAGCTTAAGACAACGCACATTGATTCTATCACAGTTTCTGTGGGGCATGAGTCGGAGCATGACTTGGCTGGGTCCTCCCCTGGCCATTCCTACACTGTGTGTCCCAGAGCTTCTGTCCCAGACACTTCCAAGTTTTACAGTGTCACTCTGCAATTTCACCCATTCTAATGATAAAGCTCAAATATACATTTTTAGGGCAGAATCACATATATCCAATGACTCACTGCATATCCTCACCTCTATCACAGTTTCTGTGGGGCATGAGTCGGAGCATGACTTGGCTGGGTCCTGTGCTTCCCAATCTCTGACGAGGCTGCAGTCAAGGTACTGCCATAGCTAGGGTCTCGTCTGAAGACTTGCCTGGGGAGGATCCCCTTCCAAGTTCCCTCGCAGAACCTGGGTATTGGAAGGATTCCATTTCTTTCAAGTTACGAGACTGAGGGCCACAGTTCCTTGCTGGCTGCTGGCTAGAGGCTGCCCCACGTTCCGTGTCCTGTGGGTTTTTCCACCATGGGAGTTATTACTTCATCAAAGCCAGCCAGAGGGAGACAACTTGCAAGGGGGAAGTCATTGTCTCATGCTGCCTTAGCACAGAGGTGACATCACCTGTGCCCTACTCTGTTGCTTATCAGTGAGTCACAGGCCCCACTCGCACTTAGGAAAGGGGATTACATAAGAGCATGAATACCAGGAGGCGGGAATCATTGGGTGGGCAAGAACCTTAGACCTGCCTGCCACAGAGTAGGACTCCGTGATACATCTTGTAATCGTGAGACTTTTGCAGCATGACTTCAGCAAGTTGGGGGCCATGGTGGAAGGGAGTGATTGACTTCACTATCAGATGAGATTTTCACAGTGAAGGTGAGATGTGAACTGGTCTTTGAAGTGGTAGCTCCAGAATTTTCACACATAAAAGGGGGTTAGGGTAACAGTCTGGTTGGAAGCGGGGTACATCACAAATGCAGTGTATTTGGAGTAGCTTGAGCAGTCGAGCTGAAGCCTTGCCAAGCCGTGCTTTGAGAGTGACCCTGCTCTGAAGGATGCAAAGACTTAGTTCCATAAAGAAGAGACAAGGACCCAGGATGAAGTGGATCATTCTAGGCGGAGGGAACAGCAGGAGCAGAGATGCTGGAACTTGGCAAAGCATGATGTAGTTTTAGGGGAAGATCAGTAGTTTCCTGAGGATGGGTGAATAAAGCCGGGAGAGTGGCATGGGGGCAGGCCGTGCACTCAGAGGTGATGGAGCCTGGCCCTAAGGGCAGATGGGCTTTGTTGGTCCTCAGAGGAGATGGAGCCCGGTCCTCAGGGCAGAAAGACTTTTGGGTCCTTGAGAAGATGGAAGCCCTGTCCTGAGGGCAGGAGGGCTGTGTTGTTTCTCAGAAGAGATAGAGCCTAGTCCCGAGGGCAGGTGGGCTTTGTAGGCCTTGGATAGATGGAGCCTAGCCCTGAGGGTAGAAGGGCTTTGTTGGCCCTCAGGGGAGCTGGAGCCCAATCCTCAGGGCAGAAAGCCTTTTTGGGCCTTGAGAAGATGGAAACCCTTTCCTGAAGGCAGAAGGGCTTTGTGGACTCTCAGAGGAGATGGAGCCGGGTCCTGAGGGCAGAAGGGCTTTTAGCCTGGGTAATGGTAGGATTAGTTTTGGGCTCTTTTCCTCAGGCTGCAGGGGAGGCTGCTTGGGAACGTGTTTGTTGCTCACATCTGTCTCCTCTGATCTTGGCAGGAGACAAGAAAGGATGTGAGTCGAGAATTCAGAGCTGCTGACGTGTTTCCCAGCTTCTGTTGCATCCTGAGAAGCCTGGGTCGGGCTGAAGTTTGGGGGAGATTGGGAATGTGTGGCCCCACCTAGGAATTGGGCTGCTTACTTCCAGATCACTGTAGGCCAGCTCCCTCTTGCTGTACTTTTCACACGTGGGCTCAGCCATCCTGTGGGCCAAGCAGGTGGCAGTGCCCGCACTGACTGCACAGATCAAGACAGAGAGTTTTATAGATAAAAACCAATGATTTTTTAAAAGGCATCTTCTCTTCATTTAGAATTGGTATATTGGATGTCAGGAAGAAATTAGTTGCTCTTTTTTTCCTATCCTTCCTCAAAGAGCAGCTTTATACAATGTTTTTGGCAGCTGATGTTCAAAGAAGATCAAAGAAGAAAACTGGCATTTTTGGCAGGTTATGACACTGGTACCCGTGGGGTGCTGTTCAGTGCCATGTTACCTGATCTGGAAACTTGGGGTACCCGTGTGTGTGTGTGTGTGTGTGTGTGTGGCCTTGTAGGGTGCTACTTCTCTCCTTGCCTACCTACTGTTTACTTTGATGATGCTGACATTGGTGGATTTCTGCAGATGTGCTGTCTAGCCAGGTATGCAGCACTCTTTATTTAAAGTGGAAGGCCATTAATGGTGGCTCACGCCTGTAATCTCAGCACTTTGGGAGGTTGAAACGGGAGGATTCTTTGCGCCTAGGAGTTTGAGACCAGCCTGGGCAACATAGTGGGACACCATCTTCTAAAAATAATAAAATAAAATGGGGAATCCTTTTGATTGGGGAGAAATTAGAATCTAATTTTGGAAAGGGGCATAAAATAAGTCATGAGTTTGGGGAAGCACCATGACATATACTTACCTAGTTATCTCTTAAATTTCAAAATTGGACTTAATTGAGCAAATGGTGGTGAAGATACCATAGAACAAAAGATTCCCTGTTGCCTTCTGGGCTTTTTTATTATATGAAACGATGTGGCATGATTTATTTGGTTGTTACTGTCCGGTTCTGAACATGAGCAACCTTTAACAGACAGTTGGAATGGGGCCCAGTTGGAAGGAGGGCCGCGGACCACCTGCTTTCGTGGCTCTGTTGCCCTGGAGATCACTCCAGCTGTGACTGTTGGGAGCAAAATCAACTCTTCAGACAGGTGGCAGCGGGACTACACTCTAGACTAGAGGAAACCAGGGAAGAGAAAGCCCAGCCTGAGTATAGCAGGAAAGAAACTGAAGTCTAGGGTCATTAATACTAGCCTTCATAACCCATCAAACGGTGAAAGTGTATTTCTTGCTTAAACAAAACCATGCAGATTAACCCTCCTCCATCCTGTGGCCACCTTCTTCAGCAGTAACAGAGTCCGGAGAGGCATACTTACTGCCTTACTGTGGAAGTGAAACACATCACTTCTGCTTCATTGTGGCCCTGGCTGATTGCAAGGATGACCAGGAAATGCTGGGAAGCACGTGGAATGCCAGTCTTTGCTTTGACCTCTCAGGACAGCTTTTCTGTCGAGGAGGTATTTAGAATCAATCATATTTGTGGATTGCAAAGAGGTGTTCTCATTCCACAGTGCCTTTCAGGGAGTAAGAGGACAAGCCGATCCCATTAGCTGTGGAGCAGAGTGGCCCAGAGCAGGGGCTCTGGCATCTGAGTCGGAGCTCTTGATCCACCACTTACCATGTGACTTTGAGCAAATCATTTAACTTTTCTGCCTTAATGTCACCATCTGTAAAATGGGGTCACTAATAGGACTGTAACAAATATGAAATGATTGTTACATTCATAGTTTTATCTATGAGGGAAAGAGAAGTTGATGATGGTCAGTTTTAGCTAAAATGTTTGAGCATGTTTTTCTTTGTTTTAATAAAGGGGAAGGTTAAAACAAAACTCCTTGAGAGGTGTTTATAGACACCAGATGATTTGTAGAGCTTTTGGTCGTGTAGTTTTAATTCTAGGGTGTTTGCCTTTTGTTGCTTCTTTTAGGTGTTTTAAGGAATCAGACCTGCATCTTTTAATGGCATTAATTTCTTTTAACTTGCAACTTCTAATAATAATGAACAAGCCATCTATCAGAACCAAATCTTGTATGCTCCAGAGAATTGTAAGAGATTAAATTACATTTTTAGGGGTCTCTAATCCTGTCTCTGGGTTGACAGAATTGGGAGAGTGAAGAGGAAGCTACCAGGAATAGTTCACCTCTCTAGCAATCTGTTCTCTTTTTTTCATCAGCTGTTTCCAAAAGCCTTCAGCAAGATGCTGTGTGACATTCAGCTGGTACCATTTCCAGTAAGTCTGAAAAAGCTCTAAGCCCAGGCCTTTTGGAATATGTCTCCTTTAGGAAAAATCATCAGTAAAGCTTGAGGCTAAGACTATTGAGTATAAAATGGGGTTTATGCTGCAAAGTAGAAACTGAATCATTTAGCTTCGATTTTAGTGAAGGGCTGAGAGTTTATGTAACAGAACTGCCTAAATGCTCTCTTTTATATCAGGGCTTGTGAATATCAACAGCAGGGAGCAGGGAAGTAGGAAACTTTCTTCAGTGACCTGGATGGAGCGTTTAGTGAGCTTCTTCTACACCAAATATGTAGCTGTGTCTGCCTGTAGGTAGGGGTGGAGAAATGAAAAGGCTGAGAAACCCCCACCCCCAGCTTGATCACTGCACTTTCTCAAGGAAACCTGTGCTGCAAAGCTCTCGTCTACCAGGAGGGAAGATGGAGAGAACAAGATAGAAAAAAACATGCCCTTGCTTGAGCCTACGGAGAAATTAGGCAATCAGTTTTCATCTATGAAGCAGTGGGAGCCATGTCCTACGGAATACAGAATTAAATATGTCCTCTTGTCCGCAGGCCCTCTCCTGTGCATTTGGGTGGTGTGGTCGTGGTGCCCCATAACAGTGATAACAAATGGGGTAAGCGGTAACTGAGAATATGCCTCCGTTGCTCAGAGTAGAGGGTGCTCAAGTGTGGGGGGCATATGTGGGGACAGTGGAGGTAGAACAAACACAGCCTAGCAATTCCCAGTGAGGCTCTGGAGTCAGAATGCCTGGTGTGAACCCTGGCCCTGTTGCTTGCTCATGTGAGATGTGATGTAGGCGGTTTCTTTTACTCTGCTGTGCTCAGTTTCTTCATCTGTAGAATGGGGATATAATAGTATTTTTTTTTTTTTTTTTTTTATCTCTCTGTCACCAGGCCAGAGTGCAGTGGCGCTATCTCTGTTCACTGCAACCTCCGCCTCCTGGATTCAAGCAATTCTTGTGCCTCAGCCTCCTGAGTAGCTGGGATTATAGGCACACACCACCACACCCAGCTAATTTTTGTATTTTTAGTAGAGATGGGGTTTCACCATGTTTGCCAGGCTGGTCTCGAACTCCTGACCTCGTGATCAACCTGCCTCCCAAAGTGCTGGGATTATAGGCGTGAGCCACCGCACCCGGGTGGGATGTAATAGTATTTATGTCCTATTGTCCTTATGAATTAATGCATGTGAAGTAGTTAGGATACTATTTTGACATCCTGTGAGTGCTCAATTGTATTACTATTATTTGGGAATTCTTGAAGAACAGTTAATTAAAAAGTAGGTTGAAGTTTATTGTGAAGCATCTCTAATGTGGTATGATGTGAAGGAATTTGGACTTATCCTTTGAGCATTAAAAATTTTAAGCAAAGAAATGGTATGAAGGAAGTGTTTTAGAGGTATTGTAACCCTGGCAGAATGGCACAGGTTGGATCCGAGGTAGAAAGAGAAAGGTGGCAGGAAGGCTGACGGGAGAAAAAGTAATCCAGGTATGACACGGGGTATGTGCTAGGGTGGTGGCCATGGACCATGAGGGAAGGACTGGGTTGCATTAGACCGTCCTTTTTTTTTTTTTTTTTTTTTTTTTTTTTTAACAATTTGGAGGATTTTTAAGGTGATAAGTTATAGGTTTGAGGAAGTTATTGGATAATTTGGAGATAATTCAAAACTAAACCCCATTAGATATACAGCTCATTTTAGTTGCATATCAACTCATTTGATATACAACTCAATTAGTCCTACAGATTGATTTTAACTGCTTTATCTCATGTCTCTCTTTATATACATTTACGTAAATATATGTGTGTGTGTATGTGTGTGTGTATATATAATACTTTAGATTTTGATACTTTTAGGTCATTCATACAGCATTGTGACTGCTGAAATTAGGAAATAGGTTGACAGATTACTAATTTCTAGGCAAACTTTATAATTAAAAGAAGAAATAGATATGGCTGTAATTTTTTTTTTTTTTTAGTACAGTTCAAAATAAATGGTGCCTTTGGTCCTGCAGATGGTTTCTTTCTTATCTAGTTTTTCCTCTACATGAAAAGTATTGCTGACTCCTGTTCTTAATTTTCTATTGTTCTTAATTTAGGTCCTATGTCTGTGCTTGCCTGATTTTTCCTGTGACTATCTTTTACAGATAAAATAGTGGAAGAATCATCATGTATGTAAGTTCAAGAAGTTTTCATTAAGCTGCTAATTTCCTAAAGAAATCTGCATCATGGTGCATCCTTTGTTTGTATGTAGGAGGATATAGTGATGCTGAATGAATCATGTCTTGCTCTGTAGCAAGAGTAATGTTTGGTAAAGTTGATGTTGTTTGCTTGGTGAGCAGTGGAGGTGGAGTGGGATCCGACCCCAGTGGCCCTAAAAGCAGCGAGCCCTAGAAACCAGGCCCACCTGAGTTTTCCTGGGTCTCTCTCACTCGTGCCTTCTTGTTTCTCATGAAAATGTGAAGCTGCCTGATATTTTGGGGTCTCTGACTTGGCACAGGTAGCTTTTCAGTGACTTTGCAACTACTCTTTCTGCATATCTTCAGTTTGAGATGAACATGTTTGTCGTGCAACTCAGCACCTGATGGGGATTCTGGAGAGTGCAGTGTAGGATCTAGGATCACCTTACCCAGTTCCCAATGACCAATTTACGAGGAAGTCGCAGTCTCACTCCAGAATCTCACTGGAAAACAAAATCAGACTCTCACCTAAAAAATAGGGACTGAATATGAAGTAAACTTTTTTAAAGTAAATATGTTTTCAAACTGCAAAAACAGATGCTTGCTTTTGGCAGTTTTGCTCATCAAACCTAAGCTGAATGTGAACGGAGACTAATTTTTAACTGTTAATTCACAGCCTAGATGGCAATGAGTCTGAATTCTAATTTCAAAATCTTATTTGAACACTGTGTTTGGCTGACTGAAGTGAAAAATGTATTGTTGTTTACTGATTCAGAATCATACCCTACAGCATTTTAAGCCAATTTCGAGCAAGTCATGGCCAAGTGTAAATTTGCGTACTTAACATTTATTTGTTAGTCACACAGCCAGCTGAGTGGATAGGCCTGTTTGAAGTCAGGCTGTGTGCCCCTATGCCAGTGCTGGCTCTGCTTTGGGGCAGGATTTTGGGTGTAGGACGAGGTTCAAAGGACCTGGTTGAGGACGGCCACACGGGTTGGACAGGCCGCTTCTGGAGAAGCCCACTCAGGTGTTGTTCCTGGATCACCTTTCTAGGCCAAGTGTAAAAGGAGAGGGAATTTCTTTGTTAAATTCGTTCCTGGTTTCAGGGCCCTTTTGTTGCCTTCTCTTCCCCACGAGCTCCTGTCTCTGTGCTGCAGGAAGTTCAGAGGCACGGTTTATCATGGGTGCTTGGCACCACTCTCTCTCTATGTGGATCCTATCTCCAGTCTCCTGATGGTCAGCTTGACGCAGGTTCACTGGACCAGTGCCTTCCAGTCCTGGGCAGGTGCTTTGTTTCTGTGTTATTCTAGAACCCCTGACCCAGAGAACACAGAGCTTGCTGATCTGCCTTCATTTTCTCACCTCCAATTTAAGACCAAGTAATTTTATTTTGCCTTCATTTGGTATTTAGAAGCATCGGGTGGCTTTTGTCAGGGACACAGTTTGGTGCCCCTCTGGCTTTTGTCCACGTTGCCTGGTGCTGTTCTAGCTGGCCCTGCTGACTGGAGTCTGTGATGGACTCCCATTTTCTTGAGCTGAGTCACTTGTTTTTCTCCAGGATGCCGTCCCTACAGCTCATCCTGCTTGTTTTTGCTTACTTTCCTATTTTCTGCCCTTGCTCTTATATCCAGGCCTGTTAGATCCAAATCTAGTCATTCTGCTTTCTCTTCAGAGGTTTCTCTTGACAGTAAATATACATACAGTAATTTCTATGGGCCAGATATGGTTTTCAGTGTTGGGTGAATTTTAACTCAGTCTCCATAACAATCTTAGGTGGATACTCATCTCCATTTTGCAGGGGGAAACTGAGGCACAGAGAAAGTCACTGCCCCACAGTCATCAGGGTGCCAAGTGGAGGAGTCAGGGTTGAACTCAGAAAACCTGGCTCCTGAGCCTGCACTTTTAAATGCTATTCTATATTCTTTTTAAAACTTTTTTTGACTTATTTTGTATTCTATAAATATTTTTGATTCATTTTTCCATCTAATTTTACACCTTTCTATTCTTTTAAAAATTTTTTAAAATTTAAATTTAAAACCTATAGTCGTCAATAAAACATTATTCTATATTTTTGCTGACTTGTGGCACCTCTGCTGTCTGGAATCTTCTATGTGGCCTCCTTGATCCCGGGATGAGTTAGCTTTTTCATATGATATTCAGCTACAATTCTATATAGGCAGTTGTGTTTTGAAAAAAGCATTGGACTTAGCATTAGATCCGAGGTCCTGGCTGCAGTGCATGACTGATTGTGTGGCCTGGTCTAAGCTCTGTAACCTCTCTGACCTCCGTTTCCCTGTCTTGTAGTATGAGCTGACTCGTGGGTATTTGAGAAGATTAAATGTGAGTAAGTAGCAAGGTACTTGACACATAAAGGCAATCAGAAAATGGCAGTTATTGTGCTTGTAATTTAAAAAGTTGAAAGCTGTTATAAACTTTCAAGATATGTTGTTTTATGTTTACATTTAGTCAGTTAATTCTGGCTTATAATTGATTAGGCCAAGAAGAGAGGTTTCTTAATCAGCATTCCATTAGGGATTTATTTATTTATATTTGCTTTTTTTTGTCATTTAAGTGTTAAAGGAATAGAGAGACTTGTGCCATTTAAATGAAATCTTTTTAACATTAGTTACGTGTTAAGATATCTGTTTATCCTTCACGATTTTTTTGTTTTATTGCTAAAAAACATGGACTCATTTAATTGTCTAGCTAGTAAAGGCCTTTATAAAATTTTTCTCTAAAAGCACAATAACATAGTATTTGCTTTTATTTAAGTGCAGTCTTTGTAACTGACTTTACATTTTGTTAGATGGTACTAAATCAACCACAGTTACTGCTTTAGTTAATAGGACTGAAAAATCACTTGATTGGTGAATCTATTTTGAGTGTTTTGTATGCTGAACTCTCCACCTCCCCAGTCTCCTAAAGTAAAATGACTGGTTGTCCTTTGGTGGTGTTTAGTCTGTGTGATGTTTGCCTTTAATTCATTTCCACTTTTTTTGTAGAGTCTTTTTACATTTATTTAAAAATTTTTGGCCATGTGTGGTAGCTCACACCTGTAATGTCAACACTTCAGGAGGCCAAGGCAGTTGGATTGCTTGAGCCTAGGTGTTCGAGACCAGGCTAGGCAATGTGGCAAAACCCCGTCTCTACAAAACATGCAAAAATCAGCCGGGCATGGTGATGCGTACCTGTATTCTCAGCTACTTGAGAGGCTGAGGTCCAAGGATTACCTGAGCCCAGGGAGGTTGAGGCTACAGTGAACCATGATTATACCAATGCACTCCAGCCTGAGTGACAGAGGGAGACCCTGACTCAAAAAAAAAAAAAAAAATTCTGCTGAAAGAGGCTTTTTTTTTTGTTTTTTTTTTTTTTGGTGGAGTGGGGAGACGTGCATTGAGGGTGTTTGTTATAAGCAGCAGGTTGTTTTGGTACACTGTACATTTTATTAAGGGATTTTTCCTCCTGGGTTTGTTGAATGGTGGTGGATGTCTCAGTTTGGTTTCAATAACTGAATCCTTCAGAGAGCCATGCAAAGAAACCTTTTGTCCAAGAAGAACTTTGACCTGCCTCAGTCCTGGGTGCTGGCCATGACCAGATTAGGCAAGTGATTAAAAATAGCAGAACTCTTTTGTAAACATAATCCTTTGAAAATTCTCAAATTTGCTTATTCTGAACTCCTGTAAGCTTACAATTATCCGAAGGTCACTTACTCTTCACTTAATAGAAATTATAAGAAGATAGGGGTTAGAGAAGAGTTTTTCAGATGGTATCTGAGACGATCACCTCAACATGGAAATGAGGAAACTGAGGCTGGGGTTGGGGGAGGTAATTCGCATACCAGTAACAAGGTGGCAGAACAGAGAGAGGGTGAGAGCCTGGCTCTGTGGCCACACTGCCTGGGACTCTGGGGACTTGACTAAGTTGTGTGGACCCTCGGAGCCTCATTTCTCATCTGTCAAGAGGGAGAAGTTAGTAATCATAGGTCCTGCAGAGTAGTTGTGAGGATTGAATGAGTCAGTATACCTTAGAGCATTCAGACGGCACCGAGCCTAGCATAAGTTCTCAAATGTTTTTTTCTTTTCTTTTCTTTTTTTTTTTTTTTTTTTTTTTTGAGATGGAGTTTCACTCTTGTCCAGGCTGGAGTGCAATGGCATGATCTTGGCTCACCGCAACCTCCGCCTCCAGGTTTCAAGCGATTCTTCTGCCTCAGCCTCCCAAGTAGCTGGGATTACAGGCATGTGCCACCACACCTGGCTAAGTTTATATTTTTAGTAGAGACAGGGTTTCTCCATGTTGGTCAGGCTGGTCTTGAACTCCCGACCTCAGGTGATCTGCCCACCTCGGCCTCCCAAAGTGCTGGGATTACAGGTGTGAGCCACCGTGCCCAGCCGTTATTTTCTAATAATTATAGTAAACACCCCCTGGCATTTCTGCAGTGCCTTGGGGCTTACAGAGTATTTTTTCACTCATCTCATTTGATGCTCACAGAATCAACACAGGGAGGCATGTCTGATACTATTAAGTGCTTGCCAGGGTCTCCCAGCTCTCACGTAGCCTGATAAGAGCTTAGTCTTGCAACCCCTAAGTCTAGCTGAGAACCAAGGCGTGTTCCCAAGTGTGCCTGGCCAGGCGCATAAAGATACAAAATCGATGCTTTAAAACTTGTGTACAGTATGTTCTTTAGGAAGTCCCTCAAGCTGTTGCCAAGAACCTGTTTGTGTTAGGGAAATGCCTAATCCACACTGTCCTCCAGCCACACCAGGTTGGGGAGTCTAAGTGAAGATGTAAGGGGTGGCACTGGTTTTAAAAATAAAAACAGAACCATGATTTCTGCCTCGGAGAACCTGCTCCCACCCCAGTACAATGGCTGTTTCCAAAGAGGTCCTGCTGCTGTGTGCTGTGTTCCCAGGAGTGGCCATGAAGATTGCACTTGCGCTGTGTGCATGTACAGTCATACCTCCTGCATGCACGGGAGACACACACTGTTCCTATGCCTCAGAAACTGCCAGGCCGATGTTGGAGCCGCTGCCCTCCAAACAAGACTGGTTTCAGGCTTGCAGTTCCCATTTCCTACAGCACTTTGTGATAAGAGTTCATTTGACTTACTCTTTGTTGTTTTCTCCTGTTTTGATCAGGAGCCTTGGATAGGCCTGAAGATTATTGCATTGGTATTGTATTAGATTAAAAAATTAGGTCTCATAAACCGATACTTCCTGATTGGAAGGCAGCTGTTTAAATTTATTCATGCGCTTTGACCTAGGAATTTCCACTTGACAGAATTTATCCCAGGAATACTCATACATGTTTGCAAAGGTAGGGATTCATCATAGCATTGTTTATTATAACTCCGTAATAGAAGATTAGTTGAGTTATGGTACATTCATAGAGTGGGATGTTATATGTGGCTTAAAATGAATTTTGTAAGTATGAATATGGAAAGATATCCAAAAATATATAACAAAGAACAGTATGGTAAGAATGAACCAATGTTTGTTTATAGCATATGTAGTGTGGGAACTCCAAAGGAGAAATGAATGATTTGATCTGGAAAAATGTGTTCTAATAGTTGGGAGCACAAGTGTACCTTGTGGAGGGAATATAAGCTTGCTGTGGAGGACCTTCTACTTTCTAACTTTTACATCTGTGTATGGTATAAATGTTTAGTTAGATGTATTGCTTTTGCAATTGGAAAAACTACAAACTAAACAACAAAAACTTACCCTTGTCAGTGACTCATCCAGTGCCCTTAGCGACCAACTCTGACCCCAGTTCTCTTCTAGGAGGGCAGTTTCTCCATCTTTATGCTGCTGAGAGGCTTCAGGAGAGGACTGCAGCTTCCTTCTTACCCTGGGGGAGACTCTGAATCCTGACCATAGCCGGCAGCACCAAGGAGCCCACTCAGTCTTCTGCCCTCTGGGCCCCTGTCCAAATTAAACCCCAGCTCCTCTTCTCCCTTCACTGGTCCAGCGCGTGCGCGCGCACACACACACACACACACACACACACACACACACACACACACACACTAGCATTTGGGTCTTTGCTCTCAAACCTTCTCTGCAAACATGCTGTGTTGTCCAGTTTTTCAGCTGTCAGCAGGTTATTAAGAAGGCCTAATAGTGAAGAAGGAGACAGAAAAACTACAGAAACATAAGCTGAGACCCCAGAAAACACCACAGTTCAAACTCTGTTTAGTGTTGATGCACATAGTTCACTGCAGGCAGCAGCCACTGCATTGCATCAATACAGTCCCTGGGGTTTAGGACAATGACTTTGGGTGGCCATCAAGAAGAAGCAAAATAGTGCTTAAAATGCTGTGTTTAGGAAGGCGGGATTGTGTGTAATATGTTTTTAGAATGTTATTAAAATTGCTTTGACAGTGTGGTACATTCAATTGTCAGTTATTTGGAAATTCTCTGATGCTGAACCAGTGATGACTTTAAAGCCAATATCTATATTCCTGAGACCCTTTGTCCAAAACATAAAACATTAACTTGAGGCCAGAAGTCTTTCAGAAACCCTTCCCCACTGGTGCAGTATTCTGAATTAGCAAATCTGCATAGGCAAACACTGACAGAAAGGACCTCTTGGTTTTGTTTTGAGGAAGGAGTGAAATTTCCACAGCCTGCATATCACAATAGGCCTTGTGGTTCATTCATTGTTACTAGATTGAATTATAATGAGAAAAAGTCTTTGTGCCTCTGGGCTCCCTGTCTTGGCCCACAGGGTTGGAACCACAGTACCAGAAACAATTTCTAAGACACGTGAGTACACTTTTTAAAAGTATATTTGTGTCTTATACAGAGGAAAACTGAAATCCTTTTAATATTTGGGGGCTTTAAAGTAGTAATTACATGCCACAGACCCTGTCACAAATTTATTAATGATCTTTGAAAAATCTACCGTGTCAGCTGCAGCACCAGCTTCCCCCAGGGTGCTTGGACAGAGTGAGTTTTGTCAGTCGAGCATTGTTGGTAGCTGGATGGATTGAGGCAGGGGAATGTTGGAGTGAAGAACTGGGCAGGTGTTAGACATAATGCCACCTGGCTGGGCATAGCGCCCATGGAATCCATCCCCTGAGTAGCTTTACAGTCTGCCCTGCCTGAGTCCATCCCACTCCTGTGAAAGCACCCAGATGTCATGGTTTTTTTAGAACTTCCTAGGTGAGTCTAATATGCAGCCAGGTTGAGTGGTGGCTGTGCCACCTACCGGCCTGTGACCTTGGGCACTTAAGTTACACATCCCCTCTAACCCTCTATTTCGTCGAAGCCTTCTGGTAAGAATTAACTGAAAGAATGCATGTGACACCTAAGTGCTCCATAAATATGAATGAATATGTGTGTATTTCAATGTGATAATATTTATTAAGATACACACATACATATATGTTACATATATAGAAGGAAAATTTGCTATGACCCACAGGGTCATATATGTAAATAAGTAACGTAAAGTAACGTAGGTCAGAAGGAAGTTGAAACCAGCTTCAGAGATTTTCCAAAACATAAAGTACAATGTCAGTGGGAGCCTATCAGAGTTCTTGGTAAAGCAGAGTGAAGTTAAACCTTCCCTGCAGGAAAGAGCAGCAAAACAAGTGCTGACAGTTGCCAGCAGATGAGAGGATCCTAGCCCCTCAAGTTCTGTTCTGGATCCAGCCCCACCTGGGCCTGGCGGTGGCTCTTGGTGGGTGCCACTTAGTCAGGACATCCAACTCCTCCCCTTCCTTCTGTTAAATACCAGCTATTATGAAGGAAAGGAAATTGGACCGACTGTCTTGATAGACTCATTCTTTCCTATACATATGTATGTACATTGTCAGATTTATGCTGTCCTTTCATTCATTTAATGGATATTCATTATGTATTTACTGCATAGCAGGCATTGAGTTAAAATGTGGAACAAAGCAGATGCTGTCACTGCTCTTGCATTCTTTACAGTCTAATGGGAGAGATGGGCATTCACAACCCAGATCAAGCCACCCTGATGAGTGGCAGGTACGTTCCTTGATTGCCTAAAACAGAGAGAACGTGATCCCGACTGGGGCTCCAGGAAGATTTTGCTGAAGACACTGTGATTGAGCTGAGACCTGAAGGGTGGTTGGGTGTATAGTGGTGGTAGGGGATGTTTTGAGTAGAAGGAAGGCCTATGTGTTGTTGCCATCCAGGAACTGCAGGAAAGCCAGTCTGGCTGGAATGAGAGAGCGTGCACAGGTGTGTGTGGGTGATGAGGGTGAGCCCTGAGAGGTAGGCAGGAGCAGATTAAACATGGCCGTGTAGGCTATATTAATAATTTTGGTATTTTTACCTAGAGCAGTGAGAAGCCATTGAAGGGGTTTAAGCAAGGGGTAAGGGTGAAGGGAGAGAGAGAGAGAGGGAGAGAGAGAGAGAGGGAGGGAGAGAGAGAGAGAGAAAATGGGGTAGAGAGACAGAGCTGGCAGGCTCCTCCAGAGAGTGGATCAGAATGACTGAGACTGGATATGTGGGGAGGAGTTGTGGTCTAGGTGGAAGATGGTGGAAGTGAAGAGAAGTGATATGTTTGAGAGAGATTTAGGTGGTGGCATTGACAGGACGTGGTTTAGAGATGCGTTGGGTTCTGCATTCTGGTTTGTGCAATAGGATGATGGTTGCATGCATTGCAGGGAACAGTGGAGGAAGACCAAGTTGGGAAAGTACCCTGAACCCACCCTAGGGCAGCAAGCCTTTGGGCCCCTTACTCAGGGCAAGGCACAAGTATTCTTTTTTAACCTAAACAATTTGAGGAACAAGCACATTATATTTAGTTGTAATAATTTTTCCTGTTATATTTGTTTTGGTTGAGGATTTTAAAAATTCATTTTGCTCAAAAATAATGTGTTTCTAGTCACCTTCTACCAGAATCTTACCAGGTCCTAGCAGTCTAACCAGGCTGGGTAGTGAAGTGTATTCTTTGACTTTGTGATTTTCTTCATATTCTTGTATTTCAGTCAAAGCAACATATTGAAACAGATCGAATGCTGAAGCAGATAGGGGAACCTAGTTGTTTTCTCTTAAGCCAGACATTAGATTTTCAAAAATGTAAAACAGCATCATCTCATCAGTTTTTGAGAAAGTTATTTTTGTAGAAATAGGTTTTATTATAACATAAATGAGCTTTTGTTATTTTAAAATGAATAAAGAAATATCATTAAAATTTCTCAGTTTTAATTTCCAATTTGATAAATACCAAGAGATAGAACCCGTATAAACCATAGCTTTTTGGGGTCTTCAATAATTTTGAGTTATAAAGGAGTCCTGAGACAAAAGAGTTTGAAAATAGTTGACGTGGGTCATCCTAGGGTTTGTGATAGTAGGCAAATTATTTAAACTCTTAACCTCAGTTTACATATCTGTAAAACAGGGAGAAAATGGGGTTGCTGTGAGTATGGAGTATGCAGGTAACGTACTGTAATGTACCTAGTTCAGTTGCTGGTATGTAGTAACTGATAAATTGGTAGCTGCATTTGTGGTTGCTGTTATTGGGTCATTTCATCTACATTGCAAACTATTCTAGGTATGTGGCCATGTATTATGAAAGAAATTTCTGTTGTTGCTAGAACAGGTGTTTAATAAAAGCCTTTTAAACAAGTGAATTGCAAAGTTTCTAAAGAGTATGATTATCTGAAATAATCCTTGATTATTCAGCAGCTAACCTTGAATATTTGACTTACAGTTCAATGGTGACTGGCTCTGTTAGTAGCAGATTTAGCATGAAATGAAAGAACAGCTTTGGAACATAGAAGACTTTGCATGTCCCATTTGTTCTGTTCCTAAGTCCCTCCTTATCTCAGTTTCATCATTACAAAAAAAAAGTGATGAGATGTTGAAATCCTGCCATAGGGTTTCACATTCGTCCATAGTGAATTTCATGGTAATTTTTTTTTAAAGACACAGGTGAAGGGAAGAGTGGGAAAGGAAAGAGGGAGAATGTGATCATCGTGTGACTGAAAATCAGGTTATCAAATGGATAAATTAGGAGATACCATTTGAATTTCACAGGCATTTTTCACTTTAGAAATAGATTAACCACATAATAACAACTGTAGTGTAGAGTATTAACTACTTAACAAAAGAGGATTGAGGGTGGAAGTTTAACTGTTATTCAGTGTCCATTGGAATTGAGGATAATGGTTATTTGAAATTTAACAGAATTTAATAAGAAAAAGATTTCTTTGCTCATATGTGTATCACTAGCATGACTATGTAGGTGGGCATAATTTTATGTAGTAGGGATATTTCAAAAAATGTTATGTATATAGAATTTTTAAAAATTTAATACGGCTTGGCGTGGTGGCTCATGCCTGTAATCCCAGCACTTTGGGAGGCCGAGGCAGGCGGATCACGAGGTCAAGAGATCAAGACCATCCTGGCCAACATGGTGAAACCCCATCTCTACTAAAAATACAAAAATTAGCTGGGTCTGGTGGCGTGCAGCTGTAGTCCCAGCTCCTCAGGAGGCTGAGGTAGGAGAATCGCTTGAACCAGAGAGACGGAGGTTGCAGTGAGCCAGTGAGCTGGGATTGCACCACTGCACTCCAGGCTGGCGACAGAATGAGACTCCATCTCAAAAAAAAAAAAAATTAATGCTTACATTAATCTTTGGTCATAAACCTTTTAGGTGAATATGTTTATAAACTAAGCCTGCTAATTGCAGAGAAGCATAATTTGAATTACTCCATTACTGTTCTTTAAATGTTTTCCACCCATTCTTGATCTTGGAAGTGAAATTGCTCACACTTGGAAGCGTCCTTCACTCCTCCCATCCTACCCTCCTCCCCCCCCCTCCCCCTCCCCTCCTCCCTCTCCCCTCCCCCTCCCCTCCCCCTCCCCTCCCCCCTCCTCCCCTCCTTCCCTCCTCCCCTTCTTCCTTCCTTCCCTCCACTCCTCCCCTCCCCTCCTCCCCTCCTTCGTTCCTCCCCTCCTCCCCTCCTCCCCTCCTCCCCTCCCCTCCCCTCCTCCCCCTCCCCTCCCCTCCTCCCCCTCCCTCTCCACCCCCTCCCCTCCCCTTCTCTCTCTCTCTCTCTCTCTGTCTCTCACTCACGCACTCACTCATCCCCTCCTCATGCCACTCTGTGTGTGGTGGAGGGGGAGAGAGAGAGAAACATTTCTTGAGGTTGTAGCACAGTCTGTCATTGCTCTAACCTTTGAATTCTGTTTGATCTATCTGGCAAATGCTTTGGAAACGAATGCTGTATTTTTAACTTCGTTTTCATTGACTGAACTGTCATTCTTTAGAGTTTTGATAGGTGTTCTTCCTACAGAATCCAGTAAAACCATGCTCCTTTTGTTGGGGAAAAAGAAGCACCCTAAGCATCAGGTCCCAGGCTCGGGCTTGGAGCCTCATAGGCTACGTTAGACCTCGGTTCCACTACTCACAGGGTGTGGCCTTCTTAGGTTGGTTACTTAGCCTCCTAGTTTTTTGTTGTTTTTTTCTCCTAGCCTCGAAACCACCAGAGATTATCCTCCTATTGTGATCCTCTGTTTTTACATCTGTACAATAAAGACATCATGGATTTGTTGGTATGGAAGTTTATAAGGTATTCAGTTATGTGTCTGAGAAAAATTATGGTTCATTTTCTCTTGTCAAGGAGTGGCACTAGCACAGATAGGGAGGTCATATTATGGAGCGAATGTCAGTGTGAGAATCATCTTGTATATCAGTAACTTAAATAGTTGAGCCATGTGGCATATTTTTATTAGTATAAGCTAACCCAGATTGTCTAAATGCAGGTGAAGGATCATTGGATTTGAATTCTAAGTGCTGTGTTGGAATCTTGGCTCCATGACTTGCTGTTCTGCTTTGGGAAGGTGTTTTAATTTCTCTCCACTTCAGTGTCTTGATTTGTAAAATGAGAATAATGATAGCTACCTCTTAATGTGGTTAAGATGACTGTTGAGATGATTAAATGAGATTATACCAAAGAACCTAAGAGTGCTGATACTCAGTAAGCACTAATAAATGGGGATTCTCTAGATTTTGTAAGTAAATGACCAATATTTCTGTCAAACTGCTTACCTTTGACTGAAACTTTGAACTTTAGTGAGACCTTCATATAATTTTCATGACACTTAATAACTGAACATACTACACTATGCTTTGGGCATAAGAGTATGATACTTTTGTGTATTTTGTAATATTTAAGTACTCCTTCCTAATAAGCTGTTTGGTAGAGCATGTATATCCATCCACCAGCCATCTTATTGAGAGAGGCAATCTGTTCCTTCCACTGAAAGCTTAGGATCACAAGATGAAATTTCCTTAATATGAAAACAAAAACAGTTTCACATTTTGGGTTTCATAAATTTAATTATGGTTAACTTTGGAAATTAAAATGTTTTCTGAAAAGTAACTTTTCTGTTCTCCCTAGGAAAAATCCATTATTAGAATGTGAGAGACAAAACAAATCTTTTAATTATACAGCCTAATAATGGGCAGGCACCCCAATAAATTTTATCTCCTTCATCTTCGTGAGTAGTTTCTTCACCATGTGTAATTTTAAAGCAAAAATGTAGCCTTAAGAGAATATCGAGTTAACCCTCTAGCTTCACCACTGAGGAGTCTGCTGCTCAGAGGAGTTGCGGCTGGTCAGCGGCAGAGCCCAGTCTAGATGCTTCTGCGGTCTTGCTTGAGTGCTGTCCTGGGGGCAAAGGTGCCCCAGGGCTGAGTGTGTTCCTTTGCTGTCTTTTTTTGCCAGCATCTTATTTGATCCTTAATGTGTCTGGAATGTGGTTAAGAATACTAAAAAATATTTTGAACTAGACTGACGTGCCATTAGCATTACCACCTTGGTTTTACCAGCTGAGTGAGCATTCAGATTCTTGATGTGCATATGAGGTTAACATCTCTTTAAGATACTACCTGTAGGCTGCGCATGGTGGCTTATACCTGTAATCCCAGCACTTTGGGAGGCTGAGGTGGGAAGATCCCTTGAACCCAGGAGTTAAAGACCAGCCTGGGCAACATAGTGAGACCCCTGTCTCTTCAAAACATAATAAAAAAGGTACTACCTGTAAACTAAGGTGGGGTTCTTCATTGATTATCTCCCTCCTCCTATTGTAAAACCTTTTGAATGAAATAAAATACATTTTTCCTTTGTACTCTCTTCTCAGCTTTTAAATTTACTTTTTTCAACTCCTAGAATGTTTTTCAGCCTTATTTT